>NW_027041824.1:1111049-1152935 GCF_033297395.1 Canariomyces notabilis
AAGAAGAAGAAGAAGAAGAAGAAGAAGAAGAAGAAGAAGAAGAAGAAGAAGAAGAGGGAGGTGGAAACAAAAGCATAACACTTACTCCTTCCTCCTCTTGATATCAGTTCGGTCGAGCACCAAGCCCAGATCCTGCCTCTGCACCCTATCCCACCGCATACCCTCCGGCAGCGGTATCTGCGACCCCCAACCCCTATCCTCCTCACTACCGGGCAAATGCAAGGGCAAGGGAAAATCCTCAATCCTAAACAGCCATTTGTCACAAAGCTCCCAGTCCTGGTCGGCAGGCCCGTTCGCCGGCTTGGCCATGCGCACCCCGCTCGCCAGGAGTCTCTGACGGATGGCTTCGTGCAGCGAGCCGACCAGCACGACCGCCTCCTTCTCCTTCCCCTTCCAATCCGCACTCATACCCTCACCACCGCCCTCCTGACAGCTGCCAGCAAGCGCAACAGCCCTCACCCGCCTCAACAGAGCCAAGACCAAACCGATCCCGTCCTCCTCCCTCTCGTCCCCCTCCCCAACCCCGTCGCCACCACCCTTCCCGCCAGTTGTAGTAGTAGTAACCCCGTCCTCAAGGGTAGAGTATATCCAGCACTGCGTCTCGGGCGCGCACGAGAGGTCGACGTACGCCGCGGCAAACTCCTCACAGTCCTTGGACTTGGCCTGCTGCTGGTCAACAACAACAACAACGACACTTCTTTCCCCATTTCCCGCCTCGCCTTGTTCTTGTGCATACGACGCACACAGCACGTGGGCGTGCGGCGTGCAGCCGCCGGGGAGGTTGCGAGCACATTGCAGGCGGCGGAGCAATGGCAGGGAATAGGGCAGGTGCGCTTGCAGGCGGGTGATGAGCAGGTCAGAGTCTCCTCCTGCTGGAGGGATGATGGGGAGGTCTGTTA
Source organism: Canariomyces notabilis (assembly GCF_033297395.1). NCBI lineage: Eukaryota > Fungi > Ascomycota > Sordariomycetes > Sordariales > Chaetomiaceae > Canariomyces > Canariomyces notabilis. The sequence goes on from NW_027041824.1 coordinate 1,111,949, forward strand.
TGTCTATTCCCGATGCTTGTGGGTGGTTCATTGTTTAAGGGTCCTTGAGGTGGCTAGTTTCAAGGGTAGTCAGTCATATCATATATGAACCTGTTATGAATTGATGTAGGAGTTGGGGTTGGAGTTGAAGGTGGGGCTGCGGGTTGCATACCTGGAACAGTGGAAAGTGGTGGATGGGATGGGAGAAGGGGCGGTACCGTGGAGGTTGTGGAGGGTGGAGGCGACTTCTCGGGATCCAGAGACTCGGGATGGTGTCATTGATGTATCTGTTCGGCACGGCTAAGATGGAGGACGGTTCGGACGACCCTCATTACGGGGTGCGGATGTCCGTGAGGGGTTCGATTGATTCGCAAACCATAGGTAGACCCCTATAACGGCAACTGAGTACGATTGGCCTTGTTGTCGGCCTATGACAGATTGCCAGAAGCTCGTCGACCTCAATACTCTGATAATCCGACCAGACCCTCCATGTATGACGAGCCCTAGACCCAACCTCATTTTCAACGCCAACACCGGGGTATGTGAAAAGCTGCGACGACAAGAACCACAAGAGAAAGGAATAAAATCAGAAGACCGCCAGAACCTCCCCCTGTATACCAGCCAATCTGGGCTATTTCTTCCCAAAGAGCAGGTTCCTGCCCTTCTCGGCCCAGCTCGGGCTCGGCTCTTCCGACTTGCGCGAATCAGCCGCCGCCGGCCTGTCGTCGTCCACGACCGCCTCAGAATCCTCCTTCTCCTTTCCCTTCCCCTTCTCCTGGCGCTCCTTTTCCGCCGCACTGCGAACCCGTGCAAGAGCATTCTTTTCATCTTCGCCGCCAGACCCAGACTTGGCGACGTTTCCCGTGCCTCCACGGCCAAAGTGAGCTGCGCCGTGGCTCTCACGGCGAACAACGCTGCAGCGTCCCCTGGTTAGCCTCGGCGGATGGTTCCGAAGTGGTGGGTAGGATTTTTTTTTTGGTGTCACAACTCACGGCTCGACGTCTTGGCGCCTGCGCTTCTCCTCCGCATCCAGATTCGCCGCCATGTTGCCTGTCCCGCCGCGGCCTGTGGTTACCATGGCATTCGTCTTGAGAGTCGGCGTCTGCAGATCTTTGGGCTGAATCTGCGACGTCTTTGAGCTATCAACGATGTTGCCGGCCCCGCCGCGCCCGGAAGACAGTAGGTTCGAGGACATAGTGGCTGAGGTCGCGATCAGAGACGAGAGAGCCTTTTTCTGTTCAAGTGATTGTGATTATTGTTGACTGATGGTATGCAGGTTGATGATCGATGAGTGAGGGGAGCAACAACAACCCAAGGCGCAAGCTGGGTTATATCCAGAACCCTGAGAGTGTTTGTCTTGGAATCCGGGCAACAAGGTGCTTGCTGTCCCGCCTTGAATTCCTAAATTAGTCGTATGCTGAGCCAAAACCAAGCAGCATTGACAGTGGGAAGGGCCAGTGAAAATTGATCACAAGAAGGACGAATTTTTTTCTTTAACAGCCTTCTCCCTGCGTATTTGCAGTAAGAACATCAAACAAAGATCTGCTAGTTCTGGGGACCCGTTCTTGGCCTGGGCGCTTGAGATCAGCTGGGCATCCTGGGAATTTTCATGCCCCTCATTGCCCCTCAACCATGGCGAAGAGCCCGGGCGCAGCCTGGTTTGCCCAGCATGGCTGTAGGCGTCAATGACTGGATAAATAGTGCCGCTTCCCTATGCGCAATCAGGGAACAGAAAGTCGTCTCGTTGGGTACACTTGCGTTGTTGCCAGTTTGCCAGATGGTGTCATTCAGCTTGGCATTTGTCGTGCTGATTGCGAAATCCTACGCTTCCCCTGTTTGCGCTGTAACTTACGAAGAACCTTTCTGTACGTTACGGTAATCACCCCCTTAATGAGAGTGGGGTCAGCATCGTTACGAAGTGCATTGTATTCTGTAATAATTTGCTACCAAAGTAGTGTACTGTACTGTACGTTCTTACGTTAAGTACATCCATACAATACGAACGCAACTCCGTACCGAGTTCGTGATCCGTGATCCGTCCAACCGGCTGCGCCGCAAAAGTCACGGGGCCCAACCGTGATCATGCGAAGTTTCCAGCACTTTGGCGTGTCCCACATTTTAGGTGGTTCCAGGTTAGCCCTATCGCATAATATTCCGGCGCTAGAAAGCCATCTGGTCCATCCAATCTTTAGCTGAATGTCCTAGGTATGTAGAATGAAGACACCAAGTTACCACACTATAACTGGATCCTAACTTAGCCCCATAGGTAGGTACTATGAATTCACCCCTATCGCTGCCAGATGGTTCATAGTACGCAAACTACCTACCTTACCTGAGACCCTTTGCACATGTCTAGTTCAAGCTCTTAGGTACCTAGACATAGGGTTTAGGGAAATTAGGATATATACAGCTGACATGGACTTGTGATGTTATAGTGTATTGTATGTACTGTACATACGAAATAAGGATAATGTTTCGTCCAATGCAACTATCACGGATACGGAGGCTACCCCATGTGACGACGAGACTGGATGTGGTGTTGGATTTGCGCTGTCGGGCACAGTTACTTCGTCGGATGAGCGACATGCGCGAACTGGAGGGGGAATGCCACCCCGGGGATAACCCGCTGCACGTCATCAGCCACCAAAACCCCAAAAGGGGTAAAGGAAGAAGAATCCCTGGCGAATGTGCCAATGGCTTTCCATGGCTTACGGGGAAATATTGACCTTCTACACTACTAATAGGCAAGACGGATCATCACCGCGAGAACGTGTAGGTTATTTTATCATGAGCAGACGTTAGATAATCGACAATGGGGCCAATTTGCAATACACACCTTGCAGAGAAGTCGCAACACACTTCAGTTGTCGTACCCAGCAAGTGAGAGTAAACCTCGAGACATAAGACAACACGCTCGACTCTGATACAGAAAATGACAAGGCTGTGTATGTACATACATACCCCATCTATCCAATCTACCATTCCCTCTGTCTACTCTGGCATCGGAAGTGGTTTAAAACTGACTCGCAACGTGGGAAATGGGATATCGCTGCCCTCGAATCGAAGAAGCTGTTGGCCCAGCCGCTCTCCCACACCTCCGCATTGGTACACGCTATCCCAAAATCATGGTCGTTTTAAAACTAGCACACCGTTTCTTGGAAAATTGAAGACAAACAAACTCTTGACGACAAAAAGCCTTCCCCGACCCCAACCGCCCATCCTCTCAAATGCTCCGTGATTCCACCCGCTTCCGTCTTCCAGTCTATACGGCCCCATCCAGGGGGGGGGGGAGTAGGGCGAGGCAACGGATGGAAGGTGACGATGAATCCTGCCCATGGAGGCCGCTGCTCGTCTATGAAACCCACAACGCGCGACATAAATGCATCCATCTTCCTTTCATTCATTCCCTGGTGTTAAGGGCTGCCGCAGTACTTCCTCAGCCGCAGTGAATCGGAAGAGCTGAGCGGCAGCTTTAGAAATAATCAGAAAGACGACGAATTCTAGTCGTAGTCGTCATCATCTTGGTTAGAGTTCTTGTTTTGGCCCTCCTTACGGATGGGTATCTTGATGCCCTGGCTGGCGAAGCATTTGCTGAGCGCGGTGCTCTCGCAAACGCCCGGGAACTTCTTTGCCGAATAGACCTGGAAGACGTCGCTAAACACTGAGGCTAGGACGGGAGCCTTGCCCACGTTGACGGGGCTGTTCGGCTGGTTGGGAGCAACATTCACAAAAGAAAAACGTAGTCTGATTTATCAGGAAGATTAGTCTTCATCCATGCTTGAAAGGAGTGCGGATCTGAGCTTTCAAGGACTTACCTAAAGCAGCCCTCAGTGCGGACACTGAGATCCTGGAGAATGAACCAGATGCCAATCTTATCCTGGGTATCGGTAAGACGGAAAGCGCTCGCGGCCAGGCTCCCAATGAGGTTTCGGGTGAACATGCCCTGCGGTTGGCTGCCACTGATGGACATACGTTGAGCCACGGTGCTGAACTGATGGTCGTATATACGCGGATGTCCGTAGGGCTGAGGGACGAGCTGGGTGAGGCCTTGCAATTCCGGCCGAAGTTCTTGGGGATAGTACTGGTTAGGCGGTTGATAGCTGGTTCCATTAGGCGATACAAAACCCGCTTGTTGTTCGTTGGTCAGCCAAGGCACTAGTATTATTTCGCGAGGGTCGGCACACTCGTGGCGTTCCAGAGAGTAGTGTAACAAATGATGATTTGGGGGGTGGGGAGAGCCTTACCTGGCGCGTATGGCTGCTGCATGCCGTAGGGGCTAATTGCTTGGCCTGGAGGAGGATAGCCGACCTGCTGAGATGCGTAGCCGACGTCACGGCTGGAGGGTAGGATATGGGAATACGCGGGGGTTGCCTGCTCAATCTGGGCGTAGGATGCTGGCGATGTCGATGATATAGAAGGCGTTGCAGTCGTATGCCGGACCAGATTGACTTCCTTTAGGGCGTCCTCGGACCATAAATCGACATTGAGCACATACATGGTGTGTTCGATTTCACTTTTCCATGTCATAAGCGCCTGGTCAGTCCAGAGCCTCAAGCAGGGCGAGCAGTCCGCCAGGGAGAACTCACTTGCAGTCAATCTCCTTCCCGGTCTTTGCATCCCTCACTATTAGTCTGACACAGGGTGGAGGTGTGATGGGCCGACGGTCCTGTCTGGAAGTAAGCCCCTGTGCCGACTGGAAACCCGAGTGAGCCAGCTCTAAGAAGAAATAGCGTACCTTGTCGCCAAACCCGCACATCCGCGCACGTTGTGGCTGTTGCACAACGTCAAGTCTACCGGGGGTTGGGATTAGCCTTTGTTACGAAGATCGGGGGAGCACGCGACCAAGAACTAGCCTCGGCAGAGCCAGCCGAAGCGGGCGGGACAGCATCGGCGACAATGAAGCCTCGAGTGATGGCGAAAGTCGGGGAAAAATAACTTACGAGTATATGCGCCCTTGGCCGTCCTCTGATGAGTAAGGCTTGAGGTTGATTTCCTGTTGGCGTAGCTGCTCCGGGGTGAGCGGCGCTCGTTCTTGCGACTGGGATGCGGCTGGCTGGCTGCTATCGGCGGGCTGCCCCTGTTGCAGCGCTCCGGGACCGGCCATCGGAACGCTATCTGGGTAGGATGGGCCCGGAGGCGGCATCGAGGGAAGCTGCTGCATCTGATGGGCGGGATACGGCGGCTGGTGAGGGTGCTGGTGCATGTCGGGAGGAAGGGGTTGTGTCTGACCGGGGGGATACGGTGGTTGATGCATGTTTATTAGACGTCGAGTCCCTTGGGACGGCGCCGTTTGCGGATCAAAGACAAATCGTTGGATTTCGGTCCTGTCGTTGGATATCGACGACCTGCGGTGGCGATTAAGAATGGGGCCGTTGAGACGGCAATCACCGAACGGGACTGGACAATGCAGACAGGCTATGGGAGCTTTCCAGGAAGCGACAAAGGGCCGACGCGATCAGTCGCGGTCAAGGAGGGGCGGCTGGTGTTGGGCCAGAGATGAATGAGCTGAGGACCCCAGACTTGGCACTTGAACGAGGGGCACTACTGCGCTTTATACCTTCTCCGCTGTCATGGAGCTCACCCTCCAGAAGTGAAACCGTCTCTGCTACTGGTGTTGTTGCGCCGTTGTAGAATCGCCCGGCGCATTGGTTTAGAGATGAAGGCCGTGGTGTGGAGAAGCGCTTATGATTGATTGTCGATGTGTCCGAGGACTTGGGCAGGAAAGCTTCCTGCGTTTTACACATGCATTTCACTAACGTCGTGGACGTACTGTACATACAGTGCAAATGTCATAGCAGAGCAAATCTCCGTCGCACACACTGTGCCACTCTGACCGGAAAACACCAGGTCAAAGTGGGTCCAACTTTTGATAGTAGGGTGCCCCGCGAGCGCGCAGCAAGTCGACTCAACTACAATTGAGCCCAAAACTCTCCTCTAGATATTAGCCTACATATAGCATGCACGTACCTAGAAACTACGTATATATAGGTAATCTAACCTATAGAATCTAAATCTCTAGTCAAATTGATAGCACGCACAATACACATAGAGATATCGATGACTTGAAAACTGGGCGCTTTCATGCTAGTTTTGCCAAGAAGTGCCAAGAAGATTGAAATTTCGCGAAAAATGTTTGAAATATCATGAAAAGCTATAACAAAAACGAGTCATCGATATCTCTATGCATAGTGCATACGCCATCAATCCGACTAGAGATTTAGATTCTACAGGTCAGATTACCTATATATATGTGGTTTCTAGGTACGCGCATGCCATACGCAGGCCAATATCTAGAGGAGAGTTTTGGGCTCAATGGCAGATGTTGCGCGCTCACGAGGCACCCTACTATCAAAAATACAGGACCCGCTTTGAACAGGTGTTTTCCGGTCAGAGCAGTCTTGCAATCCCACCACAGTGTCGCCTGGCCTGTAACGTCACATACTACTAATTAGTACGGTAATTACCTAACATAATAGTGTAATGTGGTAGGAGCATCGTTATGGTACAGTACTGTAAGAGATTCAGGGCGGGTCTACCTCCGTACTCCGTACTTCGTACGTAGCTTTAGACATCTCAGCCGCAGCCACAGCTCCATTCATCAAGCACAGAAAAGCCAAAAGAGACTTTAACAACAGTTTGGGCCTGGGCGTCGATGACCACAGTGTCCTGATCAGCGGGAAAGCTCCTGAGATCAAGCAAGCGACTCGGAGCTTGCATGATTCCGCGAGGATGACGAGTCTGGTTTACAACCGTCAGCCCTACTAAAACACACCCTTCCCCGGTCGGCCATAAAAGAAGTCAAAGGAGCAGGACCGGGAACAGACAACTCGGGGCTGGCACGGACACTCCCGGCCATGACGATGTGTCTCTGCACGAACCTGGGCGACTTACATAGGTGCCATGTATTGTATGTATGTACATACAGTACATACATGCATACACTACACTACAAACCTACGTGGTCTCAGTCTATACTGCTTCGCCTTGAAGCATTTGAGCGGTGAATGCCGTTGGGGACGTTGGCCTGAACCCGGTTTTAGGTGTGCCGCTTTGTCCTGCGAGAACTATACCAATGTACTGTACTGTACCTAACCTACCTTAGTAACTTGAGCAGAATTCAACCAGACAAAATGGACGACGCCGAAAGCTTGCAAAACAGAGCGCACAAGTTGGCGAGGCTAGGTGGTCTCCATGCGGTGCGTTGGACGCGGAAGCGGACAAGGGTATCCCGAAGAAAGACCTAACCTTACCGGGGTCTCAAAAGTGCCAGCCCGGAATGCCCGCCGCGCCCGTGCCGACCAGGAAAGTCAACCTTGAACACCTGCTGCTGCAGGCAGGTAGCTAAGGTAGGAGGTAAGAAATCAATGACTGCAGGTTGCACAACTTCCACTACCCTCCTTCACATACCAGATAGCAAACTGAGATACGTACTGATCTGCAATCCAACCTGGAAGTTGTTAACGGCTTCACCCGTCCATTGTCTTCCACCATCCTCGCTTCCCGTCCGAGACACTGCGCGAGACCGGAATGTCTCCAATGCTTCTAGCGCCAACGTCCCAACCTCCAACACAACCTTGAAGCTATGCAGTCGAGCGGCCGTTGGTAACCCCGCGGCCGGTAAGCCACCTTGAGCCACATTACCTACATAGTATTCGCAGGTATGTATTGTGCTGTGTAGCCATGATCCCATTTTGCTTCCGTTAGAGCGGGAGCTCACACCTACCATTCAGTACTAACATACCCTGCATGACACACTACCTACATACATAGGTAGCCCCATCGGCGATGCAGCCCATGCAACTCCCTGATGACAACCTGGGCTCTGTCATTTCACCGGCGCGGCAGCATGACACCCAATTCTCAGTCTCATTGGTTCCTCGGCACGGTATATGCGGCTCGACGAGCAAGTGGACGCACCCACCCCAGCGGACACCAGTCATAGACTGCGCCTGCTTATATATTGCAATCAAGCTCCCGCGGCGATTCCAGGTTCTTAGGTCGGCCCACACGACACAGCAGAGGCGAGCTCCTATTATAGGTAACGTTAGCTGGATTATTATAACCCTTCGCTACATACCTCGTTTTGGGGCGATTGTCAGCCTGCAGTGGTGGTCGCCACAGCTTCTCATCTGAGCCAGGCCTCCCGTCTCCCCGTAGAAAGCCGCATTTGCTCCAACAATCCGAGTACTGCATACCATAGGTATGTACTGTGTATGTAATGCGGTAAGAACGTCGGTGTGCGCTTGAGCGGCATGCACGGCAGTGGCGTGCTTCTTCACGGCGGGCTGGACACGTTCCTATTCGACAACACCGGCAGCCCTCTCAGTTTGCCGCACAACCTCTTTGTCGCAAGGCCGGCACTGCTAGAGCCTAGGTAGGTTGCACTGGTCTCGCCAAGCAGATCAATTGATTGGAGTAGCTCGAGGACTCGTTTCCTGCGGCAAGATCCCTGCTACTCAACGCTATAAGGATGTTGATATCAGCCGCAAGTACCCAATCAGCATAGACTCTGAACAGGTCCCGAGTCCGTAATAAGAGCGCATACCTATCTGTCCTGTTGCCTGTTGCGACCGCATGTAGTATGGACATGTTTTTGCAGGTTATTTCTGGCGACAGATGGCGGGGAAGTAGGTATATGATGCTTCAAGGTCCTTGGCATACCTTAGTTATCAAACTCTCGTTCTCAAACAGAAACTCGGTGCCCATCTCTTCCATTACACTAGTTTTGTCCTTAAGCCACAGCTTACCGTGATTTCCTGACCTCAAAGACTCGGAAACCGTAATACATAAGAGTACAAGTTCAACTAGGCTCCGAGCCGGTCATTCGGCAAGTGAATATGGACCGTGCCTGGCCGCTGGCTTCAAACGCTATTCATTACGGTCTTTGCAAGTGCTGGGTAACGTAGCGTACGGTATCACAGTACAATACACAGTCCGTTATATGCCAACTACGTTACTGTAATTTACACCACGCTGCATTGGATTCAGTTTGGAGTAAAGCCAACCGCGCACAGTGTCATAATTACACTGTGCCTAGCCAAGTACTTTTACGCTAACTCCTCGTATGGAACTTGGGTACTACCATATGTGGTAGTATTCATACTCTGTAAGAAGGTGTAGTAATATCATCAGTTATAAATCTATGTAAGGTACCTGAGGTGGCGTCACCTGCCCGCCAAAGTTCATCTGATATTGATTACATACGGAGGTAGAGGGAAAGGACAAGGATCGTTGATTGGGAAAGTGCCATGGAAATGCTAGCGCACAGACACTCGCGGGTGGCAGAACGTCTCGGCCGATGGTGGTGCCTTCCCGTGCCAAGAATGGACGATTGTGGGTGGCGATCCCCCAAACGAGTTACAGGACGCCCGAAAGAGCGAAAATCAAAAAGTGAAAAAGGCCCAAAATGGGAATTGCACATCTGAATTTCTCGGATCGCCAAACTGGCAGCGTGCGTGCCCTGGGCCCGGGAATTGTGTCTCACAGTCTGTGCGAACCCGAGGTGCACTTTTCCCGTCTTTTCCGGGTCGTGATGTCGGCCGTTTGTTGTCCCATATCCGTATGTACAACGTCTATACGGATAATGTTCCTTCGAAGCCACACTTATAGATGTACGTGCGTACCTGACCGCTTCTTGATCCCATTTGACTACTAAACAAGGAATAATAATGTGCAGGCAACGTCTCAACGTATTGTCCCGGTAAAGGCCATCCAGAGTTCCAGACTCCATAAAATGCTCAAACGGGAGGCGCGCTCCATGTCATGCACGCAACCCCAAGCATCTCCGCATGTGGCAGGGCACATTTCGGCGGGAATGCAAGCCGGGATCATGGGAGAAAATCACCTCGATCAAAAGCTTGCTTGTCACCGCCCTGTCTCTGGGCAAGGAAGGCGGTACCTGGCAGAGCTGTCAATCATCTCAACGGGCTCAAGCCACAGCTCTTAGTGACGGTTTTGGCAGGTCGGGCTCTTTGGTATTGGGCCCAAATCATGAATTCAGCATCTCATCAATCCCAGAATCTGCTTCATCGTCAGCGCGGACTCCCTCCCTCATCTCGCCACGCGACCTGACAGCGCTGAGTCTTGACTGACAGATCGTTGCTTTGGCGCACGAATGTGTCGAGAGACACTCGCTTCTTGGCGTCGTGGTGCAGACGGGATTGGCCTCTCCCGGCGTTTTCAGCCTCCACCTATCGACTCAACAAGGCCAAAAGTCCAGCCAATTTACTGCAACGACAACAGATCTCTGATTTTTGTACGCACGGTTGTACTGATGACGCCTTCACAGAACGCCTGTCTTGGCAGACTACGCTTGAGGAAGGCTTCCAGACGTTCCATATCCGTGCACATTCCAGACAGTCCGGGCGCTCTTCTTCCATGCGCATTCATGCGATGCTGAAAGGCCACGACAGCAGAGCGCTCTCTCTGAGCAACCGGGTTGCGCCCATCTTTCGCACTGACATGTGGTCTTAAGAGCTCGTCTGATATTCCCGCTATACCGTCGCCGATCGGAACACCATCAGGGACCATGACCGGGTTGTCAGGGTTTACGCTTGCACCGGGCGTTGGACAATACGCAAACGGCATCTAGTCGACAGGCCCGCAGCATTGATAGGATCCGGGTCTGGGTTGAGAAGGAGCGGCTCTGGTGCGCCCGCCGGCTCTCAGGTAATACTGCTTCCCGTCTGCAGTCGTCCAGCCCGCATATGAGATTGCCTCCCTCTTGGCATGAATTTGAAATACGGGAAGATTCCGTCCCTCCACACTGTACTGTCTCACCAGAGCGCGGACAGCTAACCCGGATTTTGTTTGCAGACAACCTTGTGAGCTCTATCCACCAGCTCTTCGCCTCGTTTCGGCGAAAGCTGCAATTGTGGAAGCGGAAGGGGCCGTCTCCGAGACACTTGGGCTGCTCAAGAGTCACTTGTGTTTGTTCTTGAAAGTGTGCCGTCCTTCTTCCGAACGCTGGTACAACGGGATCTCTGTGGTTGTTTATCCGCTCATCCGTTTCCGCTATGGGTCTTCGATAGGGCGGTGGCTCGTCCCCGCCCTTTCGCTGCTCTTCCCGCTATCCAATCTCTGGTCTCCTGTGGCCAGTTGCCCAGTCACCAACATGGTCCACCACGGGCCGGTACTGGCCGCCGAGGGTAGCTGCATCGCGTCAGGATCGGCCTATAGCCACAGCGTGGGGTGTCAGCTGTTGGGCCAGCCGCTCTCAGTGCGGATGTCCGGAAACCCTAAGCAGCAGGAAAGACAAGAAACTAGACCTCTCCCACCTGGGAATCCTCGCGAGTCACGAGCCCGGCTTTGCTGTTATGCCCCCCCTCCACTCAGTATTATGGCTGCCAAATCCTTGCTCGCTGTGTGGCCCGGCTCTTACCACGCAGTACACGCTTGCCGTCGTATTGCCGGTCTTGCCATTGCCAGTCGAGACCGAGTGCCCTCACCATGATGGAGACATCGCCGAGGACTTGGCCAGCATGGATGGGGCCGGATTCGGTACCATGATGGCGATGCCCATGGGTCTTGCCATCAGTGGTGAACAGCATTGCCCAATAGCTGCCTCGGCTCAAAGCGCAACCGCAGATCGGCCGTGCAAAGCGACTAGTCTGGCATCGTGGGGCCATGACGGTTGCTGAGGAGGGGGGTAAGAAACAGCAAGAATGCAGTCCGGAGTTTCCAGTAAGGGAGGCCTTACAGTACAGTGCGTGGCCTTCCCTTATCCTATAGGCGGACTTCGACCTATGTACCCTGGCTTCCCCATAGCGTGCGGTAGCGATTCTATTCTCTTCGTGAGCGATATGGACAGGGGGGATCAGTTGACCGACAGGCAGAAGGATTGCCAAATCGCGCGGAGAGCCATACCAGCTTCCCCCATGGGTCTAGTTGGGCCGACAACCCCTCCATCGAATCAAACGCAAAGCGGGATCTTTGATGCCATCCACCTTCATCCTGATGGATGGAATGGGTACGCAGGGCAAGAAATCCCAAGCCCTGCTCCAGATGATGATTGCTAGGGGCTACCGTCGGATGCATACTGGAACTGGATCGAATCGAGCTGGGCAGGAATGGAAACGCAGGAGCCTGGGCCTCTTTAGAACGTTGTGCTGTGGCCTGGGCAAGGAGATAGACGGTGGCTGTCGTACATTCCGTTGCGAGACGGTCGAGCAAGCACGGTTTGGAAGTCACTTCTGCTAAAGGGGGAATCCAAGGTGCATGCAGTTACGACAGACTGCCCATACAGCTTAAGCGCCACCATGCCGGCGAGATTTCGGTCCATAACAGATGGTGAGGAGTATATTGCATTGTTCTACCTCATTCGCTCGCTGGGCTATCTTTCTGGGCACTCCCCGCTCCTCTTTCTCCTCGGTAGGGACGAGGTCACCGAGCCATTTGGATACCGGGAGCCCTGGACAGAATCGAACCAGTCTCTCGATCTCCCTGGTGGCGGGGCCAGAAGTTGCAGTCTACTCTGGTTGTGGCCAGCTACCAAACCGGGTCGTGTTGTCCCAACAGTCAGTTGGGCTAGCGTTAATCGGCCCACCCGGCGGCCCGTGTCCAGATAACTCTACCCGTGGTTGATGCGCTCCATGTTCTCAAAAACCTCTAGATGCGTGGCCTAGGTCCAGGTGACACGCCCCATGGGAAACATCTGGAGGAGCATGTGACATAACCGTCCCAATGTGAACGGGGCGTCGAGCTTGACGTTGCTAGTCGGCCGGGTCAGTTGTCACAGCCCTGTAAGCTCTGAACTTACTCGCATCTTCAAACGCGGGCCTGATCTCTCATGCTCACGGATCTACATGATCTGGCAGGAGACTAACACTGTAATAGGTTTGAGCACGGTCCAAGACGCAAAAAGTGAAATAATGACAGAATCAGAAGACTTCTAGAAGAACGCGCGGTATCGGCGATCAATGCCGCCAAAAATTGGCGATTGGGCACAAGACAATCGACGAGATCTCGATCACCCAGTACACTGTCATGATGACTAGGGGGTTTGAGGAGACTGCAGCCGCAGCATGGATCATGGAATGGTGTTCGTGCACGCCGACCCCTGTGCATCTGGACGTATGGCTTTTGGACAAGGGGACATGGATACCAGTCAGAGCAAGGGGTCGATCAGACAAGGTCATCTACGAAAGGAAAAAGTGTCGGAAGGAAACTCGAATGCCGATTGCGCGGGAGCAATCCCGAGTACCGGGAGAGGATGGGATGATGGGACGCGATCACACACATAACCTACACTACATGCTTATGATCTGCCATCTCGAACTCATCAACGTGCTCGCGAGGACTCAGCAGATCGTACCCTACACATCATTCAGTTTCTTTGCCACGTTTGCCTGTGCAGTGTAGTTTTTATACTCAGCAAACCATCCGGGAACCATTGATGATCGACGGCTCTGAAACTCCGTCTGAGCTACCGACTACTTACTGCTACCGCTTTCGGTAGCTACAACGAGTCCTCCCCTCTCCCCCATCCGACGACTTCAATGAATTGCACCCCCTGCAATTGCCGAAAAAGCGCCCCGCGAGCTCCCTGGAGAGAAAAGGAGAGAAAAGGTTGGACACGATTACCAATGCCGAGAGTCGTGCTCGGACCCCGTTGCTCAGACTGGACCCCGGGGGGGTGGCGGTGCCCGGCCCGGCCCGGCTCCGGAATGCCAGCCGGCCGGGGCGTGACGTCAAACCTTCACGAATTCAACTTCAATTTTCTTTTTCCCTTCCTCTTCATTTTCGCAATCCTCAGCGCTGGTGTGCTTACCAATCAACTTAGCACCACACCCGGTAGGTAGGTGACAAGAGGGGCATGTTTTCAGAAACCGGCATCAGCGGTATCCGAAATGCAATGTTTCCCAAAGCAGTCGGCCAAGCAACCAAATAAAATCACTACAGCAATCAAGTATGTAAGCAAAGATCATGGCTAGCGTTTGGTAGGTGGTTGCATACGGGATACAGCCACTGCAAATTAGAGCATAAGCCACTGCTGAGCCTGCTTCAAAGTCCACATCTGACTAGATGTTATCATTGCTTGAACCAACAAAACCCCATCAAAACCGCCAAAAACGGACGTTCTACAGACATAAGCAAATAATGAGTATGAGGAAGCCTTCTCGTCTTATCCTGTCTTGCCTCTTGCCATGTCCCATAGCTTCCAACCCAAAACTCAACCAGTCCCGTCAAACCAATAAATCCCAACATCAAGTTTATCAACCCCATCAAAAGGTATGTATTCCCCAAACCTGTCTGCTTGCCAACCATTGCTTAACAAAAAGAAGTGATAAAGACTCCCATTCAACCAAAACACACTCGTTCGTTCATTCCTTCGTCTCAGGGGCGTCCCATTCCATTCCAAAGGTTGCATCGCCGCCGTTTATCCCTTCCCCCCCCACCAAACCCTCACTTTCCCACCCATCTTCTCTTCTCAGTGAGTTCCTCCTCTTTGGGCAACAAAACCTGACCTTTCTCGCAAGCAAAGAATAAGAAAGTAAAAGTCAGGTGTAGACATGTAAGGTAAGTAAGTAGTACATACAATCAAGAACCAAGCATCCAAGGTGAAGAAGATCGCGGGGGGCGAGGGAAAGTAAAGCCGGCCGCCGGGAATCACTCGCGGTATCAACTGGCAAGCGAAAGACAAAAGTAAAAAGTAAAAAGTAGCCTCCCTCCCTGCTAACTAGTCACGAAGCTAGTAGTAGTACTAAGTAGTAGGGTAAGCAAGTTAAGGTACTTTTCTGTAACCCGAAGCCCCCATACCATGGCCATCATGTCTGTCTGTCAAGAGACACCACATAGGTTGAAAGAAAATAAGGAGGCGTACGTAGTCTTAAAGCGCCAGGGAAGAGTCCAGTTCCGTCTGATCAAACCATCAATCCATCCATCCATTCAGTACCCCCCTGTTTCTGACCTCCAAAACCCTCCGAGACATTTGAAAACCTGTCTTTGGCCGACCCATTACCAAGCCAGCCCCAACATAAATAGACAAACCAACTCTTAACTCTTGAAACGCCATGCTTGCTAGAGACCCCAACCAAGTCCAGACCAAGCCTGCAAAAAGTAGGCCCCGCCACTAAGAGGTTGTGACAACAAGACCTCTTCTCAACTCAGTGACCTAAATAGAACAAGAAAAATTTAGAGAGAAGAGGGGAAATCAGAACCTGTAGGCTGATCCCCTAGGTAGTAGCACCGCCGTCCAGGCGACTAGACATGGCCGCTAAGTAAGTAAAGCAAAGGTGCCGTATTCATCAAATATCATGCATGCATCATGATCCCAACCGCGACCGCAGCGCGCCATCATGAGTCCGCCAGCTTGGCAAAGTGTTTGGACCAGATCCAGCCGACAACGCCACGCGGGTCATCCTGGTTCTTTGCCAGCCACAGCTCGCCCTTCTCGGCGATAACATCAAAGATCTGTGTTTTGGAAAACCGCAATTGTCAGCATCGTCTAGTTTATTCCCCATTCGGCTCTGTTCCATCGCACCTCAAAATCCGCATAGCCAGAAACCAAGATCAAAAGGAGGGTAGAAAGCAAGGGAAGAAAGAAATAAACGTACCTCCCCGGCCTGATAAGTCAGGTAAGGATACCCGGCCTCATGTTTTGTAGTTTCAATATTGAACTCGAACAAACTGGCCGCCAGCCAGAGGACATTATACCCGCCACCATTTCCCACATTGCCCTGCGCGAATGAACCACGGGACGAAGCCACGGAATCCTCCGCGTGGTTCTCCTCCGGCCCATCGGGGAGGGGCAGGGCAGAGTGGAAAAGGCCCGACAGGCGTCTAGTTTGCTCGGGGCCTCCAGAAACAGGCGCAGGATAGCTCGAGTTGAATGTCGAGTTGGAGTCGCGGCGGCTACCCCCCATCATGCCAATGCCCATGCTCATCCCAGGGGTGGACGGCGTGGCAGTCGAATCGGAACTCTGTCGTGGGAGGCTAGCCGAGTCAAAGCTGCGGCCCGTGCTGGGGCGCACCGTGGCTGAGCGGAGCCCGGTGGCGCTACCTTGATGGTTGTTGGGATCCGGAGTGACGGGCGAACCAGAGCCGCCCCGCGGGCCGCTGTTAATACCCGAGTAGTAGTCGCGGTAATAATGCCCTGGGCTGGGAAGGGCGCTGCTGGCAGGGGAGAGGCTGAATTGGCCGCTGTTGCGCTTCGCAAAGTCCGGAGTGGGAAGGGTTGGAGCGTGATCGCTATTGATGGACAAGCCTCTTCCGCGAGACGTTAAGAGATCGCTCGGGCGGGACTTGGTCCTCGATCTGATAGATGAGGAGTCATCGTTGGTTGACTGGGACGCCCTGCTCCTGAGCGTAGGGTTGAGGATGCCCAAGGCTTTTGCCCGCTCATCCTGCAAGGAGAACTCGCGCTGGAATGTAGACACAATCTCAGACAGTTCGGGGACGTGAACCACGTCATGGAGCGGCGCTTTGACCTTCTCTTTCCACATCAAAAACCAAGAGGCCTGGATGCTGATGAACTTTCCGAGACAAATGTTGCCGATCTGGGCAGTCATGGCAGAGAGCTTCGGCAGCTCCTTCTTCAGGGTGTCGTTAAGCGCCTCGTATTGCTCGACCAGCTCCGCGAGCTGCTTGTCCACTTTCTTGCCGTTGGCCTTTAGTTGCAGAAACTTCTCGTAATCCAGCCGCCGCTTAGCCCTCTTCTTCATAGCTAGGGACGGGTTGCCGTAGCACCTAATGACCTGCTCAAACGGCTCGATGACGTGTTTGCGAACATCAGAAAGCTGTGACTTTGTTAGTAAATACACAGCGGACAAAGGGTTGGATTGGCTCACATGTTTCTCTAATGCGATCTTCTCAACATCTCGCATCGAGACGTTGAACTGGACCCACTTGCTCTCCAGGTGAGCATAGTCTCGAGATGGCTGCAGGCGCATGACAAGCTCCATCGAGGACAGATATTGAAGGAATTCGTGTACATAAGTCGCCACATTCCTGGTGTAGTATTCAACGTCGCGCAAGACAACCTGGAGACGCAGATAATCATCCCCAAATTGCTGTTGGAGCCTCTGATACTCTTCATCTTCGGCCGTCTTACCCGAGATTTGCAACTTGTCGACGCGCTTGCCGAATGCTCTCGCAAGCCCCGCTCTGACATCTGATTCCTTGCGCTTCCTGTTGTTGACAATCTGACCAACGAGCTCAAAGTTCTTTTTAGTCCTGTTGATCTCGTCAATCGCATCCATGACCGCCGTCCTCGCTTGGATGAGCGCTTCTCGGTCAGGATGGTTCTCGGGAGTGTATTTGAGAAGATGAGTGATGATGTCGGGGTACTTGGTTATGCGCTGCATCGGCTTGATAAGGAGCGAATCGAGGTTCCAGGCGGATGTCAGCTCTTTCGCCACCGCGTTGCACTCGTTGAGCCAGACCATGACAGCCTCGTCCTCCTGGATCTGGAGCAGGCGTTTCGACGAGTTGTCGCTGGATCGCAAATACGCTTCGTGCACGGCTTTAAGCTGCTCAATATTCTTGGAGAACACCGGGCCCAACGAGGTGAAACGGTCCTTCTCGTCGTCGCGGTCAGGCCTACTTGAAGACATGACCGAGTTGAGGGTTGCCGAGTCGGAGTCCTTGGAGTCCGAGGCGAGAAGCGGCGACCTTCTTCCCTTGGGAGTATATACCGCCGATGCGCCCTCTTTGAGCTCAATGAGGAGAGCGGCGTGGAAGGCAATGATCTCATCCGTGTTCCTGAAGATCACCTTGATTGTCTTGGCATCCAGATTCGGACAGGCCTCGGCAGTTCCCTTGTAGATTTCTTCCACGACGCTCATATCTCTGACAAAGGCATCCTCGGTGTCAATGAGTTCCCTGATGACGAGTTGCCGCTGCCTGAGCCTCTTCTGCTCTTCTTGCTCCGCTTTAGTGAGGGGGACCTGTTTCTCTACTAGTGTGTCTCCCAGGGAAACACTGGAGGGCTCCAAAGAATCAAGGCCGTGTTGCGAACCTCGTTGCGGGTCTCCGGTTCCAACCGGCTGCTCCTCGTCGTCGTTGTCGTATAGGTAGCTGCTAGGGCGGCTTTCCTCCAAGTATAGTGTGCTCTCCCTCTCGTAGACGCTGATGGAAGACGGCGGGTCGGGAGGGGCACGTTCCGGTGCCGTCGCTATCCCCTCTAGTTGCGAGTCGCAGCTTGCCGCGGAGTGTTCGATGCTCTCGAGGTGGGAGAGATTCTGCTGGCCACTGGGCGAAGTGGGCAGCATAGGCGGGGACGGGGCGCCGGACCTGTCCAGCGGCGATATGTCAGGGCTTTGGATGGGCTCTCCCACGCTCGAATCGCAGGTGCTAAGGTCGCCCGTTGAGGCTGCCATTCGGAAAGACGCCCGATCGTGGCTGTCCGGTTCACGAGGCCGGAATGCGACACTTGGGAGACCCGCATCACGATCGTCACTGCCGAAAGAGAAGTCGGTCCATGCAGAGTGTTGGCTCAAGCGGTTCGCCGGAGCCAGTAATGAAGGTACTGATAAACTGTGCGACGTGTCCGGTATCTTGTGGTAGTCTGCCGGAGACGGCTCTTCATCAAGAGGTATGCCAGGATCGGAGGAGGTCAAGGTCGAGTTACGCAAAGCCGCAATGTTCTCATGCAGACGCGATCCCACATAAAAATCCTCAATCCGGCCAAGCTGTTCGATCCCAGCCTCACGGTCCTCCAAATGAGCGTCATTTGAGCGCGGTAGTTCAGCGGCAATAATCTGGGAGGTGGCATTGACGGGAAGTTCATCGTGAGGTAGCGTGCTTGATGGTACGGTTGTACCAGGCAGGTCATTGTGTAACGGCCTAAAGTCGTTCTCGGGGCCTAAGATGGTGACTGTTGTTTCGTAGTTGGCAGAGGAGAAGGTGTACGGCCGCGCCACATACTCATCGTCTTCGGCCGGAGGAGGAGCAGGGGAGACTTCGTGATTGAAGTCAGTGCGGGTTGGTGTTACTTGGGGTGACATCTGGGGTTGGGCAGATGTATCAAGTGAAATCTTGATGGACACGCTGTCATCTTCCTCGCCGTCGTCATCGAATGGTGAACGATACGTGGCCCTTTCTTGCAGTGCCGGAGCATGGACCTGCTCGGCGATCTGTGGCGCATGGGTTTCTGGTTCGGCAGGCGCCGGGACCAAGCTCGGTGCCATAACTCCCAGCGCATTGTCGATGGCCGCCGTGCCTGTCTCTGGCCTCGGGGGCTCAGTTTGCTGCTCAGGGTCGAACTCTGTGGTCGTAGTGGCGTTGGAGACCGCCGAGAGTGGGTTTTCGGCTTGATCCAGCTGAGGGGTTCCGACATTCGGGAAGCTACCTGGTATTTCCAGTTTGAGAGCTTCGGGAGGAGGACGAGGAGGCTGGTCGGTTGTTGGTTCGAGAGTCGGCAGTTCTGTGGTGGCCTTTGGCTGTCCCTCTACCACGGCTTCTACTTTCTCAGCAATCTTCCCCAAAGGCCGGCTACCGTCACTGGTCCTGGGCCGTGCAGCAGCTGATGCTGCTGTGGCACTGGCAACTGCTGCCACCGCGACGGCTTCAGCCTCTGCCTTGGCCCTGGCCACTGCAGCTAGCTCTCTTTTCCGCTTCTCGGCAGCTGCCTGCCTTGCTTCCCTGGCCTGACTCTCTCGGATCGACTTGCTATAAGCAAGCTTGATGGTTTCTCGTCGCTGCGCGAAGTCAATCGGTCCAACAGATAGCTTTCGCCTCCGCGGAGTCGCCTCGTCTGCCTTGCTGCCAAGCCGTTGTGACTGCTTTGTGGGTGAGGCGCCACCTTCGGTAACTCGCTTTCTCGACGAAGCCGTTGTAGCAGTTGCAACAGATTGCCGGGGCCGAGAGCTGCGGAGGCTTGGTGAGAGTTTTGGTGCGGGTACCGACACGTACGCATTAACTCGACCATGACTCTGAGGGGTGGAAATATTTGATGGAGGAGCCTTGCGGGATGAGCTGGGGTTTAGGGTCGAATTCTTGGGCTGGGTTGCGGGGTGGCCGGTGGGCGTCTTGGCCCGTGAGGCAGACAAGAGCTGCTGACGTGATCTCCCACTGGCAGTGGTGCGCTTGAAAGTGGAAGGCGAGCTGGAGCGGGTCGAGACCGGGCTGGTGTGGCCCGATGTGTCGCTCCTCCTTTTAACCATCACTGGAAGGCGCGACGTTGGCGATGCCGGTGATGCGGGAGACATTGGGGAATCAGTGTCGTGCCTCGTTGCACCACAATCTGCACGGCTCACGGTCAATTTCGAACCGGCAATGTCGCTGTGGGTTCGAGTGTGGGTTGTTGGGATTTTGGAGGCATGCTGATCATGACCGGATTGCCCGCCTGAGTTCGCGGCGCGATACCACTCGGTGGGGGATGTCGGTTCAAGGTCCAGGTCTGACGGGGTGCCCATCTGCGATGCTGCGGGACTGTGGGTGCTGGACTCAGAGGCCCTCCGTGGCCGCACGTCGTCGATTCCAAAGCCAGCGGTGACCGAGTCGTTTTCGTCTGGGAGTATCTCGCCAAAAAGAAGACCGTTTTGGCGTGACTGGCTTCCCTGTGAGCTCCTTGTCCCGGACGCGGCGCCTGAAGAGCGCTGGGTTGTCGAGCGGGATGCCGTTAGATTGGTTGAAGCGCCGTTGCGAGGCCTCGCTACTCTACTAGCGAACGACTGCGAACTGGCAGACGGATTATCTGTCACCACTTTCGGTCTATGAGCTCCTCGTGTCCCGACCGTCCTTTCCGCGTCTTGTCTCGCACTGGCTCCGCTACCAGACGGTCGGCCATTTGCTAGGTTGCTCGAAGTGGTGTCTCGAGCTGGTTTTGAGGACGCCTTTCGGGCGCTCGTGGGGGATCGTGACGCCGGCTGGTCAAACTTCTTCTTGAGGTCCTTCACACTCGTGGGAACAGTGCCGCCTCCATTGTAGCCGTTTCCTGCCGCGCTCCCAGAAGTCACAGGCCGGTTGTCAATGGGGCTCGAGGTGGAACGTTGGCTAGACCGGAGGGCATTGCGATGAGTCGGGATCGACGAGTGCTTCGGTGTGGTGCCGCTGCCGTTCGACCGTAGCGAGGGCGGCTGGCGGGGACTTGAGACGGCCGAAGCCATGGGGTCCTTCAGTGGCGGCGAGGTGGCATTCCCGGTGGTCTGGACGTCCCGGTAGTAGCTGCGGTAAAAATCGTCGGGTTCTACAGAGTCGTCGGGAGCACTTGTCGTCGTCGAGTGGCTGAAGCGCGAATTGGCGGCATGAGCGTGCGAGTTGTCGGCGGCATGGGAATCGGGAGAGATTGTCTGGGCGACAAGCGAGTTCAGGCCGTCGTAGCCGTCGAGATACGGGTGCCTTGAGTGTGCCGAATGGGTTGAATGGTGTGAACGGTGTGAATGGCGTGAATGGGGGGATTGATCTCGCGCTGGGCGCTGGTCGAAGAGCGGGCTGGGGCGTGAAACGGCCTCGTCTCCGAGACTACCATGGTCCATGGTGTCCGTCCCATCACTCTAGTTAATTAGAGTAACGCTGGCCGTTTCTGCGCAGGCCTCGTCAGGGAGCGAACAGGATTTGCCGGTTTCCAGGTTCCAGAGATCATCGAGATTGCATGTGGGCAGGCCTGGGGTTGGGGTTACCGCAATCGAGGCGGCATGTCGGGACCTGTCGGCGTTGCTGTGCTGGCGTGCACGAGGATTGGCTGTCCAAAACAACCTGGCAGCACCCGGGGCAGCCCTGGCGAGGAAACGCCTCGATCCGCTAACCAGCTGGCTCAGCGACTGGAGACTCGCTGCAGCCCGCAATCCACTCCAACCACTGCCAGGAAACCAACCACAAGCCTTGCCTAAATTGACCGTTGGTATTGTAAGTTTGTGTTACTGCACTTGAAATGAAAGTTACACTATTTAGAACCTGTACGGATGTAGATAAGGCAAACACTGCCAAAGTTACCTTAGTTAGCGCAGATAGCCGCTTGGTAAGGACACCGCTTCTTGGTGAACACTAGTGCGTTTCTGCCTGCAGCAGCCTTCCGTGACGTGGTTCAAGTTTTCTCGTCAAGCAGGACGTCCTTTTCAAAATTCTTTCTTTTTCGTTTGTCCGAGGGCCCTGATGCAATTCGAATTCCAGTCCACAATTATAACCTGAGTTGGCTACCTTCGTATGTGTAATTATCGCAAGGTCCAAGGCTCCGAGATCCTCATATTAATATGACGTGCCAGGGCCATTGACACATTGCAGCATGAATGTTTTGCCGGGGTCCAGTATCTGGGCGACGGGAAGCTAGAGGGGTTGATAGAATGGAGCGAGTCTGGGTTCCCAAGTCTCTCCTGAAGCTGTCTAAGGTGTTTCTGATGCTCTGACCAAACTCAAAGCTCGAACTGCACTTTCTCTTCAAGTTTCTTCTTCCCTTCCCCCTTTCCGCGTTGCTTCATGGAGAACGAAAAGCTTGGTCAATCGATTGGAACTCGGTTCGTTAAGGTTACAGTACCTTGATTACATAACACTTACCACAGTAGGTCGTAATCATAGAAAGCCCATGGCGGCAACTTCCAGTTCCTTTCGAGTTGTCTTTTGTACGAAATTACGAAGCTACCTTTGAGTCCTACAGTAACTCATCCCATCTACCTACATAACTCCCCAGTTCATCCAAACTGCGCAAATGAAGCACCATCCTTAGGTCCCGACCGGTGCAGCAGTGCAATGTTCATGCCCCACTCCGTTCGCCTAGGTACCTACCTTAGGTGTGCTTGAAGAGGAAGCTCGACAGCAAATCGCTGATACTGGACCGGTGGACCAACACTTCCGCGAAGCATGAAAATGATGAAATGAGGTGAAAAAAGCCGACGATGCTGTGTGGCTGCCCAATGACGCAGCGCTAGATCATCAATCCGATTACGATTACCCCAGAGAGCCGCTGCAGCTGTGCCTCTGCCGCGCCGGCCTCTCTGCGCTCTGTCGATAGATACCACCTAAAGACGGACCCCTTTCGTCCTTGAAACTTCCTCTAGTGACATTGTCGTTGCTTGAACAACGCAAGCAATCAGAGACGGCAGCAGCAGCAGCGCAGCATTGCAACCACTCATGCGCATCTCGAAACCAATGCCCGACACCGACGAAGAAAGTTTAACTTTGACGTTGGTGTACTTAGGTTAGGCCGACCGTTTGAGGCTTGAGCCATTTCCCCGACGCGCCGACGCGTTGCCGCACACACAACCCACACCACCCACACAGATCCGCCCAAGCCGTCTCTGATTCCCTGTGGCATCCAGCCCAGTGCGGCAAGGCCACAACCAGCGCCTTGGCTTGCCAGTTGCCCGCCTCAGGCTCGGTGCTTGTTGCCTGTTGAAGGTTTCTGCGCCGCACGCCCAATCACCAAGCGCGGACCTGCTCATCCAGTCGACGGAAGAATTGGGGAAAAAGAAGAAACCCTGGAGTTCCCAATCCATTCAACATCCCGCGCCGACACGCCCAATCAATCGCCAGCACATGTTTGCCCGTCGCTGATAGGGTCCTTCACGAGATCCTCCAACTCAATGAATGCATCCAGGATTCCAGGGGTTGATTCTCGCAGCCGGGAATTATTGGAGAGGCGCATTTCGAACCCTTGAGCCCAGCAACTTGTCAAGTCATCATTCCTACACATCATATGGATGCTGCTTCGGTGCCGATGCCCCGGAAGAGGAGCCGAAGCCAAGGTCCCGGCCGAGGTCATGACGGCTCCGCTTATCCACCTGCGAAACACCTCAAACGCGAGAATGCGGCACACCCCACCATTGCCGGACATGCGTTGTTAGCCCAATACTACGCTGAAATTGAGACGCTGCGACAGTACGTCCTTTCGAAACTGCCGGCCTCTTCACGTCTCCGACGGAAGAAGATTGCTCTGGTAGGTCAACGCACCTCTTCTGAGAAGGCCTTGACCGAAGAGGAGCTTGCTCTGAAAGAGCTCTTGGACACAACCATTGTCGCGAGCCGCGAGCATGCTGGTGACCCCAAAGACTACCGGTGGCAGCATTGGGTCAGCTTCTCCCAGAAAGGGGATAAGTCCTATGTGACTCTCTCGGATGGTCTCCAGGGATCCCTATACTCTCAGTCGGAGGTAAGTCAGTGGTATAGGCAAACAACAACCTGTTAGACGCTGTAACTCACAAGGTCATGCGCAAAAGATCGTTGACTTTGTAATCTGGTTCCTCTTCTCCCGCAACAGTTCCGGCCCGTGGCCGAAGCACTTGCTCTGCGATGGCTTTCGGAGACAGCCCGGCTCGGCCGTCAGTGCCGGTCCTCAAAACTTAGCGAGCCATATTCCGGGCTTGTATTCCATCTACCCTAATCAGCATGTGCAGGCTCTCAAGGAGCCTCCCTGGCCTCAGCTGCTCATGTTGCTGGGGGAAGCAGGGGAAAGAATCATGATTGACCTCCTGGTGGACGGTGCTATATTCCGGCCTGTGAAAGCCGGAAAAGACAACCTTTACCAACTGAGCGGGATTCCGATCTCAGAGCTCGAGCCTGTAGTGCCAATTGCGAACAAAACAGCGCCTAGGTCGCAGATCGCAGGCTCAAAAGATGCTGAGCTCCGGCCGTCAGAAATAACCTTTGTGAGAAGTAGGATGCTCTATGCCAGAGCTTCTCTCAATGCTCGCGGCCTCGTGCAATTCGGACTGCGCCATATCCGTATGTTGAACCCCGTTTGCATTTTACCCAGTAATAACACCCAGCTTACACCTCTAGACGTTCTGAATCGCTATCCCTACAGGCCCCAATCCGCCGCTGGAACGGATCGGCCTAATGAAAATGCTGTGCACGTCATGATGTATATGTTTCCGCGCCAGTTTGGACTGCACAACGTGTTTATCTCGCCAGTGGACCGTCAACAGACAGCTCAGAAATTTCACGATTATACCCTTCGGGAAGAGGAGATAGCAAAGAGGTTTCCAGCATTAGGCGAGGGTGGAAAGCCTTCCATACACGTCCCGAAGAGACTTAGAGGCGCCGTCAAACACCTGACTCAACGACTCCAGATACTCCACGGACGCTGCGCCTACTCGGAGATGCTGCAGCATTACTGTCCGGTGAGCAGTCCTAACACCATGAGGAAGATTGCCTTGCTGACAATGACCAGGTTCAGGGGCTGGTGGACGGCAAGAGAAAGGCCCAGACAGTCTCAAGTAGTAAGGCTTTGCAGTCGGCCAAAACTGCCAAGGGCCGAAAGAAGTCGAAACCACCAGCGAATTCTATCCCAGAGCTTCAGTATGCATCGGTCATTGAACTTGCTACCCCGGCGTCCAGCGTTTCTGCTTTCTGTCGGGCGGTAATTTCAAAAGTCATCCCCAATGAATTCTGGGGCCAGGGTCCTACACAGGAGCACAACAAGGCGTGCTTCCTGAAGAAGGTTCACCACTTCATCCATCTCCGTCGCTTTGAGAGCATGTCGCTTCATGAAGTAATGGACGGAATAAAAGTAGGGACAGGAACTGTCGCCCGGATGTCATTGCACCATGTTGACAACTTCGCAGGTACGTGACATAGATTGGCTCACGCCTCCAGGACTCCAAAATCAAAAAAGCTCCCAGTCGGACACGCGGAAGCGGACTGAAATACTTTACGAATTCCTGTATTATCTGTTTGATTCATTCTTGATACCCCTGATCCGCAGCAGTTTTTATGTCACCGAGTCTAGTGCCAACCGATACCAGCTCTTTTTCTTCCGCCATGACGTTTGGCGATATGTGGCCGAGCCGGCCATGGCAGCTTTGAAAACAAACATGTTTGAGGAGGTGAGGATAGACGATGCTCTCCGGATACTGCAGTCTCGTCGCCTCGGCGTTTCCCAGTTGCGACTCCTTCCTAAACAGACAACGCTGCGCCCGATCATGAACCTGCGGCGGCGAGCGATCCTCAGAGGAAACGGCAAAACGATGCTAGGTCCCAGCATCAACACGGTTCTGGGTCCAGTCAATTCGGTGTTGGAACTCGAAAAGGTGGGATTACCCGGTTGATTTTGTGATGTGAAGGTACGCCTCTGACGTTGCTACTAGTCGCTCAATGCAGCCCGTTTGGGCTCGTCACTCTTCTCCGTGGGAGACATTTACCAACGCATCAAAGATTTCAAAAGCAGGCTCGGCGAAGGAAAACATGAGCTCTACTTCGCCAAGGTGGACGTCCAGGCGGCTTTCGACACGATTCCCCAGGACGCAATGATTGCGTTGCTGAAGCGGATTCCGCGGCAGTCGGAGTATGAAATGTCAAAACACGTCGAGGTGCGGCTGCTGGAGGCTGCATTTGGCAGCGGCGCCGTCGCCAAAGCGGCCAAGCGATGGCATATAGTGGCCAGAACCAGCAGCGACACTAGGACTTTTCTAGAGAGAATCGAAAAGTCGATCGCAGCCAAGAAGAGAGGCACCGTCTTCGTCGACAGCACTGTGCGGAAGAAGCACAGCACCCGGGACCTGTTGGCGCTCACCACCGCGCACATTGAGGAAAACCTGGTCCGCATCGGCAAGAAGTACTACCGCCAAAAGAGCGGCATCCCGCAGGGGTCAGTCCTCTCGTCGATGCTCTGCAACTACTTTTACGCGGACCTGGAACGGAACCATCTCGGTTTCCTGCAGGCTGACGACAGCCTCCTCCTGCGCCTGATCGACGACTTCTTGCTGATCACCACGGACCAGAGAAAGGCAGGCAAATTTGTCAGGGTCATGCACGGCGGCCTGCCCGAATACGGCGTCACCGTCAACCCGGCAAAGAGCCTGGCCAATTTTCCCCTGGAAGTGCGAGGCGTACATGTGCCCCGGCCGGATGACAGCCGGATGTTTCCGTACTGCGGGCTCTTGATTGACTGTGAGACGTTGGCTGTGACCAAGCAGAGGGATATCAGTTCGAAGGGTTCTGGTACGCATTTACTTGGCTTTTCTTTGTCGATTTGAATTGCAACTGACCATGGCCCAGCAATCTTCAACTCGCTCACGGTCGAGTTCTCACGATGCCCAGGGCAGAACTTCAAGCGTAAAGTACTGAGTAAGCTAGGAGCTCTCCTTGATCCGTTGGCCATTCCTTTTCCTGCTGTTCATATACTTGC
Organism: Canariomyces notabilis; assembly: GCF_033297395.1. NCBI lineage: Eukaryota > Fungi > Ascomycota > Sordariomycetes > Sordariales > Chaetomiaceae > Canariomyces > Canariomyces notabilis. The sequence continues at coordinate 1,138,926 of NW_027041824.1, forward strand.
GGTGCTTTTTATCGCAGGACGGTGCTAATTACCATCTCCTAGACGCCTTCAAGATCCAATCCCACCTCATGTTCTTTGACACGTCGCACAACCGGCGGCGGACGGTGCTGGCCAACATCTACACGGCGTTTGTCGAGACGGCCACCAAGATGTGGGCCTATGCACGGTGCATGGCGGCCGGCCGGCCAGGCTCGGGGCTTGTGATTGGTAAGTGTTCCTCGTTTCCCTAGTCTGTGAATCTTTGGCTGATGATTCAATCTTTCGTCTTGGTCCTAGACACCATCAAGACGCTGATTGACGTCTCGTTTGTGCTGCTGACCAGCAGGTCCAGGAGGGAGCGGTACCCGGGTTATAAGTGTGCTGTTAACAAGGGGGAGGTGGCTTGGTGAGTTTTCTCCATTGATTGGTTCCTCCTCTCCCCCGGACAAGCAACTTGGAATGCGTACCGCTAAACCCTTGTCCTCTTTGTCGGTAGGCTTGCCATGGTGGCCTTTAGACAGGTCCTGGTGAGGAAGCAGACTGGCTACAGGGAAGTGATTGCGTGGTTGGAGGAAGAGACACGGAAGCTGTCGGGCCAACGGAGCTTGGACTGTGAGGCGCTCGTCAGGGCTGTCAAGACACTGCCGGCCCGTTGTCGAGCGTGATACCTATACAGGAAAGGGTGAGTGTCAGCCACCTCGAGGCTCCGAGGCCTCCAACTAAGTAGGCACAACTTCGGGCCAGTGTAATACTTTCCAGCTTCTCAGGCTAACCCTCTACTCCTGATATCACGTATTTCCAACTTCCAAGCCGGTTGCATCTATACCGGGACAACCCTGGCAAAATCTGACAATAGCATCAAAAACGATCAAACTCCCGCCCCTGCTGAACTCCAACCAAAGTCCAACCCGCCGGAGGAGTCTGGTCTCTATGCCGCCTACGTTGCTAAGTTCAGGTACTATGCTCGTGTGCCCAAATATACACGACTTGATTTCTTCCCTCGTCGCATTTTCTTCCCGAGTTCTAACGGACCCGACTGACTCGACGATTCAATACTGCGCTTAGCGTCTCCCACTACGAGCTGAGGCCTCTCGCAAGACTCCTGACAGGAAAGTATCCGCCGTTAACTACCTGCCTCACATGGACCACTTACTCCGCGGTCAATGTCATTGTGGCAGACGTGAAGCTGAATCCAGATCAGCTGCCGAGAATTGGACACGTGGACAACGTTGAAACTCTCAAGCGATTTGCAGTCGTCGACACCATCCCAGAAGATGTTGCCCTGAGGCTTTTTCTCGTCGAGGACATGACTGCTCCCGTTATCGAGGTCTTAGGTAGCGCATACGACTGCAACCCGTTATTCTTTGCGCACCACATGTATACGACAGGTGCAAGAAAAGAGGAATACATTGGCCACGATGGAAAACCAACTAAACCACTTAAACCAGAACTCTACCCTTCTGAGCCCCATTCAACAGCCCATCCAGATGTATACACACCGAGTGAAAAGGGAGCCTTTCCGTTTTTCTCGCTACCCTTCCGAAGGACCCTTGGCCATAACCTCGGCCCAGAAATCATCGAGTCCATCCAGCAGAAGCGGTCAATGTTTCGTCAGCTTCATACTATCAGGAGTTTTGCTCAACTTGGGATGCTCGAGGAGAGAGTGTCAGGCACAATACTACCTGTAGTACCTATCTCCGATACAAAGAGCACGCATACTAGTGTTGGTCAGTACCTTGCATTAAGCTATCTCCCAGCCACTGTCAGGTAGTCTAATTCAGAGATACGCAGGGATATTGTTATTTGACTCACCAGGAGCCAGTCCTACAGATTCTCGATGGGCATTACATTGGACACTACCTGATCGACCCCCAATACGTCGCCCTCTGTTCGACATAATCCCTTCATTCTCTTCGACGAATTTGTCGGCTGGACCGCCGGGACACCGCCCTGATCCCTCTCCGCCAACTCATGGAGGGGCAGCGCCATTCAACAAGTCCACCAAGTACGATTTGGACCACTATAACCCATCCTTCAGGAACATCTTACTTGAGCAGCTGGTCGGCCATCAAGGCAGATACTTCCGCCATGCCCTAGTCGAGGACCCGGCACTTCTTCTCTGCGCCATTACCAAGTCAATGCTTGGCGCTTGGCGAGCAATATCAGCTGATTTCGATGATCTCGAGCGCTTAGACGAATATGAGATTCACAAAACTGAATTTCTTGGCGACATATACATAGAGGATCGCATAACTCAAAATGAAGCTCTCAAGCTTATCCTGGATGATCTCACACAGTCAGCCCGGGTCCTTCAATCTGGCGGATGCGCAACGTTACGCTGTAAAAAGGGGACTCGGGCTCGCTCCATCATGAAGGACCTGGCTGCCGATGTTGACCACTTGATCAACCACGTCCAGCGCCAGCTAGCCACAGTCCATCAGCACATCAGCTTACTAGCAAGTATCCGCTCCATCAAGGAAACGGAAAGGTCAATAGAGCAGTCCCACAGGCTCGGGTCAGCATAATAAGCCCCTCGTGTCTGGTGTCTAGACAGGCTGTCGTTCTAAGAAATAGGACTAACTAGGACACTCCAAACAGGCACCTTTCAAAACTCGCCACAGTCTATGTCCCGCTCTCCTTCGTGTCCTCCTTGTTCGGCATGAATGTACTGGAAATCTCGCCCGAGACAACGCCTAAATGGCTGTACTTTGCTATTGCCCTCCCACTCACATTTGTCTCCCTGGCCGCAATAACGGGCTGGAACTACTGGAAGAGTGTGGCGGAGTGGTGGGACTCTTGGGAGTGGGAGGAGGTCTTTGATCGGCCGTCTTGGTTGAAACGCATACCAGGGCAGAAAGACACAGACACGGTTTGACCAACGGAGGACGAGAGGGCATAGAAGTAGGAGCAGGGGATCAATGCGCAGGAATGCAAAGCACACGCTACAAGACGTCTCGCCAGGCTGGCAGACAAGGTGTCTGCTGACTTGGGTAGTTCTACCTTTTAGCTAGGCGTCAGGTTTTTCCTAGTAATTGCCTAGAAAATCAACACGTAAATGGATGCTCCTCACTAGGCAGCGGTCAAGTTGTGAATTGAACGTTTACTTGTACTAAGCTGTAACGCCAAAACTCCAAAGGAGATTCACGAACATATTCCAGTGCTTCAGGAAGTAGTACCATCTGCAACATAAATAGCAATGACTACCAGTACCTATCTAGAATAGTCTCATTCAGGTCATCACTCATTAGCACATCCAATCCACGATCTGCTCGTCGCTAGACCGTCCACCATCTATCCATCCGGCCCGGGAAAACATGTAACTGAATAGAAGCACGCCAGGATTCAGAGAGGCCAGTACAACTCAAGAGAATTCGGAAGTCAGACAAGCTTTTCAAGATACAAAAAACAGAACGGACGGCATGAAAACGCATAATAGCAAAGCAATATCATGACAGAAACACACAATTAGAACATCTTTGAAGACCCCAAGTGCGCGTAAATAGATGTATCATGCATCCCCTGTCCCTTTTATTCCCCATCCCGTCATCATCAGTAAAAAAACAGACCCCCAACTCCGACTGAGAGAAAGCAAGCAACACTAAGCCACACAAGACATGATGAGAGAGACGAAACTAGGAAAGAAAGAAAATGTAAAAAGGCAAGAAGAAGGAATTTCATTTCCCAATAATATCCCTCCCCATCCCCCCCGCCCCCCTCCATCTAACGACAACCAACCATTCCTGATATGTAGCCCATCAAAGATACCCACCAGCCTCAGCCATGCTAAGGTCACTCTGCGCGCCCTGAATATTGCGGGGATCCGCACCAGCACCAGCACCAGCACTCCTGTCCAGCTGCTGTCCAGCGGCGGCAGTAGTAGTACCCGTGGTGGCAGCGGTAAGGTTACTCCTCGCCAGCAAACTAACACCGCCCGCGTCAGAGCTGGGCGTGGGCATCCTCACAGCCCCCTTCCCTTTGCTATCCCCCATACCACTACTGCTCGGCCTGCTGCTATGATGATGATGATGCCGCCCACCACCACCACCAGAATTCGCCACGAGCACCTGGGCCGGGGTAACCACGATCTCATCTTCCCCTCTGCCCGCATCATCACCCTTGCGCAGGACTAGCGGGAACAGCACGATGCGGACGGTCGCGTTGGCCGCCTCGAGCTCCTCATTGGTCATGCCGCCCTGGCCTTTGTTGGCCTCGTTCATGAGGGCGGCGTTGAAGGCGACCGTCTCGGTCAGCTCGCCCGTGTCGTCGTACTCGGGCTGCAGCGGCGGGAGCATCATGTACTCTGCGCGCTGGCAGCGCATTTCGATGGCCAGGGCGACGGCCTCGCGGACCACGCGGCGGAGCTGGGTGGTGATTTGCTCCTCGAGGTTGGAGGGCGGAGGCAGGATCTTGGCGAGCGTGTCCATGATGGCCTGCACGACGGCCTCGGTGTCCTGGTCGCGCTGCTTCTTGAATGACGGGCGGCGCGAAAGCAAGGTCAGGGTCACGGCGCGCCACTGGCGGACCGCGTGGGGCGGGCCGACCTCGAGCAGCTGCTTCTCGAGCTGCTTGAGCTTCTGGCGCTGCTCGCGGTCCATGCCGAAGAGGTAGCGCGTAAAGACAAACTCCCAGATCATGGTCATGGTCATGCTCATGAAGATGTCGCGGCGGCGCACGCGGTCGTTGAGGTACGTGTCGACGTTGGTGCCGTCGAGCACGGCGTTGTCGAGGCGGTCAATGAGCTTCTCGTCGCTGAGCTCCGACGTCAGCCGGCAGGCGCGCATGTCGCTGAACTTGGAGAAGCGCAGAACCCATTGCTGCACGTGGGCGCACAGCTGCTGGCAGCGGTGGTCAAAGTAGTCGATATCGTGCAGCTCGAGGAAGTCGGCGTCGTCGGACGGCTTGGCCTGTTCGAGGATTCGTTGCTGCAGCTCGCGGATCTGGTCCTTGGTCGACTCGAGCTGGGCAACCAGCTGGGCTATCTCGGCGTCCTTGTCTTGCACGGTACGGGCTTGCTGGGCAGCGGCGTCGCGGGCTAGTTGCAACTCCTTGGCGGTGCGGGCGTTTTCGGTCTCGAGACGGGTGACCTCCTCGCGGTGTTTGACGGCGATGGCCGAGGTGGAGCTGCGCAGGCCCTCGTTTGTCTGCTTCAACCGCTCAATGACCTCGTTTGCCTCGTGCAACATGCGCTTAAGCGACTCGATCTCGGAGTCGCGCTCGGCCAGGGCGCTGGCATTGCGGTGGCTCGATGACAGCTCGGCCTGGGCACGGGCTTCGGTGAGCATGCGGTTCTCAGCAAGCAGCTGTTCGACGCGCGACTCGAGCTCGAGCACCTGCATGCTCTGTCGGCGGCGCATGCTGTGCGGCCGAGTCGGTGAGCGCGGCGAGCCGATGCGGCCCTCGCCATAGCCATCCTAGGCCGGGTCAGCAATGATACACAAATTGATAAAATAAAATCAAAAAAAAAAAAAAAATCAAACTTACAAAGACATCGGTCATGTCTTTGGCTCGGACGCGGCCCTCATTCGCAACGGGCGTGGCACTGTGTGGTGGTGCAGGTTTTGAAGCCGACGAAAGAAGCTCGGCGCCAGCGAGCACTCCCAGTGCAGCAGCGGCACCGGCTGCAGTGGCAGTGGTAGCGGTGGGAGTGGGAGTGGCTGGCTTTTTCAGTGGAGTGGCTGGGCGCTCGTTTTGTTGCTGGTGCTGCTGCTGTCTGGCTTTGGCGGCTAGGTCCTGTTGGCTGAGGGACACGGACCGCAGGTCGCCACTGGCACGCTTGTCCATCCTGCGCAGAGAGAGTGGGGGCGTGCCCGTACAGGAGCGGAGACTGCCGGGGCTGTCAAGTCGCAGGGGCTGCACGGGCTCTGGCGTGCGCAGGCGGGCCATGCTGGTATTGGACGACATCCGCCGCAGCTGGCCATCGGCAGTGGGCCTTGGCGTTTGGCCAGCGTTATCCGACACGCTGCGAAGGGAAGCCACAGAGGCACCTGCAGCCATAGTAGGAGCACCAGCAGCACCAACACCAGCACTAGTGGAAATTGTCCCCCGCTGCTTCTTGACCTGCAACTTTTCTTGCTCAGGCGAGTATGGCAGCGGCGATGAGGGCTCGTGCAGCCGAGGAGTCTCTGGCCCAATGACTCTGGCGTGACCACTCAATGGAGATCGTCGACCTAGACGTCGCTCGTCTTCGGGGGGCACCTTTGGCGACAAAGACCTGTATCTGTCTCGAAGTGGTGTCTCCTCAATTGACATTGACTCGCGCAGATGCACCCCGCTGTCGCGGAGACCTTCATTGCCACCGGGAATGTGTCGCGACACACGAGGTGAGTCGGATCCGAACCCGCTGTCTCGGCCGGCGTCAGGGGTGGCTAGGATGCGTCGAGTTCCATGCGTTGTCGGTCTTGTGTGTTTCTTGTTGGCCGGCTCCTCGTCCGAGACTTCTTCTTGCACCGGTGGCAGACTAGTCTGAGAGCGCATAAACTCCGTGATGCTGCCCAAGGGGGGAAGACGCACTGGCTGGTCTGCCGCGAGCTCGGCCTGGCCCTTTTCGTTGTCGTCCGCTGTGACATCTCTCGTAGTGAACGCCTCTTCGTCTGCAATGTCGTCGGGGAATGAAAACGCTCGCTGCACTGGCTCCGGCGACGGCGTCCTTGACCTTCGACGCTCCTTCCTCCCCCTCTTTGACGGCTCCCCAGCTGTTGATAGATCCCTGAGCGACCTGGGGATCGTCTCCGAGTCCATCCTTCCCAAGCCAGAACCCTCAGGCAGGCCCCGAGACTCGGTGCTCGCCTCCTCGGTTGTCTGCTTAACCATCTCCATGCTCTTGTCCTCTGTCTCGTGCTGCTGTTTCGCCGCTTCCATTGTAGGCTCCCGAGCTTCCACAATTCGCCCTGCTTCCTCCTCAACTATCGTCCTTCTCTCCAATTGGATATCTTCCGTCTTTGCCGGTTCCTCCAATTCCACCGTACTCTGCACAACCTTCTCCTCAGACTTGGCCACCTCACCAGCAGGAACACCCCCAACATTCTCCAAGTCCACGTCGGCCCCTGATCCCTCAACCGGTTTTCTGTCCGTCCCCTCCCACAAAGCCGGGTCATCAAACAAGTCACCCTCCTCCTCCTCTGGCATCCCCTTGTCGCTCACTGACTTCTTCTGCTTACCTTTCTTTTTCTTTTTCCCGGTGCTACCGAACTTTTCCGCCAGTAGCGAGACGCCTCCGGTAAGGGCGCTCGCCGCTGTAGCAATGGCTGCATCATCCTCCACACCCGCATCCGCCTGCACCTCCTCCTTATCCTTACCCTTCGCACTGACCTCTTCGTAGCCCTTGTCCTTATCCGTACCATCACTGAACGAAGCGTCGACCTCACGAGCCGAGACTACAGGCTGCGGGATCTCGGCCGAGTCTGTCGCCTCCTCTGTCCTGACCTTCTTCCGATGGGCCTCATAGTCGAAAGGCGGGTCGTGAGATATGTGGCTGCTTTCCTGTGCGGGCGTGAGATCGACCTGGCCGAGTTGGCCGCCGGCCAGTTGTTCCATCTGGGGTGTCGGTAAAGGCGAGAGGAGTTTGGGTGACGGCGCATCCGGGGGATAGAGCTCTGGCAGGTTTGGAATCAAACCGAGACCAATTGTCGGTGGGGTGGGAGCTGTGACTGGCGACATTTGCAGAGCATCCGAGACTGGGTCGAGACTGACCGTCTCGACGAGGGGACTTGCCAGTCTACTGCTTGGTTTGTGGCTGGGCTCATCAGCTGCGACGGAGGGGACAGGCTCGGCCACTTCTGGCTTCTTCTCGGGCTCAACGGCGGTATCGTGAGTCTCCCTGCTAGTATCTGCGGGACTCGGAATGACTGGTGCCTCCTCTTCCACCGCTGCAACATCCTTGTTCTTCTTTTTGCCCTTCTTGCTCTTCTTGCGCATGAGACTGGAGCTTTCTTCGCTAGTCTCCTGTGAAGTCGCCTTCTCGCTGTCGAGCGCAGCAGCTCCCGCACCAACAGCAGCGCCAAGTGCTGCCGAGGCTAGCATGTCGGTACCGGAAATCTCCGCATCCTGCGTTGTATCCAAGCCAGACGCGGAAGCGACATCAGTCTTCTTCCCCTTCTTTCTCTTTTCTTTCTTGGACTTCTTGACGCTGAACTCGGCAACCTCTTCTTCCTTTGGCGCTGCCTCTTCTGTTGGAGCGTCGTCTGCGACAAGAACAGCGGTAGACGCATCGGCCGGGAGAACTTCTCTTGGTTCTGCAACCGCCTCAACCTGCGCTGGCTCCTCAATTTGTACTGGCTCCCAGGAGGCAGCCGACTCGTCGACACGGGGAAGCTGGGGAGCACCAGCCGAGTCATGGTGCACAACTTCGCGAATGGCGGCTGGCTCCTCAACCTGTACTGACTCCAAGGGGAGAGCCGACTCCTCGACATGCGGAGGAATGGGAGTACCATCCGACTCAGGGTGGAGAACCACGGAAATGGCGACTGGCTCTTCAACTTGGACTGGTTCCGAGGGAGCTGCCGTCTCCGAAGCTTGTACTGGCTCCGAGGGGACAAAAGACTCCTCGACTTGCGGAGCATTCAAGGGGGCAGTCGACTCATGGTGCACAACCTCGGGAATGGCGGCTGGCTCCTCAACTTGCACTGGCTCTGAAGGGGCAGCCGTCACCTCAACTGGTACTGGCTCCGAGGGGGCAGCCGACTCCTCGAACGGTACTGACTCCGGGGGGACAGATGGCTCCTCGATGTGCGGAAGACTAGGAGGACTGGCTGGGTCAGGGTACACAACCTCCGTAATGGCGGCTGGCTCCTCGACCTGGACCGGCTCCGAGGGAGCTGCCGTCTCCGAAACTTGTACTGGCTCCGAGGACGCGGATGGCTCCTCAACATGTACTGGCTGCGTGGAAGCAGCCGTCTTCTCAACTGGTATTGGCTCCGAGGAGACAGACGGCTCCTCGACTTGCAGAGGATCGTGAGGAACAGCTGACTCATCGCGCACAACCTCGGAAATGGCGACTGGCTCCTGCACCCGAACGGACTCCGTGACTACAGTCGGCTCATCGGCAGGCGCAGCCACCACCTCGGCAACACCAGTTGACTGTTCAACTTCTGCAGGCTCCGGAAGCGCAGCCGTCTCTTCCACCCGCACCTGCTCGGGAGCATCTACCATCGTCCCGGCTTGCACAGGCTCTGGCTCCGGTACCGTCGTCGGCTCCTCGACTCGGAGCGCGGCTTTGGACTTTCTAGTAGAGACCTCATGCTTGACCGCGGCAGGCGTCGCAGCAGCTGCCTCGAACATGGCAATGGCAGCAGCAATTTTGTTGCCCTTCTTCTTGCCCTTCTTTGACTTTGTAGCGCTGCTGCCGGCGGCAGATTGCACTTCACGCTCGGTGACGGGGTCAGGCACGACGGGCTCATTGTTGGCCGACGGATCGCTGCCCTCGCGGCTCGGCCCGCCAAAGATTGCCTCCTCCTCATCGTCCAGTGACACGTCCCGTGGCTCGGGAACATCGGTGACCTGCTCGGTGGCGGTTGATACTGCCGCAGGGCCTGCGAGGGTATCAGACTCGGGCTCGAAAGCTACCGCTGCGGGTTGCTTGCCCTTCTCGTCTGACGTTATGGTTGTCTCATCCTGGAAGGTGTCCGTGCTCAGTCCTTCCTGAGTGGGCTGCTCCGCTGGGGACTCGCCGGCAGCTGACTGAGCAAGGTTTACCGCGGGCTCAGGGGCGGGGGATATCGCGGCTTCTTCAGGGAGCGCTTTAGGGGTCTCCGATTCAGCGATGGGTTCGGCCTCGACCTGTTTGCTTCCTTTGCGTTTCTTGGCCTTCTTTGATTTCTTGGCTGGTAGCGCCCAAAGGTCCTCCTGAAGCTCTTGACCAACATCCGGGGTCGGGGTCGGTTCAGCCAGGGCTGCAGCGGCTGGTCCAGCGACGGGCTCGGTAGCAGACTCTTCAGGGGCTGTTGTGCCAGACTCGGGGGCAGCACTTGGACTGACACCAACACTCGCAGCTACGGCAGCGTCAACAACCACCTCCGCGGAAGTAGGAGCTGGAGTCTCGATTTCCAGCGCTGCAGGGGCGGAAACATCGGCAGTCGATGCCTCCGTAATCGGAGATACCTCTAATTGAGAATCGAGCTGAGACTCGAGCTCGGGTTCAGCAGCCTTGTTCTTGCCTTTTTTCCCCTTCTTGTCTTTCTTGCTCTTCTTAGCCGGCAGTTCAAGGGCTACAGGCTCTTCGGGCTGCTTCTCTGGCGTCACATCAAGCTCCTTGGACTGGGTTTCCTTGGCTTCCGGGACAGACTCTTGAAGTGGCGCCTGGGTGCTGCTGTCCGCCTCCGCCTCGGCGCTAATCACGATTGCGCCGAGTCCGGCGAGATCGGCGGTGACCTGCTCTGGGGCAACGGTAACCTCCGGCGGAAGCTCGACGGACCGCTCTGGTGCGAGATGGGAAGTAGTTTCCAGCGTGGTAGATTTGCCGTCAGACTCCTCTTTTGGAAGGGTTTCCGAGACTTGTTGAACTGCATCAGGTGTCTCGATGACCGGCTCCTTGATGGTCTCTTGATCGCTACCGGTCGTGTCTATCCCAGCAGGAAGGGACGCCTCATTAGGTCCTGTCAGTTCGTGAAGGTCAGGCGACGGTTCGGTTCCCACAGCGACTTCGACTTGCTCGACCACGGGTTCAGCCACAGGCTCAACGGCAGACTCGACTGCGGGCTCTGCTGCAGGCTCTGGCCCGGGCTCTGGCACAACCTCTGATTCAGTCTCACGCTCGAGTGCTGGCTCAAGCTCAGTGGTCTTGTTCTTGCCCTTCTTCTTTTTCTTCTTGCTCGCCTTCTTGGCAGGTCCCTCCAGACTCTCCTCGGACTGAGCCTCAGGCTGCGCTTCGAGCTGTGTCTCAGGCTGGGTAACTTCGGAAACGCTAGGTACTTCTGGGTTTGCCTCGAGAACGTCGGAGGGCTGAGCATCGCTAGCGACGATGGCTGGGTCCGGACTGCCAGTGTCACGCTCTTCGCCGGGAACAGGAACAGGCTCAGATGCCTCGGGCGCAGGAGCGTTCGGTGCGTCAGACTCGGGGTCTTGGGTGGAAGTCTTGTCCTTGCCCTTCTTCTTTTTCTTGTCCTTTTTCCCTTTCTTTGTTGATACCGCTCCTGTGTCATCGGTCTGGGAGTCCGGCTGGACGGTCTCCGGGGTGCCTGGTACCTTTTCCTCGGGTTCCTTCGGCTCGGGTTCGTCAGGTACTGCAGGTGCGGGCTCCTCAGAAGGGACAACCGCAGGAATATCAAGAAGGGGCTCCGACTTCTCGTCCTCGGGAGGGAGAACCAGAGTTTCAGGTTCGGAAGGTAATTGTTGATCTTCAGCAACGCTTGCTTGAGGAGCCTCCGATTCGGTGATCGGTTCTTGCGCTGTGGAAGACTCCACCGGAGCTGAGAGTGTGGATTCCTGAGGATCAATTGGCTCGTGAGGAGTCACAGTGCCAGAAGCGGGCTCAGAATCTGCGACAAGGGATCGCTTCTTCTTCTTCTTGTTTTTCTTGGAGCTTTGGCTTGGTCCGTCCTCAACGTCCTTAGTCTGACTTGTGAGTGGAAGCGACTCGAAATCATCCTTTGCCAAGTGGGCGGTTGCTTCCTGAATAACGGGAACCTCTGCTGCTGTAGGAGCTTGCTGATCTTGTATCTCCTGAATGATGGGCACGGGTTGTTCCTCAACGGCAGGCGTGGCAGCGCCAGAAGCAGGTTCCGACTCAAGAGCAGCCGCCTTCTTCCCTTTCTTGCCCTTCTTTTTCTTGACAGGCAGGTCGAAGCTCTCCTCAGCTTGTATTTCTTGGGGTGCCTCAGGTGCAGCGACAGTCTCTTCGAAAACGGTAGAAGGCTCCCCAGTAGCACTCTCAGCAAGAGGCTCGGAAGACTCGGCAACAGAAACCTGAGTAGCAGAGGGTTCATCTGCGGCTGTGGTGGATTCTTCTGTAGCGGGGACGGCGTCGCTAGTTGCTGTCTCGGAGTCAACGACCTTGGAGCCCCTTTTCTTTCCCTTTTTATCCTTCTTCGACTTCTTGACAGGTAAATCAATGATGTCCTCAGGTTGTTCATGAGAGGGTTCTGTGGAGGGGGTCGAGCCTTCAGCTACAGGGGACGAGGATTGCTCAGGTGCCTCAGGTATTTGAGTCAATTCCTCGACAACAGCGGTTGAGGCTTGCTCAGGTGCCTCTGATACCTGCGTCGGTTCCTCGACGATAGTGGATGAGGCTTGCTCGGTTGCTTCAGCGGGTGTTTCCGTCGGAATCTCAGCGCCAGGTTCTTGAGAAGCGCTTTGCTCTTCCGCGACACGGCTCGGCTCCACCTCAACCACAGCTGGCGTGCTTGTGTCAGAATCTTCAGACTCAACTGTCTTGGACCCCTTGCCCTTCTTCTTTCCTTTCTTAGGCTTCTTGGCAGGCAGGTCCCAAGTCTCATCGGGCTGTGTCTCTTGAGTCTGCTCAACTGACTTGAGTTCTCCGCTGGCGGTGAGCGCCGGCTCCTCAACCATAGGTTGCTGCTCATGGAGCACATCCGAAGAGGGCTCAGGCATGGGTGCTTGAGATGTGCCTGGCTGTTCGATGGACTCGTCTACAACAGGCGTAGGCTCCTCCACTGAGCTGGTGGGGTTTTCGGCAGGAACTAATTCAGCTTCGACGGTCTCTGCGTCCTTCGCGCGCTTGCCCTTTTTGTTCTTCTTGGACTTCTTGGCGGGAAGAGCCCACGCATTATCGACCTGCGTCTCTTGTTGAGGTGTCTCGGGGGTAGGCTCCTCGCTAGGAGTAGCATGTTCGGCTGCCTCTTGAGGCTCCGGCACAGAAGCGGTCGGCTCCCCCGTAGGAACACTGACTGCCTCAATTGTCGATACGCATTCCTCTGGAGCTGTTTCGGCGGGGAGATCGCGTGCCACAGAACTGCTGGACTCTTCAGCTGCCTCCTTGGTTTTCTCAGCAGAAGAACTTGACTCTTCGACAGCAGTGCTCCGCTCTTCCGCAGGGTTGACCACATCACTGGAGACGGGTTCGGGTTCGGTCTGAGCGTTTTGCTCATGCACAGAGCTGGAGGACTTGGAGCCTTTGCCCTTCTTTTTCTTCTTGGGCTTTTTGTCTGAAGTCTCCGAGCTTTCCTCCGACTGCGCCTCGAGCACTGGCTCGGGGGCAAGCTGTGTCTCCTCGATGGGAGTCGGGGTAACCGCCTCAGACTTCTGAACTGCAGATACAGGCCCTTCGGCGACTGAACTGGGAATCTCAGCAGCAGGAACAGGGTCTTCAACGACATGCGTGGGCTCGTCTGCGACAATGGGTTGTTCCTCGGAAGGAGGCGCGAGAGGGGCAGACAGAGAGGTAGGTTCCAAGTCAAGAACTTGAGATCCCTTGGACTTTTTCTTCTTCTTTCCCTTCTTGTCCTTGGCTGGTACATCCCAGGTCTCCTCCGCTTGGGGCTCTGGTACTGGCGCTTGTATTGGTCCCTCGGTGGCAGTGGCTCCAGGGTCTTTCAGGGTGGCGTCAGGTTCCTCAGCAATAGATGTAGGCTCTTGAACAATCGATGCAGGCTCTTCAAGTGGAGCAGATGGTTCGTCAGACAGCGCAACAGGGGCAGAGGTAGTCTCTAGCTCGGGCTCCAGAACCTTAGAACCCTTGCCCTTCTTTTTCTTGTCCTTCTTTGCCTTCTTGGTGGCCGGTAGATCCTCGGCTGCGGTCTCCTGAGAAGCGAGTACTGGCTCTGGCTGAGCGGTCTTAAGGGGAGGCTCGGTCTCAGCTGGAACAGAGCTGCTGGGTTGTTCCACTGACGGCGTAGGCTGCTCGACAATAGCGACAGCATCGTCGACAGCTGGACTCGACTCGTCGGGGGCGGGGATTTTGGGGGTCTCAAGGACAGTTGGGGTCTCCTCTGCGGCCTCAACGGGTTCTTCAGGGGCAAAAGTAGGTTCCTTGTTTGCAGTCGCAGGTTCTTCGACAGCAGGAGCGGGTTCTTCGACAGCAGGAGCGGGTTCTTCGACAGCAGGAGCGGGTTCTTCGACAGCAGGAGCGGGTTCTTCGAC
>NW_027041824.1:1153100-1284807 GCF_033297395.1 Canariomyces notabilis
GGTTCTTCGACAGCAGGAGCGGGTTCTTCGACAGCAGGAGCGGGTTCTTCGACAGCAGGAGCGGGTTCTTCGACAGCAGGAGCGGGTTCTTCGACAGCAGGAGCGGTTTCTTCGACAGCAGGAGCAGATTCCTCAATGGCAGACCCAGGTCCTTCGACAGCAGGGGCGGGCTCTTCAACCACAGGAGCGGCATCCTCCACCGGCGTCGCCACACCAGAAGAAGCAGGCTCAGCTTCATCAACCTTGACGCCTTTGCCTTTCTTCTTTTTCTTGTCCTTCTTTCCCTTCTTGGCCGGGACATCCTGTGCCTTCTCAGTCGGGACCTCTTGTCCTATCTCCGGCTGATGCTCTTGTGCTTGCTGGACAGGACTGTTCTCGACGAAGACCGGCTCAGATGCCTGAACGGGTTGATACACTTCTGGTGCAGGCTCGGCGGTCGGAGGTAGCTCTTCGATCACCGGAGAGGCGACACTAGACGCTGGCTCGGAGTCGGAGGTGGTCTTGGAGCCCTTTCCCTTCTTTTTCTTGTTCTTCTTGGCTTTGGTGGGCAGATCGAAGGGGGTTTCAGCTGGGGTGTGAACCTCGGTCTCTGTAGGCTCCTGGAGACCTTCAACCGTATGCTCTGGGACCTCCTGCGCCGGTTCTGGCTCCTTGGTCTCGGTGGGAGGAGCTTCACTGGTGACTTTGTCGATAGCGGGAGATACTACGTCAGAAGAGGGTCCGGGTTTGGGTTGATCGACATCCCTCGATTCGGCACCTGGCAATCCAACATCCGAGGAAGGCTCAAGAGTGGCAGCTGCCTGCTCTGCAGACGCCTGATTCTCAGCAGGTGTAGAGACATTGGACGGTTCGACAGCAGGGTTCTCAGTTCCAAATGCCGGCTCGGGCTCTAGTGAAATGACCTCCTTCTTCTTGCCCTTCTTCTTCGACTTTTTGCGACTGAGAGGGATCTCTTCAGCCTCAGCCTCAGTCTTGACAGAAGCTTCTCCTCGGACGTCAACCTTGGGACTGCTGTTGAGATCAGCGGGCTTGCTGGGCTCTTCCAGTGTTTCTGCTGGCGCCGGCTCCTCGGGCTGTTGAACGGTGACAATCGGTTCCTCTGGAGCAGGTTCTTCCACAGGCAGAGACTCTACAACAGGAGCGGACTCGACAGAAGCGGGTTCAGCCGTGGCGATCTCTTCAACAGGGGCGCGTGCTTCAGCAGAAACAGGCTCCTCAGCATTGGCAGCATCCTCAGATGCAGGTACCTCAAGCGCCGCAGGCTTTTCTTCAGCAGCATCAGGCTGAGAACTAGATTCGCTCTGCTCCTTGGCCGCTTTCTTGGCCTTTCTCTTGTCCTTTTTGGATTTCTTAGTGGTGACGGCTTCAAGAGAAGGTTCTTCTGCTGGCTGCTCGCTCGGTTGCTCGACAGCGGGCTCAGCGGGGGCGCTTTCGGCCGGGGAAGGAGCTGGCTCGTCTGCAATTTGCCCTGATGCTGGCACCGGCGCAACCTCCGGCTCGGGCGCGGGCTCGATTGCCTCAGGTTCAGATGCATGCTTCATTACTTCGTCCTCCCTGATGTTTTCGACGTTTATCTCCGTCTCAGCCTGCTTCTCCTCCGGCTCTTGCTGTTGCGACGAGTTCTCCGACTCCTGAAGGGGTTCGGTTTCCTGGGCGGGGGCGAGGCTGGCGTGCTCCAGTGTGGCCGGTGCAGCAACGGCATCTTCAGCGACCGGCTTGGCCTCAGAAACCGGTTCAGAAATCGTCTCTGGCATCAATTGCACATCATTCTGGGAAGGCTCCTCTTTGCTAATTTGGAGTTCCTCGACCAAGGGCACTTCTTGAACAACCTGATCACTCTCTCCAGCCGCCTTGCTTTCCCCAATAGCTTCAGACCCCGCAAGAGACTCCTCAGAGGCCTTGAACGTCGCCTGAGTAGGCGTCTCGGCAAGCTCCTCAGCCCCTGACGCCTCGCTGCTCGGCCAGGGTTCCTCCCAGGCAGAAGGGCGACGCTTCTTCTTGTCTTTCTTCTCCTTCTTGCCGGCCGCCTTCTTGAGCGAGTAAGCGCGGCTGCTCTCCCCGCTGTCAGCGTCGGCATCGGCCTGGGAGGAAGGGGCTTCAGAATCCACGAGGGAGGTGACGGTGCGGGCGGACTCGGAGACGGTAGACTTGCGCCGGCGCAGAGACTTGGCGTCAGCCTCAGACACGAGCGAGCGGCCGTCACTCTCGGCGTACTCAGTGGGCGGCTCGGTCTCCTCCTCGACGGTGCTGAGCTGGATGAGCATGCGCTCTACCTCGCGGCTCTCGAAGTCGAGCTCCTGCGGGCGAAGGACTTCGGGAGATGCCGTTGGCCATGGGTCTGCGTCTGCCTTTGGCTTCTTCCTCTTCTTCTTGTTCTTGTTGAGGAGGCTGTAGGGCGACCTGGCATCCTCGGCTTGGCGGGCCATATCCTCGGATGAGGAGCTGGGCTGAGGCTCGGTGTCGCTGAGCTTGCTACTACTATCGCTGGCCGAAGCAGCCTCCTGCAGGCTGGTTGAATAAGTCTCATCCGGTGCCGCACTTCGCGATGGCGCCGCTGCTGACTTTTCGTTTCCCGTTTCAGCGGCCGCGGTTCTTTGCGACTGAGTGACAACGGCCTCGCTCTCAATCAGTTGGGCAGCGCTTTCTTGCTGTATAGATGACTGCACCGAGGGTTGCGTCTCATCAACAGCAACAGGACATGTCGATGACTGAGAGGTATTTTCAGCAGACAGCTCTAAGTTGAGGTTATCTTGAGCACTTTTGCTCTTGCGCTTTTTCTTGTCCTTCTTTGACTGAGATTGGACAGCGCCAGCGAACGAATCCTCATGAGCACGCCCGGGCTGGTGGTCTGCGGCTGTTATTGGCTCTGGCTCAGCGCTGATTGCACCACTTGTCGTTGGTTCAGTGGTGCTGTCGGTGCTTCCCGGTGGGGTTGCAGCGCCAGAAGCTACACTGTCGTCACCTTTCTCACCGGGGGCAGACTCCGCCGTCGGCTCGATGCTCACTGGCCCAGCTTCCGTCGCCAGTTGTTGTTGACTCTTGCGCTGCTTCTTTCCATCGCCTTTAGACGTGTTGGAAGAAACTGACGACACGTCTTCCGCTGCGGCCACTGATGTGTTGTCAATTGGGAACTCTGAAATAACAACAAAATTAGATTTCTGATGCTATTTTCACTGTGCGTTCCAAGGACTCTTATATGGACTTACTGTCATCCGCAACCACTTGAGACTGCTCAGTTTGTAGTTGACGCTTATCAGACAAAGATGCTAGCTGGCTGCTCGGTTCAGCGGCGTGTTCGACAAGAGTCTCATTTTCTGCTGGCTGATCCAGAGACACAGTGACTGGGGGTTCGGCAGATTCCTGCTTCAATCTAATGTCAATTCTGACTCTAGCGACATACTATACACCGGATTGAGGAGCAATGTCACCAACCTGGACGGTGAAAATCTGTGCTTCTGGCCGTGGAAGCTGCTCCTGCATTGAACCTTCTTGTGAAGAACCCTCCGAGGTATCCTTTGAGTCGTTGCTCAACTGCTTGTTATCCTCACCTCTGAGACTGCTTGGCTGCGACGAGCCCAACTGCTCCTCAAGAGGTTCTGCAAACGTGACAGTCTGCCGCTTCTTTTTCTTCTCCCTTTTCCTCTGCGCGTTCCCGGGCGCATCGTCACTCTCCTGGTCTTGGGCGACTGGTTCGCTAGGAGGAATTGGTGGTTGGTCAGCAGGAAGTGATATCTCCTTTGTTTCTTCCGTTCCCTTCTCGGCCCCGCTCGACGAGTCGATTTCGAGTCCAGCTTCTGCCTCCCCCGCTGCGCTCACCTCGGCTTGTTGTGAACTTGATGATTGTTGAGTTTCGGGCTCCGTAGCCACAGACTTGGGCTCCTCGGGCTCATTTTCCACAGGGGCCGGTGTCTGCTCAGACTCCTGGGCAGGCGGTGTTAGGTCCTGAACTGGCAAGGCTGCTTCCTTGCTCTTCTTCTTCTTTTTCTTGCCCTTTTTCCCAGTATCGCTTGGCCCAGACTGCGCGACGTCCTGTGACGGTTCAGTCCCCTCTTGCTCTATCTGAACTGGCTCTGCAGGGGGTATCTGCTCCTGGTCGGGCTCGACTTTCGGCTCCTCAACAGCCTGAGGGACAACCTTTTCCGCGACGTCTTCACCGCGATGCTCCGAGATAGTCTGGCCACTCTGCTCCGGAGCGGGTTCAGCTTTCGGCTCCTCAACAGCCTCCAAGACATCCTTTTGCGCACCGTCTTCACCCAGACTGTCCGCAACGTCCTGACCGCCCTTCTTTTTCTTCTTTTTCTTGTTCTTCTTACCAGAAGCCGGCTCGGCAGACAAGACATCCGACGCTGCCTCTGACGGGACAACTTCTGTCACGTCATTGCTCGTGCTCTGCTGCTGCAAGTCATGTCCGGTCTCTTGCTCGCCAGCCTTGTCAACGATTGATGGTAATAGTGTTGTTGGTGTCGTGACTTCAGAAGCTGGTCCATCCTGGGCAACATTGGTTGTGGTCGTGGTGGCGGTGTCCCGACGCTGCTGCGGCTTCTTGCCCTTCTTTCCCATGGCATCGATTGTTTCGCCAGCGACATCGACAATAGAAGCGTCAAGGGGTTGCTGTTGCTCCTGCTCCTGCTGCTGGGGGGTTTCCTCTAATCCTGTGACAGACTGCACGTACTGGTCTGGTGATTGAAGTGCAACCTCGTCTGGCCGTTCACCTTCTTGTGTCGCAAGTGGCTGATCCTTGCGGCCAGCAATGGCCTCAATGGGCGCATCATCCGAGGGCGTTGACCGCGACGTTGTCAAGCCGACAGGGTCAGGGGCAGGGGCCTGCTCGTTGGGCGGAGAAACAGCGGTGTCTAGCGTGCTGCTTGCCGTGTCGTCCACTGATTTGTCCGTCATAGTGGGTTCATGCACGCTGCTGGAGTCGCCTAAAATTGGCGGCTGGGGTGGGGGGTTGGGCACCTCCAACGGCTCCACGCTCCGCTGTCGCGGTTCCGCCTCATCTGGTTCCGAGGACACCGTTGGAGCCGTGTTTTCATTTTCAGCGCCCTGCACCGGCTTCATGTTTGCATTACGAGACGCCGAATCTTGACTTTCCTGCTCCTCTCGCAGTGAATCACGCTTTCCGATGCCAAGGAAAGATCCCAAGCCGCCGGCAATCGACGCAATGATTCCCTTCCTTTTCGTCTCGTGCTCGCTGCCTTTTTGGCCGCGCTGCTCCTCAACATTGGCATCGGCATCGGCATTGACATTGACGCTGACATCTGCAGTGATGGGCGAAGCGGCCGTTGCAGCAGAATCGGGCTCCTCCTGGCTCAGGTCAACTTCAGCCGCCGCCGTGACCTCAGCGGATTCGGCAAGCATTCCTTGCACAGGCTCCCCGCCGCTAGCCAAGCCTTCTTCCGCTGCAGGCAACTCGCGTGGCTCCGTGATCCCGCTAGCCTCCGCAGCCGCCGCATGCAGTGGTGGAGTCAAGTAAGGCCCCGGTGTCAGATCAGCATCGTTGTCCGCCGTGCTAGATTCTGCCACGTCCCCAGCGATGGAGTCGCGCCCAGTGAATTCTGCACCCATGCCAGGCTCCTCCCGCCTAGCACTTGACTTCTTTGTCTTTCCCTTCTCCTTGTTTTTCTTGCCGGAGGCTGCGGGTGCCGCGGTTTCGGGAGCTTCAATAACCAGGTCTTCAGGTTGCGCGTCAGAACCAGTCGAATCAACAGTAGGATGCTCAGCGGTGGGTAATTGAACTTCTTCATTCGTAGCCATGTCGTGCTCGGCAGTAGATACATCAGAAATGACAGGAGTAGTCGTCTTAGCAATGGGTAGGCCAGTGAGGGGATTCCCTGGGATTTCCCACATGCTGTCAGAGACTGCGTGCCCGGACGGGGCATCGCCAGCTCGGCTCGGTGCTTGTGTCGTCTCAGGCTCAGGATCGATCCAAGAGACCTCCTTCTTACCCTTCTTTTTCCGTTTCCCCTTTGCAGACACGCTCCCGGACCGCTCCAATTTCGGAAGCGCATCCTCCGGCTTTTGATCCGCTTGCGCGGCAGGCCGGTTGGGGTCCTCTTGAAGCTGCGCGACTTGTGCGTCCTCTGTGGTTTGAGTCTCAGGCTCCAGATCACGCTCGAGATGCGCCCCGGTTTCGATTCCTGAGCGCTGACTGCCCTTTGACTTGTTCTTGCCTTTCTTGGAAGAAGCACGATCACTAACAGCAGCCGAGTCATCCTCTTGCACCGAAGCTTTCTGCGCCCTCTTGCCAAAAAGAAAGCTGAGCGCTTCCGGTCTCTGTACCGATTCCACAGGCTCCTGCTGCGTCTCGTAGAATGTCGATCCAGACATGAATGTCGGTGCCTCGGAGGCGGCCACAGTAGAAGCATCTTCATTGAATGAATAGACACTCTCAGCCCTCTCGTGGCTCGGCATGTCCATCTTGTTGTCAAAGTCCATATGATGCATCTCAGGCCGAAGAAACTCTTCGTGGCGCATGTGTGCCACCACAATGCCGCTAGCCGTAGCAGCACTGGCAGCTGCAGCAGAACTGAGAAGGGTATGTTCGGTTTTGTCAGCTGCTTCTAGAGCCCCTTCCTTTTCGAGGCTATGGCGTGGCGGGGAACTCAATGCCCGCTTTTGGAATCCGGAGTGCTTGAGTTCTTCGTAAGTTGCCGGTAGCTGATCAGATGGTATCTGGTGTGAGGAAAACTCAGCAGAATCTCGCTCTTCCATCGCCGCTGGCTGCTCGACACCTGATTCGTCTCCCGCGACGGGAACGGTACTTGCTGTTGCAGGGAGAGACTTTGAAGTAGGCGAAGGCGGCGGTAACTGAGTGGGGGAGTCAGGGCGACTTTCCGGGAGGGCAGGTAGCTTCTCCAGGTCCAAGGTAAGTTCTGTAGCAGAGATAGGCTCAGGACTGGGTTGGAAGGCCGGTAACAGAGTAGGGGAGCCAGGTCGACTGTCAGGGAGAGCAGGGAGCTTCTCCAGATCCAAAGAACGATCCACTTCTTGCACCATTGGGTGTGCCTGACTCAACGGGGGCTCTTGACCAAGGAGCGGGGATGATGGCACATGGGCGGGTGAGCTTGGATGGCTTGCCGGGAGAGGAGGCATGCTCTCCAAGTCCAAAACGGGCGCTTCCTCTTGCTCGATTGGGACAACCACAGTCGCAGGACGCTCTGGCACAGCAAGCTCGGGAGATGACAACTCAGTAGGCGAGCCTGGGCGACTTTCAGGAAGCGGTGGCAATGTTTCCAAGTCTTCTCGCTGTCGCATCTGAGCAGTCGCATCAGCGCTGACATTGTCTGAGAGATCGGCATTTGGCCAAGACTCTACGGCTAGTACTGGCGTCAGATCCACTGGTTGCTGCTCAGGTGAGCTCGGGCGGCTTTCCGGTAAGGGAGGGAGGCTCTCTAATTCTCGGTCAGGGTCTCGCTCTCGCACAGAAGCCGCAGTCTCCGTACCAGGACCGGCCGGGTATAAAGTAGCCGAAAGCAGCTCGACGTCCGTACTCCGAGGTGTAGCTCCCTCGATAGGGGAGGAAGGGCGACTTTCCGGAAGCGGAGGTAGTGTCTCCAAGTCTAGGTCAAGTTCATAATGTTGCAAGGGTATATTTCGGCCAGCATCAATACAACCTGAAGAGGAGTCGAGTGCAACAACCGGAGCCACTTCGACTTGGACAGGTGAAGCAGGACGGCTGTCTGGAAGAGGGGGCAAGTGCTCCAGCTCATCAACGAGGGGTAATTGAATGGCAGCAGGAGCCACTTCGGCTTGGACAGGTGAAGCAGGACGGCTGTCTGGAAGAGGCGGCAGATGCTCCAGCTCATCAACGACGGGTGCTTGAATGGCAGCAGGAGCCACTTCCACTTGGACAGGTGACACAGGACGGCTCTCTGGAAGAGGCGGCAGATGCTCCAGCTCATCATGTTCAACCAAACCAACAGCCGCGGGAACCTCTGCAACCGTAGGCGACTCAGGCGGGCTGTCAGGGAGCGGCGGCAGGACCTCCAAGTCCTCAACCAACTGCCACTCGTCCAGAGGTTCACTGTCCAGCTCAAGGGATTGCGGCAGGGTGGCTTCTTGCAACGCCGCAAAGGGGGAAGCGTCTTCGGGTGCGGGAACAAAAGCCCTCGGCGTGGTTTCCCCGGACCCAAGCGGTTCACCGAAGCAGTCTTGACTTGTGAGGGCAGTATCGAGGTGGAGATCTAGCAGAGCGGTGCTCGTAGTAACCCCACGGCTGAGATAATCCACGTCGGTCTCTCTGGAGTCGAACTCTGGACCTGGAGACTCACGCGAGGGCGGCTCACTCGGCGGAAGCTCGGGGTAGACCTGGGGCTCCTCGGCATGATGTGCGCTTGAGCCGGCTTTCTCGATGAGATAGAGCGGCCTGATTTCCCGGCCTTCCCAAGAAGTGGGTCGGCGCGTGCGATTCTTTAGGGGAGTTTCAGGGGCTGGCGCGACAGGCGACTGTAGGGGAGAAGATCTGAAGGCAGGAGAAGACGGCACCGAGCCACGGCCGATTAGAAACTGGACAGGGACGGCGGTGCGGCTAGGTGTCTTGATAGGTGTCTCAAACGCGCTGCGGCGTCGAGTATGTGTCATGGTAGCTCGGCGGCTGCGGCTTTCCGGAGGAGTGTCCGGGCGGCTCTCAGGTAGAGGGGGGAATTCTTCTTCGAGGTCAAAACTGGGTGAACCAGGTTCGCTGGGAGGAAGTGGGAGCAAGTCGCCATATTGAGGATCAATAGCTGGTTTGATCTCGCGCGGAATGATTTCCGGGTCGATGATCTGCGAGCTGTAGCTGACGCTGCGCTCTAGTCGGAGAGGCTCCTCCCCAACAAAATCCTGGGCGGCATTTGGGCGAGAAAACTGAGCCGCGATGGCAGCTGCAGCTCCCGCTAAGCCGGCACCTGCGCCAAAGGTG
This sequence comes from Canariomyces notabilis, assembly GCF_033297395.1. NCBI lineage: Eukaryota > Fungi > Ascomycota > Sordariomycetes > Sordariales > Chaetomiaceae > Canariomyces > Canariomyces notabilis. The sequence goes on from NW_027041824.1 coordinate 1,162,003, forward strand.
CCGGCATTACCTAAAAAAGAATTGCCCTTGTCTCCGTTTTCTGTGATTGAGCTCTCCTTGTGCCCGTTGGTACCGTTGGTTGGGAGGGACACTACCGATTTTGTCTCCTCACCATGCTTAGTGTGATCGCCGCTGCGCTTGCCAATGGGGTCAGATACCACCGAGCTTACTTCCCGTTCGATGAACTGGAACGAGTCCCCAGGTCGATCCGGTGGTTCATCTTGTTCCGGTATATTGTTGTCGTCCTTGACGCTCTTGCGGCGGTTCTTCTTGCTCTTCCTGCTGCTTGAGCTAGCAATAGACACTTCAGACGAAGGCGTCGAATACGTCGTGGACTCATTTGAGGCCGAGTCGCGTTTGGACTTGCGCTTGGCTTTCTTGGAGCTCTTCGTCGACTCCTCGTCGGCATCGACGACGAATGGGTCGTCCTTTTCAACCTCGAAGACGTCAGCAGTGGAGACTGTCTTCTCGGTATCAATTGATACAGGCCGCTCAGCGCGCTCATCTCTTCTATCCTGACCAGTCTCTGTCGGACCTGCAGACCTGTGTTCCTCGACAGCGTGAGGCTCGGCTTCAGGGAGCACGTCAACATCAACACTCTGACGCTTTCGACGGCCTTTCCTACTTGACGGGAAACTCGTCTCCCAGTCGCCCATAGGAGATCTTTGTTCGGGCAGTTCCCGAGGTGGCTCCGCGGTGACCATGACAGGAGTGGGTTCAGGTTCAGCAAGTCCAAGATCTGTCACGGTCTCGGCAGAGGGAGGCACGTAATACGGTTCGTTCGAGCCAGGAGGTGAGTCTCGCCTCCGGTAGGTAGGATCGTCAATGACCATGTTGGGGTCGAATCCGGTGCTCGCCAGACCGGCAGCGAGGGTAGCTGGAAAATCGAGATCATCCCCGAAGGCACCCGGCATCTTGGTTGTTCTTGGGCTCGGTGGTTTCGGGCCAACCTGAGGCGGCTCATCATCCAAGTCAAGAGCAATCGATCTTCGGGAAGGTGAGGACGGTACCGTTGGTTTCGATTCCGGCTGCGGCCCTGACATGGGCTCAGGCTCCCGGTTGACTTGGCCTTGTGCTGGTTCAGGAACAATGTCCCGGGTAGTCTCAGCCGCAGGCTCCGGAAGGAGTTCAGGCGTTGACTTGGCTTCCAGAACAACTGCCGCACCTATCTCAGGCTTTGACGCTACCTGCACCTCCGGCTTTGATTCATGTGTCGGCTCGGCATTCCGTGGTTGCTCTGCGTCGCCGCTGCCCTCACCCACGGCAGTCTTTGCAGTCTCGGCAGGTTTCTCTTCCTTCGCCTTGGCCGCTACACTCGCCCCCGCAACGGCAGCAGCGATCATGCTCCAGGTATTCTTCTTTTTCGCGCCGCCGAATTTGAACTTCAAAGGAGGCCTTTCTTGGGATGAATCGCGACTTTCTGACTCTTGCACTCGCCCGGTGTCATAATCGTGCGGAGCCTCAATCACCTCGCCCCGCGCGCCAATAATGACTTTCGGCTTGCGCTCCCCTTTTCCCTTGGCTTCCTCTTCCGAGGATGGCTCGTTAGCGGCGGCAACAGCAGCAGCCTGTTTGGCCTTCATTCTCTCAAGGGTCGGGGACACGCTCGGGGTCGGTAGGACGAGGATGAGCATTGGCCTCTCACGCTCACACGATGGGTCTCTCGACTTGAAGACGGGCACCATCCCGGACCCAAGACCTGAGGCGGCGGCAGGAGGAGCCTGGTACTTGTGCAAGTCATGTGGCATGATGACATTATCGATGCGGACATCGGCGTTTGGCCCATCATACTTGCTCTTGGAGGCGCGCTTCATCTCGGGCGGTGTAACGATGCGAACAATCGGCTCCTCGACTTCGTCATACTTGTCCACGACCGAAGGCGACGGAGAGGCACTGCGGGAGCGAATCTCTTCCTCGGCAATCTTTTCGGCAATCTTCTTCTTGCGGTAGTATTCATCCGCCGCCTTCTGCACGGGGTCCCGCACCGGTTCATGGTCTCTGCTTCTCGGAGGCTCGCGTGCTCGAGACCGGGAACGTTCGTGCTCACTCTTGACTACCGAGATAGCACCAGCGATAGCTCCAGCCTGGACGGGGATGGTAGAATGGCTGGCCTCTTCTCCAATCTCCTGGGCATCACGCAACTCATTCTCCAAGGAGCTGCGACGGCGGGGCTGTCTTCCCCGCTCCTCAATCGGTTCATCGTCATCTAAACCAGCCCAAGAAGGCTCACGCTCGACGGTATAGATCTGTGGGGTAAGAGGCCGATTCGGGGTGCTGTAGACCGGGGTTTGAAAAGCATCATCTGGAACCTGGAACTGGAAGGGGTCGATCGGCGCATCCTTTTTGTTACTGCCAGAGGGTTCAGAGTCATGATCTTCACCCAGAGCCCTTTTTCTGAGTTCTTCGAGTCTCCGCTCTTTCTCCTTCTCAATCTCGATCTGCCGTTGAACCTCATGGAGCAGTTGAAGGGTCTTCTCACGCTTGGCACGCCTCGCTTCGCGGCTCTGCTTCGCTGCTGCAGGGTCCGAGTCTGGCTGCGCGTTCTCCCCTTCAAGTCGTTGGGCTGCCTCTTCGCTGGCAGAGGATGTTTCCGGCTTAGCAACAACGCTGACCGAGCCCCTCAAGCGACGCCATTCCTCAGCGCCGCGGCTTTGCTCTTTGTCATCACGAGGTTTGTCGTCGCGTAACTCAATCTGCCGCTTCCCATCGTGTTCGCGCTGCTTCTCGGCATCCCTGACAAGACGGTCCCGCTCGGCACGCTCGGGCTGATCTTCCGTGCGACGCTCCTCACCGTAGCGAGTCTGACGCTGCTTTTCACCAGGAATCCCTCGCCCGTGACGGCGCTCATCCTCTTGGTCGCGAAGAAGGCGGACCTCGTTTTCACGATGCTCGCGCGCTTGGCGGTGGCGCTCGGCTTCGGCCTCATAGCGCAGGCGTTCCCCACGGACGCGGGCCTCCTTCTCGCGGAGCTCATCTAGCTCAGGGTGTCCCTTGAGGTCTGATAGCACAGCTGCACCTGCCGCGGCAACAAGAGCAGGCGCAATTGCCGAGGCTACAGTCTCGACGTTGCTCTTAGTGTCGGAGGTGGTGTGAGGGGGGCGGTCCTCTAGGTCGCGCTGGCCATCTCGACGCCCGTAGGTTGGCTCGTCGCGCGTGTGCCGTCGCCGATCATAATCAGGGTCGCGTTTATCTCCGCGCCTGCCATCCCGTCGATCCGGGCGCTCCGAACGTGAAGCCGACTGTCCGGCGACAGAGGGTGAGCCTCCAAAGACATCGGCCTCAATGACGGTCTTTCGGTCATGCTTTTGGCGAGACTGGCTGTCGTCGTACACCTGTCGGTAATCCCGCCTCTCGAGCGGCCGGTCTTCTCTCTTCTCCCGAGGTATGTCATCAGGTCTGTAAGCCCCCTTCTCCCGCTTATCGTAGCCCTTCTCATTTCTTCTGTCACTAATGGCAGAAGCCAGGGCAGCAGTGGCCGCAGCGCCAGCCACAGCCGGCAGCGCGCCAGCTGCGACATTATCCAGCACGCTTCTGTCTTCGCGTGACTTTCTCGATCGGCGCGGACTGCCTTGTTGTTGGAGCAGCTGGTCCTGTTCGAGAACGTCGCCAATCAGGCGCGGGGAGACAGGCACTCTAGGCTTCGGAGCCTGGATTGGGATGGGTTCGGGACGCGCATGTGCAGGCGAGTAGTGGGCAGCTGGAGGTTGCGCAGGATCATAAGCAAAGTCGCCCCTCCGGCGCGTCGGCGTGGCTGGAGCTGCTGACACCAACCCAACTGCTGCAGCGCCAATCGGGACGGACACGCCCGACCGATTCTGACCCGTAGTAGCGGGTTCGAAGCGCGAGGTGTCGGTCATCGGGACGGGATAGACATGCTGCATCGGTCTGGCCTCGATGGAAGCGCTGCTGGGCTGTTGCGGAATAGACTCGTCAAGACGTGGCAGCGGTTGCGGCGGTGACGGATGCATCTGGATCTGCGATTGCGATGGGCGCGGGTACTCGCCGGGACGGTAACCGCATGGGGTGTTCACAAAGCCGCGCAGGGAGTTGACGGGGCCGAACAGTGCCGGGTCGACAGCGGAGCTCTTGCGGTCCGGGGGCCGGATGGATTCGGGCGGGCGTTGTGCGATGATGGTCGGGGGTCCGCTGGGCTGGTAGTGCGACGCAGCAGCAACGCCAGCACCCACAATGCCGGCGGCAGCGACGGCAGAAATGGGAAGATGCGGGTCCGACAATTTGGGCATGGAGCCGTAGGCCAGAGCCGAGTCACCCTCGCTGGAGTCCGAGTCCGAGTCTGAAGCCGACTCCCAGTCGTCGGAATCGTCGCCCGAGCCACTACCCGACCCGCTGCCGAGAGGTTTGGACGAGCCGATGCCACGGGGCCCACTGTGTCCGTGCGAAGTTTGGCGACGAAACTCGGAAAGGGCCGCGGCCGCGCCGGCGACGCGGGACGGGCGCTTCTTGCCTGCGCGCTCGAGGTCTCGGAGATTTTCGGCTCGTGCCAGGTCCGAGAGCTTGCGGCCGAGGGCAATAATCTCTTCGTCTGTCTGTGCCCTTCTCAGTGCGGGCCGGCCATCAGGCCCGACCAGGGGCTCGTCGTGCGCGACGTGCTGTTGGTGGTAATGGGATACGGTATGCGCATGGGGTTGTGGCTGGTGTTGATGATGCTGCTGGTGAGCTGGCTGCTTCCCTTCAAACGAGGATCTGGATATGTAGCCGGCGCCATAGGCCAGGTCACTGTCGAGCGACGAGGACGAAGAGTTCTTCTTGCGAAAGGACCGGCGCTTCTTGACCTTCTTGACAGACGACGAGGCGAAGAAGGCGCGTATGCCGAAGCGGCTCTTGCGTGAGATGTTGACGAGGGAGGACGACGTAGACGACGACGACGAGGTGCTCGAATCGGATCGTGCGCGGCCTTGTTGCGACTGCGACGAATGTAATGGCATCGGCGAAGGACCGGCGGCGGCGGCGGCAATAGCAGCATCAGCGGCTGCGAGCTGGCCCCTGGAATGCCTCCGCTCGGCGCGTCGGCGGCGAGAGCTCTCGGGGCTCCGCCGACGGGGCTCTCGCATCATTCTCTCTTGGCCACTCAGAAAGAAACAGATTCACAATCCCTCAAGGTTCATTCATTGGTATGCGTATGTTTTGTTGTAAATTCCGGGTATTCTGTGTCTTCATGCGATAGGGGGTACTGGATTGACGTCTGTTCCGCGGTCCCGGGTATCTAAATCAATCGGTCTATTTGCGATTACTTTCGTCTGACCGTGTTTTGTTGATGGATGTTTGTGTTGTTCTACAGAAGAGGCTGGGGTGGGTTTGGCTCCTGCCCCCAAGCAGCAGGAGTGCCAAGGCCCGCTGATAGAGCTCCCCGCCCACTGCTTGCTTGCCTGTGGAGCTCCTCAGCCTGCTAAGGTGAGATGAATGTCCACCTCTAGTCCACTGTGGGGGCCGCTGGATGACCACAACCTGAACCATCCGAACTCAGCAAGCGCCAGCCCTCTCCACTTCATCACTGGCGCCATTTCGGGCCGTCCCCAACCCCGACGGGCCCTCCTTCAGCTGTCATCGAAAGCTGCAAGCACCCGAAGACAGGCGGTGATTGGATGAAATGAAGCGCACTAGCCCTTACCAGGTTAGCCTCCTAGCCCAACAGAGACATCACCGTTTCAACCACCAGGCAGCCGACTTCGCAAGTTTACAACCAACTTCATCGAATCATGGCTCACTGCTGCCATCTCAACTTGCAGGTGAGGTCTGGCAAGTTGCAACACAACCTTTCTGTTACCTGTCAGAGTTCTCTCTGTGTATCCGTATCATCTACGGTGTATTATGCAGTGTAAATGATTTTATGCGAGCCAAATAGACTGCCGACATGTCGGGCGACAGTACCCGCCCTCGCCGCCTTCACTCTTCACTCTTCGCTCAACTCGCTCGACTCCACGTGTCGGCCGTCGACGGCATTATCGCTGCCTTTTCGTCCCAATTACTTCCGCATCCTGACCTGCATACAGATCCTTTCTGCTAGGTACCTTAGTCGCTCTCCGCTTCTGCCCGAAGTCCCATGTCAAACCCGACTCGCTGTCTTCCAGATTGCAGTGTCGGCTGCTGCAGGATCATTGCCAACGAGGCTGTCGGCGGCCCCAGAAAGTTTGACTCCAGAGAGTGCATTTGCGTTATCATGGATTCTGACAATCATTTTATCATGCCTGATTTCCGGTTGATATCGACATATTTGTCTATGTATGTACAATCTGTTTGCAAGGTAATCCAGATCTAGGAAATGCACCTCTCTATCCTGCCTTCAGGTCCCGGTTCTAATGATGCAAACGGCAAAGCCAGTGACACCCTAGGCCGTGAACGTCGAGTTGATGGCGCCGAGCTTGATGTTTGAGTAAATGACATAGGCGTCAGGGTGTTCCTTCTCGACCGTCGCAGGGAGGCCAGCCTCAGGATCGCAACGGCCACGGGCCACTCCCGGCTTGCTCGGGTCAGCGTCGGTAGGGTAGTTGCTGTCGAGCCAATTCATGGAGACGGCACTGGGGACATAGATGTCAGTCACACCATACTCATGCTGGAGGGCGACGGGTTGCCTTACTGGTCGTCCCAGATGCTCAGCACCAGCACCATCTTGGTTAGGGACTTGCCCATGGCCGCCATGCCGCCGACCGTGGCAAAGTAGTTGTTGTCGCCAAAGGCTGTCTTTTGCTGCTCGCAGAAGCCATCGCTGATGTGGTTGACAGCATCGACGCCCTCCACAACCACTTCCGAGTTGGGAATGACCTTGCCATCTTGGACGTAGAAGCGATGGATGCTCTTCAGCGTGCCAGTATCAGTGCCGTCATCGGTGATGAACTGCGTCACGATGGTGAAGGGCTTGGACGTGTCGACCGTCTTGGAGGGGCCATAAAACTCCTTGTTGCCCAGCCTAAAGCTGTTGAAGTCACAGCCATCTAGGCTCGTCAGCTTCTACCTCCCACTTTTTCTCTAGGCCATGGCGACACTCACCCTTATCACAGAGGCCGGCGTATCGATCACTGCCAGTACCACAGTCCACTCCCTCGCATCTGGTCTGTTCAAAGACTTTGCACGGATGGGGTGTGTAGGCCGTGGCATCGAGGTTGGCCTCCCAAATATCCATCTCGGCACAGCACGTGCCGTACTTGCCTGCCCCTGAGTTGCCATCCGCGCCACCCCAGCCCTCAACATTGGCCTGTTTACATGCACTCTAAGTCAATACCGTCCCGTATCAGGCGAACACGCAGGAAGGGGTCAGCGCACCTCGCCGTTGATGAACTTGATATCCCCCGGACACTGGCTGTCACAGTAGCCCGTGCCATACTTGGCGCCGGCCTTGTTGCCGGGGAAGCGGGACATGCCGCCGTCCTCGTCCATCTCGCTAAAGTAGACGGCCCCGTTGACACCGCACGGTACCTTGGAGACGTCGACATTGAAGGTGAACTCCTTGTTGAGGAGGTTGAAGAGGCGGTACTTGTCGTCGCTCGCCATCAGGTAGACGCGCGACCCAACATTCTGGCCATTGTCGTTCTTGGTGACGAACTGTAGCTTGAGCGCCCCGGGCTCAGGGGTTGTGATGCCGTACGTCTTGGCGTAGTCGGCACCGTCGACGGCGCAGTTGGCAGCGCACGTCTTGCCATCCGGGCACGCCGTGTCATTCCAGGCATTGCCTGTGTAGCAGTTGGTATAGCCCGTCGTGACGTGTGTCCATCGCCAGTTGGCCTGTTATGAGGAGGACGCCCCTGAGTCAGTTGTGGTGATCTTTTGCATTGTGGACTCAGTCCATGGCACTAACATCAAGCACCACAGCCGTGTTCTCCTTGGTGCAAGACCCAGGCGCTGTGCAGACCTCGATGGGGAGGGAAGGATGTGTTTCTGCCGTGTAGGTTCCCACCTGCTGGCCAAGGACCAAGGTGGCGAACGACAGTGCTACGGCTGTCCGATACATTGCGACGGCGTTGGCCACGTCGGGTGCGATCAGGAAGGAGAAAGGATCAGCAGGAGGGTTGACTGAGCGGACACTGCAGATGCTTCTCACTTCTGACTGCTGTGGAAGTATCGGGGACTTCGCCCCCTTTTATAGTTGAGGTTCCTAGAGCGTGCCATGTCATCCTGGCCTGCTTTGGCCGAGTCAGATGTCCGTCCATAAACTCGGAGGCTATGGAATAGCAGGCACAAGGGTGTTGATGGACCCTCGGTCCCGTAGCAATAAGGTGCCGTTGAGATCACCCCCGTCGCTTATGCTCTCAAGGTAACGCGCCGGACTCCAAGCGGGACGATCTCCCGATATCCAGTCGCCGACTCGACATATCTAAGTACAGCAAGCCGTACAAGCATTGATCCTCATTGCCAATGGCTCAACTTAATGGGTGGATGAGGAACCATGATCTACCATGATCCTGGCTATCTCACCCAGCATTGCGGCTCTGGTTGCGTGGACAATATAGCCAGATTGCAAAGCGGTCGGAGGCCACACACCGAAGCGGCCGGTTAATAACATCGGATCTGCATCGAGGCTGCCAATATGATGCTCATTAACATCTGAAACAAGACTCCGCGGGCAAACAAGCATCTCATGCACCACATCCCACGCTGGAAAGGGAAGGCAATCTTCTGGTTTCCTGGGTTTACGCATCAGCCGCGATTATTATCACTGTCACTGTCAGATATAGAACAGATGCTCAATGCAGGGCCGATGATTTGCAATGACGTCTACCTTTGCCTTTACTTAGGTAGGTGACCCTCTACATTGCGCCTTCCACTCAAGACCTTGTTGGGACCACGGAACTTTGTTGCGGACAGGTACTGCATGTACTTCGAGATGCCATGACCGCTGTTAGTGACCCCCGAAATTTTGTACGTAAAAATCATCCTCTCGACTACCCCTCTTAACAGAGCTCCCAGCAGACAAAGGTACATTCTAGAAAGACTTTTAGTGGCATATGCTGGCCACCGTCTGTGGTCACCACAGTTCGACGCAGCCCATCTTCAGCTGTCCTGGGTCAGTACCTACCCGATTGTACAGGACCTCATTTCACATGATCGACGAGACGTAGGACCCTTTTTACACATTATAATGTCCATCCAAAGACTTCTTGTACAGAGGACTGTAGCCCAGATCTCCCGGCTGTGCCTCTGGCCGGAGCTCGATCTTATGGTCGACGTGCTGACGATATGGTGGCATTGCGTCCGACTACTAGTACCTAAGGCATTGCTAAACACACCCAGGAAGTCGTGATAACACGCGGGAACCTTTTCCAGGCCTTGTTGGCGTAAGTCCTATTCGTCGTTCGGCACCTCCTCGTATTCACCCGGCCTCCACTGTCCACCAGCCATGTCGACTTTGTTCTCGTTTTAGAACGAGTTGTCAAAGCCGTGCTTGGTGCCCAGTAGAGACTTCCGCTCGTCGATACTCAATCAGCTGGCCGATCTCCGACAACGTGGTGTGGCCCATCAACAATTGCTCCCTCCTTGTAATTCGCTTGATTGCCATAGCGCTGATCACTACGGGTAGCCTTTCCTTGTACCGACTCACCAAGTCTCTTTTCAGGATGTAGAGCCTACGGGCATCCTTCCTTTCTTCGAGTTCAATTGGGCTCTGTCTGGAATCGCACTCGCTCAGAAAGCACCGGGTTCGGTCCCGGCCGGGACAATGACCACTTGGATCCGCGATCCCTTGAGCGCCTCCACAACTGCCCCAGGAACCGGCAGCGAATCGCCTGCGAGGACCAGCGTAATCTTCTCCAGGGAAACCGAGTTATCATATAACAGTTCCTCTGCCAGGAAAAGGAGCAACTCTTCCAGGCTGCTGGCATCGCCCTGCTTTTTCTCGGCGAACTGGCAGCCGTGAATCGTAAGGTGGCGAAGGCTCGAAGGGAGCAGTGTGTTCTGCGGCGCAATCGAAACCGGGCGGTAGGTCGGAAATATATGGTCCTGATGGACGCGCAGCGTCTCAAGAGCCTTAAATTTTCCCCAACGGTACTCGTTCAGATAATGGTGGTAAAAGGTTAGGTGGCGCAGCTTGTCAAAGAGCACTTTGAAGGCCTCGTCGAGCAGCTCGGCCGTGCCACGTTGCATGTAGCTTCTGATCAGGGCGTTCGCACCTGGAGCGGTGAACTCCAGTTGCAGTGTCTCCAGGCACCGCCAGGAGAAAGCGCTGTCAACAATGTCAGTCATATGCTGCCAGTGCATCCCTCCCTAGTTGTGTCCCGGGAGTAAGAGGCGATTACTTACAGAGCAGGCATCAGTGTCATTATATCTACACCCGATACACGGAGGGTTTTCAACTTGCTAGCCCCTTGGGTGATTGGGCGGCCGACCTTGGACAACTCAAAGTCCAACGGCTCAAAGTCCTCCACCATCTCGGGGTGGTTCTCGATAGTGAGAGACTCCAGTGTCCAGAACTGGAAGATGTACTGATGAGCCACCAGGCCAGTACTGCACTTATAGTCGCCAAAGAATCGCAAATAGCCTACAAGCCAGTGAGAGCAAACAGTCAGTACACCTAGGTAGTATGTTTGTTGACAAGCTTGCTTGCCACTCACAGGTCTTCAGTTTGTGGCCACGCCCGTTTCCAAGTATTGTGAACTCAGGCCAGTGCCACCAGCCAGATAGCAGCTCGAGATCCATCTCCCTGACAGCGTCGCTCCCGTGGATAATAGGAATAAGTCTCTCTTCGATGTCATTGTTATGGTTTGCGTTGACGGTCAGTTTGACGCGATAGCGTTCAGCTCCGAGCTGTGGCGATCTGGTGAGTGTAACCCCGTCATCCCCTTGTGCCCAGTTGCGCAGGGCAATGAATTCTGCGTCCCAAGGATCCTGCACTCGGCCACCGGTAGAAGCCATCGTTGCGGGAACTTGAAGATTTCCTGTTGATTGTTCCTCTGTTGCTGTGGTTTGCGGTTGTACTGCAGGTGATGATTGGGGGGAAGAAGATCGAAAAGGGCACTCAAACCAGCGCCAGTTGAGGTTGAAACACATTGTTGCCAACCTAATGGCTTCCCTAATTGTTCACTCCTTGTCTCTGCCAGCAACGGTCCCTGAGGCGACGGTCAGCAGTCGGTAGAGCAGGATAAGGAGGGAGCATCATTGGTAGTAGTCTACCAGTCATCGACATTCGTTCACAAATTCATTACACGCCCAACAAGCGTCGATTCAGCGGTGGTCAGCGGTGGTCAGCAGTTGGTATGGAAAGCTGAAAGGGAATGAGGGTTTGGTAAAGTTCGCTCAAGTCGCTCAGTCGGTTAGGTATTGCTTATCGAGCGCAGGAAGGCAGGTACCTCGGATACCGCGTGGCGTCATAGCGCATTCAGGTACCTATGATAAGCCGTTTGTTTGGCCAAAACAAAGCAACCACTTGGTCACTGGCCTCGGTCCATTTCTTGTCGACCCATTAAGGATACCCGACTCTCCTAACCTTCAACCGTTATTCTCACACACGAGAAGCATGGCTTTTTGTTCCCTTTGCACTCACTTGCCCAGAGAAACTCACGTCGCCAGTCACAAGGGGTCAGCGATTCGCCAGTAGCACGATGGAAAGAGATGCTTGCCCTGCCAGGGATCCCATTGCCTCCTTCCTATGTTGCAGCCTCACTCATCTCATATAGATGAAAACATCGGCTGCTTTTGAACAAACCGGTGTTTGCTTTGCCCCCGAATGAACTATCAATAGGTTGTTGCCTGCCGTATACTACCTCCTCACTCCTCTATTGTTGTCTGCAAGGTATGAGGACAAATAAAGGCACGACACCAAACAAGTTCATCCAGTAAGAAGCAAAATCGAGGAATGGCCTTGATGCCAGGTTGAATCCAGTTTCATGTAGACTCTTTCCTGGACAGAGGTTTTCAGGATGTGAGAAAGGTGCAGATAGGCAACTGTGTATATGTCTTGCCTGACTTGACATCCACTCCATCACTCGATTGCATGGCCAGGTCATTTAGCCCAGACACTGTCTGTGGGCTATTATCTGAGAAGAAATGTCTGAATGTGATTCATCGCTAAACTGGCGGCCTCACAGTATGAGAGTATGTATGCCAATGGGCAAGAAAGAAAAGGGGTAATAAAGGGGTAATGCTCTCCTACTAGTCTTTGTTTCTTTCCACAGTCATGTCCTAACACCAACATGACTTCACGTTGATGTCGCTCTTGTTCCTTTCATCAGAACGTAAAACGTCCCAACACGCCAATCACCATGAGGTTTTGAGCTCTGAGGGGCTTTGTTAAAGATCCAGGGTGAAGATCGTCGTCGCCTACAGTGGGTCCGCTTTTTCAGGGTCCTGCAGCCGTTGGTTCCAACTCCTCTTCATCGTGGACTGTGGACTGGAGACGGGGTAGCCGAAAGAAAAAGCACCGTGACACGTGTAGAGGGTGGCAAATACAGTGCGCAGACGGGATTACCCGGTTCAGAGCAAAAACAGAGGAAAAAACGGAGTCTCCGCCTAAGCAAGGCGGAAAGGGCGACGTCGGGAAAGGGGTTCTATCCCGTACAATCGAGCGATTCTCCAGGATAAGCTTGTTAGCAGGTTCAGAACACGAGAGGAAAGGGGTGGGCATTGCAGGGCACCGTCCCCGTCAGTGTCATCGGTTTGCCTTTGGTAAGTTTATGTCTGGATTGGTTCGCTTCCAGGATTTGCGTGTAGTTATACTGTAAACCAGCTAGTATGTAGTTAAAGTCAAAGCAGTGAGCCGAAGAACGCGGCCATTACCAGGGGAAAAAGGGGCATCATCTGAACCTTGGGATTGTTTTCTCATTGACAACTCCCACCATGCCCCTGGCGGTCCTGGACGGAGGCGGGAAAACGAGGCTATCCCGGCGACATTTACCTAGTATAGGTATCTCTAAGCATCGCCTACAGCCATATATTCCTTTACATGTCAAACTGGGGGCTATTGACGATGTCGTGAACGGCATACGGATAGGCACTCCATTTGTAGTAGATAGGCGGCCTGATCTTTTCGTGTTACTGTACTGTACTGCGAAGTAGAGCTACAGTAGAGCTATGGAAGGAGGCGTGCCTCACCTTGGCGGGCGGGAACAGTTCTAGTAGGTGACGTATGTGGCTTGTCTGCGACAACAACCGTTAGCTCGCCATGTGCCCTGACTTATAGGGACTACACAGCAGTTTGGACACGTAGGGAGAACTACAAGTGGAAAGAGCTGACACGTCCCCGGGCACGTCTTGTCCAATGTAAAGGCCTCTTCAACAGCATCTGGGCCTTTGCTGCCGATCATCGAATCCATGGTGCAGTATATCGCGAGGGCGGGAGGAAATTCCATATCGGTGCCACGAGGTCCCAGGTTGCACTGTGCGGTGAAGTGTCCGTCCAATGACTCCAATCCTCTTGTGCATCCTGCGGCTGGCAGCCGATGAGCCGAGCTTCAACTGCCCAGAGTTAGACCCGGGGATACTCCGTACAGATGGGGCCATACCTCCACAGGCATTGGTTGCGAGGAATCACGGGTGGAGAATGAACGCACATCCGCTTCCTGCGCCTGGCTTTCCGGGCGCTCTCGTCAATACACTGGCCGGACTGGTTGGCTGGAGAGGAACTGGATGGTGTGACCTGCTGTGTTGTCGAATAAAGGATTGGGATACTGTAGGATTGGGTTGGAATCTAGAAACTAGTCTGTATCAGTGCCGCCTTCCGAGGGTGTGAACATACCTGATTGAACTTTGCCTGACCATGGCCCAGTCCCCGGCCGTCAATAAAGTACGGTAGATAAAATTTTGATATCGACCAGAGTCCCGAAACCGATCAGAGGCTGTGGGGTAAAGTCCCTCGCAGGCTACAAAGGGAAATGATCAATTAGACATGTCTGCTTTTCGTTACACCACGCTGCTGTCTTGCAACAGCTTCGGGAGAGTGCGCTTAGAGCCTACGGAGGTACACTGTAGAGTTAACTATCAAGCCCCGCAGTGGCGTTTGCAGGCGATGAGCTCGGCGAGCATTGGGCAAGTGAGGGACCATTTCTGTTGGGCGTTTGGAAACTGCATGCCGCCTCGTAAAGCGGGGAAACGGGAACGAGCGGCAGCATTTGTGCATGCGCTCCGAATGCTGTACTCGAAGATCTGCTTGCTTGACTTACACTTACCCATAGGGTTTGAGGCAGTCTGGTTCACCGATCCAATCTGCCAGTCGATACTGAGTGTATGTACATAGTGTTGGTGTACGAAGTAGACCCTGGGGAAAAATGATGGTTTAGGTACGGAGTAATCTAATGGAAGTGAAAACTATCTGGCGAAGACGCCGAATAGTCTAGGGTTTTGGGTTGCCCCCACCATACCTGTAACCAATGCTACGAGTCAGTAGCGATCAGTGCAGCAGCCTTTTCCCTTCCCAAAATCTGCGGTCCCTGCATCTGGCAGCCAGGCTAGAACAGATTTCGATTGAAATGGGAAGAAGACAAGAGAACAGAATTTTAAGTGTAAGAGTTGCCCGCTGTGGATAACTCTAGTTACTGAAAAACTGAATACAACTAAGGATAGTTGACACAGTACTCAGGTATGTACATAACCTTGAGCCACAAAGACACCGCTAGGCACCAAAAGGGGTGGATGGTGCAGCGCAGTCCAATTGGCAGGCTGCCGCTGGAGTGACGATCTTGCCTTCCCCGGCGGGCGGACCGGGCCCCCAGACTTCCCATTCTCCTCCCTCCCTGCCTTTGCTGCCTCGCACAGCAGTTGCCAGTCGTGCATACCTTCAGCAGCGAGCCTGGCTTTTCCTTCCCACTCCTCACTCAGTTCGACACGTCCGCAACAAATTCAGGCGCGACGACGACAAGGGGGCGAACAAAGCTTATGCTTCGCCTCCGCTTAGGTGTGGATTTTGCGGATACCAAATGTGCTCTGTGCGACTTGGCGGTTTGCTTGGCCTCTAGCCCGAAAAGGCTGCGTTTTGCGTCCCAGCCGCCCCCTCTCCCACCGAGTTAGCCGATAACTAGGTAGTTGACCCCATCGCGACCCGCCCACAGAGCGCCTCTCGGAGCATCTGAACCTTTCTCCAACACGCACAACAACCCTTATCAATTGGCGGCTCCAAAATCTTGACCGAACGGGAGAGCGGGAGAGGAGAACGTGAGCTTTCCGCATGAGGGCCCGTTTCCCGCGCCAAAGGCTCTAGTACGCCGCCGACCGGCAACAACAGCTCTAACCTTGTCAAACATCGTTGGAGTTAGCCTTGTTCTGTTGCCTTTGCCGGGTTCATCATCATTTCGGTGCGGCGTCGACGCCGTCCATTGCCGCCACCATGAGCGGCGATCCTTCGCTAGCCGCCGTCGCTGCTTTCGTCAAATCCCTCGCCGTCGACCCGACGACACTCCCAGGGACGTCTGTTGATTCCTTCCTTGAGGTCAAGCTTCCAGGGCCCGATAGTCCCGACAAGGCGAGCCTAGAGCGTGAGCTTGCTGCGCTTGCCCACCGGGTGCGGCAACTCGAGACCAGGGCAAACTCGACAACCGCAACTGTCTTCCCCGACACGCCAAATGAGACAAGCGACTTAGTGTTCGCCCAAGATGGCAGGCCCCAAATACCCGTATGTCCGCCCGTTCTGCCCCACAACGGGTTCATTGACGAAGCACTCGAGGGCCTGCGCGAACACGTCGACGGACAATCGAAACTCCTTGACAACCAACGCCAGGAGCTAGCCGGCGTTAATGCGCAGCTACTCGAGCAGAAGCAGCTCCAGGAGAAGACCCTCGCAATGCTTGAGCAGGAGCGGGTTGCAACCCTGGAGCGTGAGTTATGGAAGCATCAAAAAGCGAACGAGGCTTTCCAAAAGGCGTTGCGAGAAATTGGCGAGATCGTCACGGCTGTTGCGCGTGGCGACCTTTCCAAAAAGGTCCGCATGAACAGCGTTGAGATGGACCCTGAGATTACGACGTTTAAGCGCACCATCAATACCATGATGGACCAGTTGCAGGTCTTTTCGAGCGAGGTGTCTCGTGTCGCGCGTGAAGTCGGAACGGAGGGTATCCTAGGCGGCCAGGCTCAGATTGAGGGCGTCGCCGGCACATGGAAGGAACTTACTGATAATGGTACAATGCGTCCCTGTTCTCCCATGCCCACCGTTACCAATGCCCGTTACTAATTCTTGGCTCTTAGTGAATGTCATGGCGCAAAACCTCACTGATCAAGGTAGGCCGCATCCCACTTAGGGGAGAAGATATTGCCCTGCTAACCACACCGCAACTCAGTGCGCGAGATCGCATCGGTCACGACAGCTGTGGCTCACGGTGATCTTACCCAGAAGATCGAACGCCCTGCCAAGGGTGAGATTCTTCAGCTCCAACAGACTATCAATACCATGGTGGATCAGCTCCGGACATTTGCTGCCGAAGTCACACGCGTGGCTAGGGATGTCGGGACTGAAGGCATGCTTGGCGGCCAGGCCGACGTCGAGGGAGTGCAGGGCATGTGGAACGAGCTAACAGTCAACGTGAATGCCATGGCCAACAACCTCACCACCCAAGTGCGAGACATCATCAAAGTCACCACGGCCGTCGCCAAGGGAGACCTCACTCAGAAAGTGCAAGCTGAATGCCGGGGCGAGATATTCGAGTTGAAGAAGACCATCAACTCCATGGTGGACCAGCTTCAACAGTTTGCGCGTGAAGTTACCAAGATTGCCAGAGAAGTCGGGACCGAAGGAAGGTTAGGTGGCCAGGCTACCGTCCATGATGTCGAAGGCACATGGCGGGATCTCACAGAGAATGTCAACGGCATGGCCATGAACCTGACCACCCAAGTGCGTGAGATTGCCGCCGTCACAACAGCTGTCGCCAGAGGCGATCTCACCAGAAAGATTGGGGTCGAGGTCCGTGGCGAAATCCTGGATCTGAAGAACACCATCAACACCATGGTTGACCGTCTTGGAACCTTCGCGTTTGAAGTTAGCAAAGTCGCCAGGGAAGTCGGCACAGATGGAACCCTCGGTGGCCAAGCCCAGGTCGACAATGTTGAGGGCAAATGGAAAGATCTGACTGAGAATGTGAACACCATGGCGAGAAACCTCACATCGCAGGTACGTTCCGTCACATCCCTTCTTCTGGAGAGGTTAGCATACTAACAAACCTTCTGCAGGTGCGAGGAATCTCGACCGTCACACAGGCTATCGCCAACGGCGACATGAGCCGCAAGATTGATGTCGAGGCCAAGGGCGAGATACTGGTCTTGAAAGAGACAATCAATAACATGGTTGACCGGCTGTCCATCTTCTGCAACGAGGTGCAAAGGGTGGCCAAGGACGTCGGCGTTGATGGGATCATGGGAGGTCAAGCTGATGTCGCCGGCCTGAAAGGAAGATGGAAGGAGATCACCACGGACGTAAACACCATGGCGAACAACCTTGTGAGTTGCCCCATCGCGACCGCGTTCCTGGTCTCCCTGGTTTGAAATGTTTAGACTGACATGGCCCGGTAGACCGCCCAAGTGCGAGCATTCGGTGATATCACGAACGCAGCCACAGACGGCGATTTCACCAAGCTCGTCGAAGTAGAGGCCTCGGGTGAGATGGACGAACTCAAAAAGAAGATCAACCAGATGGTCTACAATCTTAGAGACAGTATCCAGAGGAACACGCAGGCCAGGGAAGCCGCCGAATTAGCCAACAAAACCAAATCCGAGTTCCTCGCCAACATGTCGCACGAGATTCGAACACCAATGAACGGCATCATCGGAATGACGCAGCTCACGCTAGACACAGACTTGACATCGTATCAAAGGGAAATGCTCAATATTGTCAACTCGCTGGCAAACAGCTTGCTGACCATCATTGACGACATTCTGGACTTGTCCAAGATTGAGGCCAGGAGAATGGTTATTGAAGAGATACCGTACACGTTGCGGGGCACCGTCTTCAACGCGCTCAAGACGCTCGCTGTCAAGGCAAACGAAAAATTCCTCGACCTCACCTACCGCGTCGACAGTTCCGTGCCCGACCACGTTGTTGGCGATTCGTTCAGGTTGCGCCAAATCATCCTGAACCTAGTGGGCAACGCCATCAAGTTTACCGAGCATGGTGAGGTTAGCCTCACGATCCAGAAGGCGGCCCAAGTGCAACCAGGGCCGGACGAGTATGCGATCGAGTTCGTTGTGTCTGATACGGGCATCGGTATTCCCTCGGATAAGTTGGACCTTATCTTTGATACATTCCAACAGGCCGACGGCTCCATGACACGCAAGTTTGGCGGTACCGGACTGGGTCTATCTATTTCCAAAAGACTGGTCAATCTGATGGGCGGTGACGTGTGGGTTAAGAGCGAGTACGGGAAAGGCAGCAAATTCTACTTCACCTGCGTTGTTCGCCTGGCTGAAGCCGACCTCTCCCTGATTACAAAGCAGCTGAACCCTTACAAGGGGCATCAGGTGCTCTTCATCGACAAGGGCAGGACTGGATTTGGGGCCGAGATCGTCAACATGTTGAAGCGTTTGGGCCTGGTCCCTATTGTGGTCGACACCGAGAGAAGTCCGGCGTTGGAGAAAGTGCGTGGACAAGGAACGTCTCCCTACGACGTCATCATCGTCGATTCTATTGAGGATGCTCGACGGTTGCGTTCAGTGGACGACTTCAAGTATCTCCCCATTGTCCTCCTCGCACCAGTCGTCCACGTGGCCCTGAAGTCATGCCTCGACTTGGGCATCACTTCGTACATGACAACGCCGTGCGAGCTGATTGACCTCGGCAACGGGATGGTTCCGGCATTGGAGAATAGGGCCACACCTTCGTTGGCGGACAACACGCGCTCGTTTGAGATCCTCCTGGCCGAAGACAACACGGTCAATCAAAGGCTTGCTGTGAAGATTCTCGAAAAGTACCACCACGTAGTCACAGTGGTAGGAAATGGTGAAGAGGCGGTCGAGGCGGTGAAGAGGAAGAAGTTTGACGTCATCTTGATGGACGTTCAGATGCCTATTATGGTAGATTCCCAGAAAAAGGTGTCCAACCTTTGCTTTAGGTGACTGACAGTTGAAACAGGGCGGCTTCGAAGCCACGGCCAAGATCCGCGAGTACGAGCGTAGCCTCGGCAGCCAGAGGACGCCCATCATCGCTCTGACGGCGCACGCAATGATGGGTGATAGAGAGAAGTGCATCCAGGCGCAGATGGACGAATACCTCTCCAAGCCGCTGCAGCAGAACCACCTCATTCAGACCATCCTTAAATGTGCCACGCTTGGTGGACAGCTGCTTGAGAAAAACCGGGAGCGCGAGCTCGCACGCGCAGCCGACGCGGCGACGGGCGGCCGCCGAGACAATGGGACATTGTCGGCGTACCATCAGCACCAGACAGCGGCGACCGCCGCTGCCGCCGCGGCAGCAGCAGCATCGGCAGCGGCCAGCCGGCCTTCGCTGGCTTCGCGTGGCTTCACGGTGGCCGAGGCCCTCTCGGGCGGCCTGGAGAGCCCATCCATCGTAACGGCGGATCAGGACGACCCTTTAAGTAGGGCGCGTAGCAGCCTCTCGGAACCTAACATCCGCACAATCTAGCGGGCCGTCACTTCTGTGTGGTTTGCTGCTCTCGGACGGGCTGGACTCTGCATTCAGCATCGATGTGCTTTTTGCGCTTGGTTTGGGGCTTTTGGTTCTGGGTCTTTGCAATTGAGGGTTTGTTTGGTCATGACGCCTTTTCTGGTCTCTTGAGCCATCTCACACTGAGGTTTCTCGCTGTCGTTGCATGTGATACCTACTTATCTGGTTAGAGATGTTTTTCCTATTACAACTGCTGCTGCTGCTTTCCGTCTCTACTTCCCAGTCCCCCAGTACTC
Organism: Canariomyces notabilis; assembly: GCF_033297395.1. Classification (NCBI taxonomy): domain Eukaryota; kingdom Fungi; phylum Ascomycota; class Sordariomycetes; order Sordariales; family Chaetomiaceae; genus Canariomyces; species Canariomyces notabilis. The sequence goes on from NW_027041824.1 coordinate 1,181,779, forward strand.
TCTCATCTTGCTACCGCTCCCGGTGGTTACATCGGGCTTGGTTGAGACATGCTATTGCTCCCCGGACGGTTATAACTCGGCACCATAGGCATCGTGGTTTTGATTTCATTCGATTTCGGTTTCTTGTCGTTTGTTTCCTTTCTGTTTCTTTGCCTTGGCTGGGAGGAAAGGCGTTGCTGTCTTGCAGGTTCGGATTTAATCAAAATCGAATCCACGTACAGCCTACCATGAGGCAAAAGCCAATATAAGTTGCTTCACCGCCACCTTGTGCGTAGGCTTATGATGTCTCGGTTGATCGTTTTCAGGGACTGACTGTATGAGACCTGATCACCTGTCCGAAGACGGGCAAAAGTAAATCGAACAACGCGCTGTCCACTAGGACATGGCGTCACTTACTCACTGGTAGTCGAGTTGGGGGTTGGAAAAGTGGTAGTTCATTCGGTAAGATGCATTGGCACGTGCGTATTGGCACTCAAAGGCAAGGTCAACCATGTGGCTGCAGGGCCAATGTACGAATCTAAACCGTGTGTGGGCTTGGTAGAGACGAGAAGCCTACTAGTAAGGGGTGCGCAGGTGCTCAGGGTGGAAGGGGTTGTATTTGCCTTGGCAATCCGGCCGACCCATCCGAGGACTACTACTGCTGTTGACAGTAGGTGATGGGTCCTGGATACTATCATGTTAAATAATACTGTTGCCGTCTATCCTCCCATCTGAAAGAGAAGATAGGGAGTGCTGTTGTCTTCGTGGGTCACACACACTCACACCACAAGCAACACAAAGCATGTATACAATGTATACGCACCTTGGACCTTGTCTTGTATGCTGTGTATCACTAGTAGTCCTACTACCTGACAGGTTGACAGAGAGACAGACAGTTCTTGCCCAATCAGACATGTCCCTAACCACTCAAGTACCGGTGCTATACCTCCACGTGGAATGCCAAAGGAGGTACCTATAGTACTAGTATATGCTCACTCCCCCTAGGGCAGGTACCACACATACCACGTATACAGTATGTACCTAGGCTCAGTAGGTTGTATATTCGTCCTGGTAGCACTCGCACTACTAGGTACTACTACTAGTACCAAGTGCCCGTATCATCCCTGCTGTTCAGTTGGTACCGTAACACTACCACACGTATGTACACCCGTACCCAGGTGCCATTTCGATGACCTCACGTACCGTCGGAGCATGACTACGGCGACCGATGATTTCCTCCCTTAAGCTTGCCGAGGTTAAGGTGTGCACTGAATAAGCAGAGCATGCCTCCCGTCATCCTCCCTTGTCTCCGCCTTGTCCCCGTCCGGCCGGGCCGGGCCGGGCCAATCCCGCTATGTACTAAACTGTTTTCAAGCACTAGTACTACTAGTACCTAGTAGTTCTACTAGGATCTAGTGGTTGTACTAGTATAGTTGGCCATGTATGTACGAGCAGGTAATAAGCACTATATGTTAAACTGCTTGCAAGTACTAGTATGTTGGAGTATCCAGACTGACAGAGGAACTCATTGAGAACTTGAATCTAAGGTACTAGTAACAAGTAGTGAATGCCTCTCCCCAGCGGGACGTCAGTATACCCTAGTCCTACTGTTTCTACCAGTACTAGCAGGACGCAAATAAAGCTGGGACTACTAGTAGTACCTACTAGTACTATCTAACAAAACTTGACTGGGATAGCTCTTGAAGCCGCACTCCTCAGAGTGCACCGGGAGCGGTCCTGGCCTTGAAAAGCCATTGTCGTCCACAGGTGGCGTGGGTAAGACCAAGGGGGATGGGCCTTAACTACTGGAAGGCATATCAAGACCCTTCGCTGAGCTACGAAGGCTATTCCTGTCTAACTCGTAGTACATACAACTAACAGTACTTAGTAGTTTGCTCGCCCGGTCGCAGGTGAGCTCCATGCGAACGTCTTCATATGCTCCGAAACCTAGTAAAAACGCCTAATACCATCAGCCTTGCGGCTGCAGCGATAGTTGTGGTGGACAGTTTCTCAACAATAAAAGAAAAGTATTGCCAGCCGTTTAAATGCAAACCATTCGCCATATTTGAAAACCAGTAGAGACCAGATCCGAAGCGGAAAGCCGCCATGCTAAAGGGTATCCAATGCAACAGAGATGCGAAACTATCTTTGAAGGAAAATAAGGGGGAGAAAGGGGTGCAGCCAGGAAAGTCGCCCACGGGTGGGCAAAAAGCACCAGGATGGGCTTTGGTTGCGGCAAGCGTAAGCAATACATGTCAGTACGCCATTGATGGCGAGCTGGTCCGAGGTAATTGTCACTGAGCTCTGCGGTCAACTATCTCCCCCGCTTTGAGGAGGGCGCTCATCCCGTCAAGACTAGCACTGTGCTTCCCTTGATAGGGCAACCTGGCAGAAGGCGAGGAGGATCGAGGATAGAAGCCGGAGCTCGTGGAAGGAGCACTCAGGTGGCCGTATGGGATTGAAAGGGGGGAGTGATGACCTTGGGCGCTCAGTTAGTGATGCTCCAGAATTTGAGAGTGGTTGAAAGGTGCGCACCATTGGCCGTTGGGAAGCCCACACCGTTCGGGGATTGGTGCGTCAGCAGCGGTTTCTGTTCCACGTGGAAGGAGCTCTCATGGGCGTGAAGCGGTGGCTGGCTGGGCTCATATGCGACTTCCGGTCTGTACGCAGCTTCCGGCCTCGACGCCAGTAGAGCGTGGATGGGCAACGAACCGTCAGCTGGCGTCCGGGAATGGCTGTAGGGCGGATTTTGTGGGCTTTGCGATGAGATCGACGGCGATGCCTGTTCGGTTCGGAACGTTGGCCCACGCGAATTGATGCCGTTGTAGCCCAGTGGAGGTCCTGCATTGCTAGCATGGGTCACTGGGAAATGAAATCCGTTGCATTCACTAGAGGGTGACATGGTTCCTAGCAACCGGTTCTGCTCATCGAAGACATCAGAAAGGGACGGAAGATGCCTCTGAATGTTCTGCTGCTCCCTGCCCCGGTCGTCTCCTAGGCTGGAGCTTGAAGGGGCGCTTAGCCGAGACAAATCCCTCAGATACGCAGTGGGAACTGGTGAGCGGTCGCCGTTGCTCAGGACGGGGGAATCGATAGACTCGTCCGGGGAAGGAATTGTCATGGGCGGGGCCACAGAAGCACCCGCGTTCTGGGACTCGCCTGAAGAAACAGTAGAGTCAAGCCTCTGCTGTCGTTCGGTCGGGGGCTCACTTCCTTTGAGACTGCTTGTGCCACTGTCACTCCTGCTCATCCTTGTTGGATTTGCGCTGGGGCTGCCACGACTTTGGCTTCCCGAGTCCGAAAGCCTCACTCTTTTCGAGGCATCCTTGTCTGCAGAAACAAAGATTGTCAGAGGGCATGCAATGAGAGACGTGCGGGCATCGTACGTACCTTGTGACGGGGCATGCTTGGCCTTGAACTCCTGCAGATAAGCCATATATCTCTGGTACTCGGGCGTCTTTTTGTACTCTGCGAGGTCTCTCAAGTACTTGTCCTTGATCGCCTGTGCCTGCGATTCATATGGTTCCTTCTCGGCAGGGGAGAGGTTTTGCCAGTTCTCTCCGACAAGCTTGGCAATCTCGGTGAAGGTCAAATTACGGCCTTTGAGATCGTCGCGCATTTCTTTCAGCAAAACGGTGAAAGTCAGTGTCTCGCCCCTTAGGAAACGGGGAACACCATCTTACTGTTAGAGAAAAGTACGTAAGCCGACGGGGGCCGCTCCGGCGCATTTTGATCGGGCTATTCCACAGCATCTCATGTGAGTCAAATAGCATGTGCGGCCTGGGCGCCGAAACCTACCTTTGGATGCCGCCGGTACTTGCGTTTCGTGATAATGACGCCGACTGTTTCTCGACTTTCAGGCTTTGAAGCCTCAGCCCTGCATGCATCCTGAAATTTGAACTCCTCGATGCTCGGCTGGGTCGGAGACACCAGGGACGCTTCAGGCGCGACCCCGCGGGAGTTTGCTATCCGCCGTTGTAGTTTCTTTTACCATGTCTGTCAGTGAGATTGAACTACATGGCTGCCTAGAGGGTCACGTACCCGTCGATGGCCCAGCTTCACTCCCAGAGCATCGCTGCCACATTTCACCCGGTCAGCATAACCGTAAGCCCCCCATCTCAACAAACGCCGAGGCACTCTTCCCACGTACAGGTCAGACTCGGTAATGTCCAAGATGGTCTCCCATGTGTCGAATCCCTGCTCCAGAAAGGCATCGAGATACTGGGTGATACCCAACTCCCCAAAAATGGCCTCGAGTTCTCGCTTCATCCAGGCTGAACGGGTAGCTCGTCAGCTTGACAGAGGGAATCGGACGATGTGAGCTTCAGCGTTTCCAGGATGCTGAGTGGCCGAGATCAACAGCCCCGGCAAGTCAAGTTGTCGAGCCAGGTGCGCGTTGTTTTGGAGCTAGGCCCCGGCTGGAAAGTGATGACGTCCCAGACAAGCACGATCTTGTGGTTCGGGCGCGACTCTTTATTCAGATTGATTGAACCGCTTGTGTTGCAAAAGATCCAAGTGTCCTGTGCAGAAACAGTCTGATGTTGCGACCTTCTCCGAGTTTTGGGGTGTTGTGTGCAACTGCCACAGTTGGTGTGGTGTGTGATGCGGTGTGGTGTGACAGGGCTCCACGATTGATGCGGAGGGAACCAGGGAGCGAGCTCTGTCGTGATGCTTGTGATATTTTTGTGGCGCGGAACAGGACAGGAAGCCGGAGCAGAGACGACTACTGTATAGACTGTCAGGGGTGGGTCAACGGCAAATTCGAAGCCAGATTTCTTCTTGACATGGCATTCTTCTTGGTGGTGTGAGAGTCTGCGACCCTTGGTGACATGGTGAAGCGAGCGGGAAGCAACAGACATGACATGGGACGAATGAGCGGCATGAGCAGATCCAAAACACGACGACGATGCAGCAAGATGCTGGGTAGACGCCACTTACACGGAACAGGGAATTGCTTGAATTGGACGGCGCGGAATTAGATGGGGGCCTCGATCGGTCCCTGGGTTTTGGGACTCTCTCTGCCTTCCAATGTGGTTGGTGACTTGGTGTGTGGACTGCTCCTCCGCTATCTGTCAGCTCGCATGCATCCGAAACAAGCAGGCCCAGACCTCTCTCAACTTCCAATGCAGAGGTCTGGATTAAACTTAAAAGGAAGCCTGGTCTAGTCACTGTACCGTTCAGATGATCCTGACTGAATGCGATTGCAGCGCCGTCGTACTGTGGGATTGTATGTATGTACGTATGTACAATACCTGAATGCCCAAGGTTTCGCGTGCTGCTGAACAAAGCTCGATGCAGGCAAGATCAGGCAAAAGTCCAATGCTGTCTGTTGACGAGACAGATCATCTTACAGAGGGAGAAAGCACGCAGAGCATGCCCCAAATAAAATGTCCAGGTAGGCAATGTCCAGAGACAAGGGTGGTACCGATGCACAGGGACGGCCAGAGTGGATGCCAAGCATCGCATTCCGAGTATCCAGAGGTAAAGGGTACCTTACCTTGAAGGCTTAACACCAGCGGCCAGCTGGTCTCCGTCTACCTGGCCTAGGTCTTTGACTAAGGATTATTGTTCGAGCAGATCGAACGACGGTCAATGCTCCACCGCCAGCTTGACTTGCAACTCGAAGTTGCTTTGTTGCAAGTTTGTGCTCCGTTCTTCTGCCCTTACATGGTGTACCGTAGTGATTCATTCGACCTTGGAATTGAATGACAATCAATCCAATCAACTATCCAGGTATTCGTAGTTAGGGCGGGTCTACAAAATCTTTGGATGTAGAGTACGCTCCGTACGGTACTGTGTAATTGTCAGTTTGGCCCAGAGTTCTGCGCTTTGCCACAAGTCCCATTTTCGGCGACCCGATTTCCCATCGCCGGCCAATGGACATTGCCCTGTCCGACAGATGGGAATGTTGCCCACGATGCGACTTGGCAAATGGCCCTTCTGTCAGTGTCAGGTGCCAACTGTGTGAAGATACACAGGCTTGATGATGATGCCACAAAGCAGCAGCGGGGCTCTGTGGAGGATTGTCAGTTTCGAAGAGCGGGCAGCAATAATGCCATCAAAGGTGACCGCGGTGTCGGGCAGCGGACCAGATGGGAGAGTGGCCCACGAAGGATCTCGATCTCCATCGATGTTCAGGAGGCACATAAAAAACGTACGATTCTGAGGAAAAGCCGACGAGAACGAACCAATCGAGTGTCGCCTACCCGCCGCCTTTCCCAACATGGTGTAGCGGCTGCGGCGTCACGGTGGCAGGCTCGACCGGGGGAACCAGCCAGTCGCATCTCACCCTCCCCCGCGATGCGCCTGAGCATGTTCGGCAGCTGCCTCATCCCAACTTTCTGGATAAGAACGATCGATCAGACCCAAGTTGGGCCTCGTTTCGACTGCGTTGCTACCGTATAACGTTACTACGTACGTATTGTGTACCAACAATTGGAAGGGGTAAACGTATGAGGCAGTCAACGTGAAGGGTGCCTCCCTTCCGTCGTTGGTGCTGCGACGAGCAGTCGGACAGTCGGACTCGTGTCCTGGCGGGGTGCGGGAAAGGGCCTGGGCGCTGAGGAGCTGTGCGATGCGATGGTGGATGTGGATTTCTTCCAGAAATCCCATCTCCCCAATACGTGATTGCCATGAGACCCCCTGTCATGCCGCTGTATGTATGTTTATGTATGGTGTTTCTCATCGGTTACCCATACAGCAGTCCTCTGGTTAATTATGGGACGCCTTGTTTCCGACTCCCAACCGTGGGCCACGGACCTGCAGCCTACCTACATGACATTCCTAGGTTACTACATAAGGTCGCAGGCATTCTTCATCGGTTTGGGACAGACAAACCGGACAAGAAAACCATTCACCCACTGCCAGGTACGCAGCAGACCTGTCGGCTCGTGGACATGCAGAATAATGTCTCAGGGAGTCCCCAGTGACAGCTTGATGAATGCCCTTTGGACCAGCACCTCAGCCTCGGTGGAAATTGCCGGTTTGAACGGGCATGGGATTTCCGATTGCCAGGCTGACAAATCCCGTTCCACGAGGTCATGAGCTCTTGCTCTCGTAGATGCCCAGCATAGTCGAGCGGAAGATGGGTCCCGATTGGCCGATTTGCTTAGGTTTTCGACCGAGGGCCTAGAACGTTCCCCATCTCCTTGCGGTAAACCGTGCCTACACATACACTAGCTTTGTCACTTTGCAGCTTGACGATAGCGGATATTTTTGTAGCGACAGAGCTTCTTTCGACCACTTCTGTCAGCACCGCCCGAATTCCTGGGCGTATATACCGTGGCTGGAGCCCCTCACAACTGCGTCTCCAGGCGGCCGAAATGCTCAGACCAGAGCGAAGAGTTTCGTTGAACTCGGTTGGCGCGGCAGCCCTTACTGATCGGCAATTCCCAAAGCGCCATAGCCTGCTGCAAGAATCGTACGTTATTCTAAACGGGGCTTGTCCCAGCGGAGGCAGCCATTACCGGTAACGTAAACACCCGGCTTTGCTCACCCACACAACACCATTCACATTTCACGCTTTACCAGCAATCCACTGCCTTGTTAGCTGGATCCGATCGACCTAACTTGGTGAGGGCAAAGTTTCCCGTGTACCGGCGGTGTAAGTTACCGGTACCCATTGCCGGGGAGCATCGATGTTTTGACATCTTCAAACTGCCTGGGCCTGTCAGAGCCCGCCAGAACTGGTACATACATGGCTTCTTTCCTCTGCAGTGGTTCAGCCGATGACTTCTGCTAACAAGGCAAAGTAATAAGAAAACAATAAGGCTTGTTCAACCCCATTATTCCCGCGCATCGGTCGCCAAATCCAGTGGCGCCATGACCCCATCAGCGACTCCTCCAAAGCCCGAAGGCGCCGACTCGGACGCTGGCGGCGGTGCCAAGCCGGCAGAGGCTGCCGATGGTACGGACACGGCCCAGGCCAGCATGCGAAATGGGAACCCCTCGCCCCAGCCATCTTCGTCTTCGCCGTCCTCTTCGTCGGTCGCCGACACGCTGGCGCAGGTAAGAGCCCATCGCCTACCTACTGCTAGTCTCCTAGTGTACTGCCCTTGGAGAGGAGGTTGGACAAGCTTCATCACGGGGTTTGTATAGCCGCCCCGGTGTCCATGTTCAGCCCTGCTCAACTCTGCTTTCCTATACGTTTATTATGCATATCATCCCTGCTGACATGCTGTCCCTCCGGATTACGGTCCAGACCCTTAGAGACCTCGCTAGGTATGCTAGTCATCTGCTTCCTGTGTTCGTCAAATTTCCCTGGCCCCTTTTGACCAGAGCCTATCGTGGGCGGTCGTGTGACTTTCCCCCATTCGCATCCTTGCGCGGGTTGGACGAGGAAAACAAGGCGGTCAAAGTCTTGTCTACGCTCCTGTACATGTCCTCGCCGCTGCCATGGCCGAACACGGCTTTTCTTTGAGCCCTCCCCGCAGTTGTAACGCACTACAACGCGGCAAGGGCGAGAATGCAACATCAGGACCCTGAAAAATGGGGGTCTCTCAGAGATCTGCAGGGTCTTCTGATTACCGGAGTTTTGGCTCTAACTTGCATTCACATTTTCACCTCGCCGTACACGTAACATGATGCATTGGCAAGCCTATGGACAGGGGCCGGATTGATCCCGTGCGTCGCTAGCGTCCCTGGCTGCTTTTTTTCCCTTCCCTTGTTTTGATTCTCCCCCATATTGGCGCCCTTCTACGTATGTACTCTGCCGCCGTCCCGAGAGGGGTTCGGCGTAGGCAACATGGGCAGACATTGTCAAACCCCAAGATGCCAGTTGGAGCTGTCAAAGAGCCGCTGTTGGGGAAAGCATTTCCCACGTGGCCCGTCTCCCCTCCCTCGGCATGCTAACGGCTTTCCTCGACGCACAGGGGCGAGCAGACAGCCACCACTCTCGAGGCGCACTTGACAAGTCTGGAGAACAGGCTGGATGCAATCTTGGCGTCCCTAGGGCTACCTCCTGACGAGCAAGATTCGGAGGATCACGAACAGGATACAAGCCGGCAAAACGGGGACCACGCTGGTGAGAGGAGAGAAGGAAGCACATGAGAGTCGTTGAAGGTCTACTAAGTACGCCCCATCTTCATGACGGAGAAGAATTTTCAACATAAGCCAAGACGGCGATGCATGTATCATTAATCGTAGACGCACCAAATACACCCATCACAAGAACCAACCCTCATTCACGCTGCGTTGTATACGTGTTTCCGTTCGCATCGCTCATCAACTCCCGACCAGAGAAGAAAACAAAAGGGAGCATACATAAGGTAGCCAACACCAGCTCGACATAGGCGGCTTCTATATCCCGAACATAGAGAAAAAGGGAAATAGTCAGGGGATAGAAAAGGAAGCAGATCTCGATCAAGCCCCCCCATCCACAATCTCGGCCGACCAGTCCTTCCGAATGTGCAGCTCGTCCAGCTCGGGCGTCTTTTCAATCACCAGGCCCTTCTCGTTGGCCAGATGCAGCAGGCAGATGAAGCAGTAGCTGGTAGAGATGTCGTTCATGACCTGCTTCGGGTAGACGCGCTGCAGGCCGTTCATGACGTCGGTGAACTTGAGGACGGGGTCTTGCTCTTGTTGTTTCTGTTCTGTCGATGCACCTGTTGTCTCTTCTTCTTCTGCTGCTGCTGCTGCTTGTTCCGGCGCAGGTGCAGGGCCCTATTTTCGTGTCAGTTTAGGAAGGAAGGGGAATAGAAAGACAAAACACTGCAGAGGGGGATTGAGGGTAGGGAAAAAAAAGACAAGAAAGGCACATACATCCAACTTATCCATCCCCATCCCCTTCCAAATCTCCTCCTTCAACCGCCTGACGTCCACCTTTTTCGCGACGCGCGCGTACTGCACGTACTCGGGCCTGACGCGCCGGTTCTGCGTGATGAGCATGGTCCCGAACGCCAGGTCGTGCGGGTTGGTCACCGTCAGGCCGTTGAAGGCGCCCGTCATGCCGATGTCGGTCATCATTATGCCGCCCGGTCCCAGTCCGCCGCCGGCCTCGGGCGAGAAGTGCTCTCGCGCGTCGGCAAACTCGTCCATGTCGTCGTCGTCGTCGCCACCACCACCACCGCCGCCGGGGAAGGGTAAACCGTCGTCTTGGAAGAAGTTGGCGTCATAGTCGCCCTGGGGCAGGGTGGAGTCGTCGTCGGGTCCGGGGGCGCCGTCATCCGGGTGAAGCTGTGGCGGCTTTTGTGACGCCCAAAAGGCCTCGTCCATCAAGCCTTCGGCGACGTCGTTCTGGTGCTGGTTGTCCATATTGCCTATCCGGCTGCCCCCGCCGAGCATGCGCCGCCGCCCCATGCGGGCCTTGGGCTTGAGGAATAGGTTTAGGAGTTGTTTGGAGCTGAAGTGCTTGTCGTCGGGAAGGAGGTTGCGCGACTTGGACTTCCAGTCCTTCTTCGGCATGGAGATGGCTGAATTACTCGAGGCTTGAGTGTAAATCAGCTCGGCGACTGCCGGGTCGAGTGGTGACGCAAAGTCGATTTCGAACGGCTGCTTCTCTTTGCGTTGTCTTGTAGGCTCTGTCGGCTTGTTGACGTCCTTGATCTTTCGTATCCTCCAGTGCTCGGCACTCGTCCAGTTCTTTTGAAGGGCCTGGTCGAAATAGCCGAGGATATCCTCGTGCATTTTGTCGGCCTTTTGGGCATGTGTCATGGATACCATAAAGTCGCCGTTCGCAACGTCCATCATGTCAACCCCGTCGTCTCCTCCTTCCGTACCTGCGCCATCCCCTAACCCCAGACCGACATCAAAAGGGCGTATCATCTGCGGGTCCTTGGCAGCCTGACGCGCCCAGGCCTCGCCGCCTTCGCCAAAGTCGACATCGGCACCCAAGTCAAAGGTCCCAAGTCCATCATCGTCCTCAAACCCTAGCGGGTTCTCCTCGTCAATGAACATACCAGACTTGTCACCAATGCCGTCCGCGCCAGGGGTCTTCTCCTTGTCCTGGTCTTGGCGCCAATCGTCCGGTGCCCGCAGAAACGGGATATCCAGGGAGCCTGACGGGTCGCCGAGGTCGAAGGTCTTGAGAGACGGACACACATCCATGCTGTCTAGGCGACTCAAGTCCGGGAAAAATCTCGCTCCAAGTCCGGCGACGTCAATCTCGACATCCTCATCCTCTTCTACTGCCTCGGGCGTAGGCGTCTCCTCACGGTCTTGGGGCATATCATCGCTATCAATGTCCATGGCATCTAGATCCTCACCGTCGCCTCCCCGGCGCGACTTGGAAGCAGCCTCGGCTGCGTCAGCCGCGTCGTCGCTGCTATCAAAGACGATGCGGCCCTGAGAGTCAATCATCAGATGGTTCAGCAAAAGTCCCTTTGCGCCGCCCTCGTCAAAGTCTGCAGAGGCCTTCTTGAAGAGAGGGTCGACGGCGAACTCTAGTTCGAGCTTCTTCAGTTGCAGGGATGCAAACGATGGCGCTAAAGTAGCTTCTGATGACCTTTGGGCCTGCAAATCGGGTTAGCATCGCGAATCAGACAATAGCGCAGACAACGAAACGCGACAGACCTTCTTCTTGGGCTTCTTCCGCACGTTGCCGTCCTCGTCCACTTCCTCTTCTTCCTCGTCATCCTCGTCACCCTCACGATCCCTCTTCTTGCTGTCGCGGCTGTCAGCCAGGCCGCTGAGCAGCTTCCCCGTCTCGGTGGCAACGCTGTCGACTCTGCTCGTGTAGATCTTGACGCAGCCGTCGAGGGTGCAGCTGGCCTTTTGGAAATTGACGCCGTCACCCTCCTTGAGCAGCGACATGTCGTGAAAGTAGTCGATCAGGGCAAAGTTCCACGAGTTGGCGGCGTTGATCTTGTTGTCGGTGGCCATCTTCATCCACTCCTCAAAGTTGGCCAGAATGGGCACCCTCTTGAGCGGCGTAACGGCCCTGCCGCCCACCACAAGCTGCTCGTCTTCGTCCAAAACCATGACATTACTCCGACGTTGCCGTGGTGTGCGAGGGTTGGAGCTGGGCGATCCGCCGTGATCTAGGTCGTTGAGGTTTGAGCTTGACCTGCGGGGTGTGCTCGTCGCAGCCGCCTTGAGCTGGTTAATCTGGGCTTCATAGGCGGCTTTGCGGCCGTATGAGCGCTCGGCTTTTTCTTGGGCGTCATCATTTAATGGAATCCTAAAAGCGGTATGCGGTTCAGTCACAGTTCTCCTCTGGCGTATTCGATAGATTCGATTGCGGGTGGAAAAGAGTTAAAAGACGCGATGCGACTCACTTTATTGGTGATTTGAATGGCGAGCCGAGCAGTGATCCCGAAACATTTCTGCTCCCGCTTCTGCGCGGGCCCTGGGCGACTCGAGGCATCGTGTTATGGCGATTTGTCGCTGTTGATGGTGTAGACACACAGATGCGCTCGAATATCGACTTCTGCGCTCGAATGTCGTCGTCAACCCGAGACTCGGAGAGAGCGGCAACCCTAAAACTGTTTGTTTACTTTGGCGGGTTGAGCCACGATACGGGCCCGGTGATTGGCTTGAGCGACCACCAGTGGAGCGAAGGCACGTGTTGATAACGCTAGCCGCTTTGTGCTCCGCTGATAACGGTAGTTAAACCGGGCCTTGGCAACTGATTGAATTGAATGTTTCCAGTCATCGTCTGTCAGCTGTCAGTTGCAATTGCCATCAAGCATGACTGACTGCATAAAGTACCGGTATTTTTAACATGCAATTGTCTACCTAACGTTTTTGAAGGTAGCGACGGATCCAGGCTCAAAACATTTGAAAGGCAACGTTAGGTGCCTTATGCACCTGCTTACTCTGGTATCTTTCGATTTACGCCTTGCATGGAGGAAAACGCTACTCGCCATGCTTCGTCCCTCCACAGCCCGGGTGTAGCAACTTTGACTTGGTATAAGCATTCATGACAGTGCTCTTTTGCAGGAATGTTCTCATGTTTCACTACCGCTATCATTAGTTTGCAGTGACGGCCCATGCCATCCTGTCTCGCACGGCGGCTACCCGCGTATGGTTTGCCTCCTGGATACAGTACGGAATGACGAGAGGGACGAATTGATTGATGTGGACAGTCATCCTGCTCTGACTGCAACGAGACTTGGCACCAGCCGTTTCAAGCAGTCGGTTTGCTTGCTGAATGGGGGAGCTTATTGTTGGCCCCAATTGGAGCTTCAGGTTTCCTTGATAGCAGCAGCGACAGGGGGTCGGCAGCGCTGCCCTTGGTCTGGGTCGCACGCTGTCCAGTGTCCACGCGTTCATCAATGGCCGCTCATTCATTGCTGTTGGACCGGCCCAGGTCTGACGCCATGATCTCATAACCCGACGCTCGGTTACAGGTTACAGTTATCGTCGCCGTCGTCTTGACAACAGCAAGCTCCAAGTGGCATATACATAAGAGGATATACCTACCTATAAACACACACATACACTGCTGGCGCTTCGACATAACTCATCTGCTTTTTTTTCTCTTAGATCTGCGCCATGCCGCCGTGAGCAGCATCGATAATGTCTGCGACAACCCGCCCAATCCGGAGCCGTGACAAGGGCTTCCGCCGCCGGCCGGCCGCTGCGGGCGTCTTGCTCGTCACCGTGATCGCTGCTTTCGCGCTTTTTGCCCCCTTCGCACCGACCTCCGCTCGTCGCGCGGATCGACCCGTTCTGGCCTCAAGAGGTCTGCAACAGCAACGATTAGATGTCGACTGCCGTGCCGTTCGCGAAGCTGCCGACCAATGCGCCTTTGTGCTCGCCAACTGCCAAGACGACGAGGCCGGTTTGCTGCACTACCTGGCCTTCTATTATTGCACCTTGGGCAGTGTGAAGCCCGTCGCTTTTGCCATTCTCGCAGTATGGCTTGGCCTGCTCTTTACCACCATCGGCATCGCCGCCAGCGACTTCTTCAGCGTCAATCTCAGCACCATCTCCAGTGTGCTTGGGCTGAGCGAGAGTCTGGCTGGTGTCACATTTCTGGCATTCGGCAACGGCTCGCCAGATGTCTTCAGCACCTTCGCCGCAATGGGCTCTAACAGCGGGAGTATGGCGGTGGGCGAGCTGATCGGCGCTGCTGGCTTCATCACAGCCGTCGTCGCCGGTTCGATGGCCCTGGTCCGCGAGTTCAAGGTCAGCAGGCGCGTCTTCGTCCGGGACATTATCTTCTTTATCGCAGCAATTAGCTTTACTATGGTCTTCCTGGCCGACGGAGAGCTGCATCTGTGGGAGTGCTTCACCATGATCGGTTTCTATCTCTTCTATGTGCTGGTCGTGGTAGGATGGCATTGGCTCACAGTACGAAAGAGGAGGAAGCGCATGAGAGATGCCGCTGCCCGCGCCCACCTTTATGGTCCCTCGGGTCGTGGCGCCGAAGAGCTGGAACCCTACCGCGATGAGCCGGATGAAGACGAAGCCGCGCCAGTGGGAGGTCGCTCGCGTAGCGCCCCCGAACCTGCCGATATCAGCGCCTTGGAACAGGGACCCCGGATTGAGATTGACGGCGTTGGGTTGCAGCCGTTGTCCCCTGATAAGGACGACGAGGAGCGAGATATACAAGTTGCTGCCGAAATGGCGAGCAGCATGCGTGTTAACCGGCCCCGCTGGGGACGAAGCAACACCACCATCACTCCGATCCGGCCCAGTCTAGTGGGCGTACTAGAGTTTAGAGCGGTACTATCTTCGCTACAGAAGGAACGAAATATGCACATGGGTCCACTCCCGGGCAGGTCATACACTGGTGACCTAGAATCCCGCTCCAGTCCAGGCGATCCTCGTGGTCGCCCGAGGACACAGTCCTTTCCGGCCCATCCACCAGCTGACGCAAGAGAACGCGCGCTAATATACGGGAACGGGCTTCCCAACCTGGAGAGTGACGGTCTGCAACAGCGCCAACCTGAAGCTGCTTTGAGACCGGCAACCCGCACTAGCTCAGCAGCTCGCACCATCGACGGAAGGCTTGCGCCGCCGCTTGGCTCGCCAGCTGATGGCGTGACAGATGATTCCCCTTCATCCAAGCAGACTCGACACCTGCAACTCCAGATTCCCTCTCCTAGCCGACAATCAAGCGCACAGTCGTCGCCTGCTTTGTCCCCTCTCAGAAGTGTGTCCGAGTCTCCGGCTCCTTTAACGCCCTATCAAGAGCCGACTGCATTTCCGTTCCCGATTCACTCAGACGCGCACCGCCAGTCTTTCCCAAGTCTCGATGACCATGCAGAGCACCCCAGGCCTGTCAAGTGGTGGCCTTACCAGCTGCTGCCAGCGCCCCACGTCCTTCTCGCCACCATCTTCCCAACCCTCCAGGGGTGGAGTGAGAAAACGCTCTGGGATAAATTTCTAAGCATCGTCTCGGTCCCAAGCATCTTCCTTCTCGTCGTGACATTGCCGGTAGTGGAGACGGACAATGAAAGTGGCCCGTTCGAGGCCCATACCGCTGATCCCCCGGAGTTCGGGCAGCCTGGAAACACTGCGCCACCCATCTCACTAGAAACCGACGGCGATATACAGCCCGAGACAGAGTGGCAGGCGTATCGGCGAAGGGCCAGATCTGTTTCAACAAGATCACCCCGCAGCTTGTCTCCCTCACAGCGATTGCCGGATAATCCATATCCTTCAGACGGACAGAGTTCGGTCCCTGCGAGTGGAAATCCGCCCTTCGACAGCCAGATTCCGCAAACGATGAAGCCGACAGGTTCGAACTCTTACCACACATCAGCATCTTCTTTGGAGCCACCCTCCGGCTGGAACCGATGGCTTGTGGCAGTGCAGCTGTTTACTGGGCCGCTCTTCGTGGTCTTCATTCTCTGGGCCAATACAGCGGAAGATCTGGAGCAACCAGGGAAGGTCTTGCTGAGACTGGTCCTGTACTCGCTTCTGGTGTCCCTTTGTCTGTTGGCAGCCCTCCTCCTGACCACCAGCGAGGAAAAGAAGCCCAAGTACCATTTTCTTTTGTGCTTCCTCGGATTCATCATCAGCGTTGCATGGATATCGACCATTGCGGGAGAGGTAGTTGGGGTCCTCAAGGCCTTTGGCGTCATCCTGAATATTTCGGAAGCTATCCTAGGTTTGACTGTGTTTGCAGTGGGTAACTCGCTGGGCGATCTCGTGGCCGACGTCACGGTTGCCCGCTTGGGATACCCAGTCATGGCACTGTAAGTCACATATCCTGCATGACTCATTTGCGCGGCAACTAACACGGCACAACAGGGCTGCATGCTTTGGGGGACCGATGCTGAACATTCTGCTCGGTGTGGGCATCGGCGGTGCGTGGATGGGCATTGCCCGGGCCAACAAGAAGCACAAGAAGCACCCTGACTTACCGGTCCTCTACAAACCATATCGCATCCAAGTTGGCGGCACCTTGATGATCTCGGCCATTACACTGCTGCTAACCCTCATCGTTCTACTCATTGTGGTGCCATCCAATAACTGGTTGATGAGCCGCAAGATTGGCTGGGGGTTGATTACCATCTGGAGCATTGGCACCATCATCAACCTCGTTACCGAGCTTACGGGCGTCTGGTCTGACGTTTCCTGAAAGCAGTTGGAGAACACCAGCGGGCAATCACAGATGGTTCACTCCATTTATCTCAGTCGCAACATCCTCGTTCTTATGGCATTCTTGTCTGATGACGGGCGGTTTGCTGCAGCCGCTCCAAGCGCTGATGTTGTCATCATGGACAACCAGAACAGGAACACACTCCATGCAACGTGTGGCTCTTGGACAGACATCAGATGTCTTGCTTTCTCTATTGGCGGCCAGACCCTCGCCTCACTTCCTGATGACTCCGGATCAGAATTCGGAATCCAGCGAAAGGGTTTGTTTGCGAACGATTCTTGGTGCTGAGGGTCATAATGTCGAGCCCAGCGGCAGTGACTGGCCCATATCAACTGCGACGACCGGAGGCATCATCCTGTCTGGAATAGGGCAACCGGTCGATGTGGGGCGGCATTCGTACTGGACGACTACGACATCGACCACAACGCTCCAATATACGCACGCTCAAGCTCCATGCCGAGGAACAGCAGGTGAACCACATTTGGGACATTGGGAAGGCTTGCGCTGCCAGAACAATGGTGTACGGGACACCCTCGGTTGCCGTTTTGTTGTTGCGATGCGGCTGCAAGTTGGTTCATGGGTTTCAATAGAATCGACTGTTTCGTTTCACGCGCGACAGGGAGCATCACAATCTTGGAGAAGCTCCTGGATCGGTTTACAACAGCACTGAGCCATCAGCTTCAAGACCTCATCCGTGTTTCATAGGTGACCCCATCTAAAGATGGTCGTCGCTTGTCAGCGCAGGTTCTAGAAAACTAGCGACTTTACGAAGTATATTAGAGACATACATGATAACCGCCACAAGGACCCTTCCACACGAGCCTCAGGGGTAGGCATTGGAGCCCGTAAGTCATATGTTCTCAAGAAAGGGGGCATACGTGGAACTACTCTCAATTTCCCAGCGGCTCGGTATCAACTGTCTTTTGTGGTGGCCGATTTTCCAATTAGCATCGGGCAGCGGCATCTGATAGAATCAAAGTCAAATTCGATGAGATCTTAGCTGAGACCCGTTCGCGTCACAGCATGGCGCCTTGAGATCCTTACGTTCAAGTGTCTGAAAAATTACTTAGACCAGGCAGAATTGTAAGACGCATGTTTAAGGACAGCATTGCGTAGGTATTTTCAACTTCAGACGAGGTGAGCTTCCTCCATCTTCTGCCCCTGAATTGTATGTACTGCTCATAGCAAGGGATCTATGCTTCAGCACTTCAACGATGCATGTGCAGGTGGGGCATGACAGTGGAGGAGGGGTCGTGAGGGGCAAGGCTTCCCTTGCTTCCCAACACGAAGGCGGTCAAGGAGGGGTCATTGGTCCCTTGACCGATAGTTCGAGGGAGGAGGGACAGAACCTCAAGGTGGTCTAACGTGAACAACTGTCCTTCTATTTCGTCTCAAATCCGACAACTTCAATTGTTCTTACATTTTGCCAGTGCGGTGTAGTTCATCTTCCGACTAGTTGCCTTCCTCGTCTACCAAACTCCAGACCCCTAAATCCAACAACAATGGCGACGTACCCTCCCCTTGCGGATCGCGAGATCAAGAACACCATCTGCCTGTTTGACGTCGATGGCACTCTGACGCCCGCCCGGCGGGTGCGTGCATTGCTTCTTCTTCTTCCTCTTCTTTAATTACCCGTTTCCCCTCAGCTAACATGGAACCCAACTCCCTTCCCTGGGCCCCGTAGAGCGCTTCGCCCGAGATCCTC
Source organism: Canariomyces notabilis (assembly GCF_033297395.1). Classification (NCBI taxonomy): domain Eukaryota; kingdom Fungi; phylum Ascomycota; class Sordariomycetes; order Sordariales; family Chaetomiaceae; genus Canariomyces; species Canariomyces notabilis. The sequence continues at coordinate 1,199,955 of NW_027041824.1, forward strand.
AACCTCCTCGCACGACTGCGGCAAAAGGTAGCCATCGGGTTCGTCGGGGGCAGCGACCTGATAAAACAGCAGGAGCAGCTGGGGAACAGCACGGGAGTCGACGTGACGTCGCTGTTCGATTTCTGCTTCGCCGAGAACGGGCTGACGGCGTACCGGCTGGGCGAGGCGCTCCCGTCCAACAGCTTCATCCGCTGGCTCGGCGAGGAGCGGTACAAGGAGCTCGTCAACTTCATCCTGCACTACATTGCCGACCTCGACATACCCATCAAGCGGGGCACCTTTGTCGAGTTCCGCAACGGCATGATCAACGTCTCCCCGATCGGCCGCAACGCCTCGGTCCAGGAGCGCAACGACTACGAAAAGTACGACAAGGAGCACGGCGTGCGCAAGGCCTTTGTCGAGAAGCTCAAGGAGCGCTTTGGCCATTTGGGCTTGACGTACGTTCTCTTCTTACCCTGTTTTAATCACTTAGTATACTAAACAGATGGCAAACTGGGAATAACAGGTTCTCCATCGGCGGGCAAATCTCGTTCGACGTCTTCCCCGCCGGCTGGGACAAGACATACTGCCTGCAGCACCTCGAGAACGAGGCCAAGAAGCCCGGCGGCGTGCAGTACACGACTATCCACTTCTTTGGCGACAAGACGTTTGAGGGCGGCAACGACTACGAGATTTACACCGACAGCCGGACCATAGGTCATACCGTGACCGGCCCAGAGGATACCATGGCGGAGCTGAAGAAGCTGTTTAATTTGGAGTAGGCATGGGAAAGGAAGGAAACACAAAAGAAAAACAAAAGCCGGGTTACGGTAAGCTTGGTAGACGAAGAGCATAAAAGCTTACAGCGTGCGTACGTACAGATCTAATAGATGGAGTTGGCAAGTTGGTAATCGAATCCTATGATAATGTCTGCATGGGCAATGACATGGAAAAGGGTATACAGAAAAATACACTGTTTATGCCAGTTGCTTCCGAGAGTCCCTTTGAGCAACCCCTTGATCTCCAGAAGATTATCTTATTTAACTAGCAAGAACGTATAACGAACAATCCGCTAATACAAGCCAGTGATATAAACCAGGAACCACTACCACGTATAGATGGAGTCTAGGTTAGCAACCAAATTACCCAACCCCTAAGAACCACAAGCACTGACTACGAAGCTAAGGCAGCCGTCATCTCATCTCATCATCAAACATCGACCCCTAGTAATGCAAAGGGCTGGCTCAATGGCCAAACTCCAAATGCGGCACAATGACCGGGCCGTACTTTGTCGTCGCCGTGAACGCGCCATCGCCTTGCACCACAAAATCCACGGCCAAACTCAACTTGTTCAGCCCGCCCGAGTTCCCGCTGCCCACGCTTGCCGCATATCCGGTCTGCTGCTGCTGCTGCTGTGCCACCCCTCCCGCAAGCGCCTCCGGGTCGTACACCACAATCGCGACATAGTTCCTCCTTGCCATGAGTTTCTTGTGCTCCCTGGCCCCTCCTGAGGCGTCTGTGTGGAAGATCTCCATCATGTCCTCCTTGGTGTCGCTCACCTCGTGCGTCGACTTGTGACCGTTTTGGGGCACATACAGTAGCTTGTTGTTGTGCAGCATCTTGAGAAGGTAGTTGCTGCAGGGCGCTGCGACGACTGGGGAGGCGATGACTTGGTACATTGTCTTGTGGTCGCTTGGGTGGGCAGGGTCGTGCACGAGGCCGGCACCACAGCAGTTGACGTCTGTCACGATTTCATAAAGTTAGCTGGATGAAATGGGTCAGATGGAAAGAAAGAGCAGGCGGCCTTACCTCCAGACAGGAAGGTCATGCGGATGCCCTTCTGCTGCGCAATCCCTTGCAGGGTCCGGATCAGATACGTCCTCTCGAGATCTTTGGACTCGTGGGTCCACAGATCCTTCAGCTCCTCGGCAATGTCAATGTCGCCAAACTGATTAAGCACATTGCCCATAAGCCCTGACTTGCCCACCGCCTTCTTGACTTCCTTGAACCCGTGTTGCACCACCTCCTTGCCGCCAACCACACCCGCCACCGAGCTCGTCACCTTACCAAGGATATTGTACGTCGTGTTAACGGCCTTCTTGCCAGTCGCGAACGTGTTGGCGAGCGTCTCGACCGTCTCAAGGCGTGGGTACACGACAGGTACCGAGATCATCCAGATGCAGTGCTGCACGCTGGGCGGCAATGTTGCGACCTTGGGGAAGATTCCCTGATAAGTCGGGCCGGCCATGACGCGGCTTTGCGTGCGCTCCGACCGGCAGTCCGGACCCACCACTACGACGGCAGGGCCAAGGAACTTGACGAAATGCCAGCCCGACCCGGTGATGGTAAACAAATCCATGTCAGAGCTAACGTTCCGCAGCATCTCGATCGTAGTGTGGTGCTGGAAGAGCAGGTACATGTCGATGGCGATGCGGCCGATGCCCTTGAACACGGCAGACGACTGCATGTAGTCGGGATACGAGCCGAAGCCATCAAAGCTAGGGACATGATCAGCAAGAATTCAAAAATGAAGTGAGGGGCTCCTGGGTCTAAAGACGTACATATCATGGTCGTCAATCTGCAAGACATGCGGAATCTGCGCAAATGCCTCGCGCAAGAAGGGTTGGTCGAAGTGGCTGGTATAGTAGTGGAAGTAAGCGTGAGTGACGTCCTCCTGGTGTCTCGCTGTCCATGGCGCATTCTTGCGGTTCTCCCTCCCCTGCATGGCGAGCCATTGCTTCAAAAGGGGAACCTCCCGCCAGAGGCGGTCCCCATATATCTGAGCGCCGAGGCCGAGCTGAACATGGAATCCACCGCACTCGACGTTTTTCTGCAGGATATCCTTCCACATAAACCCAACGCCTCCGAGCTTGGCCCTCTCGTTCTGGTTGGTCGACGGCGCAAAGTCATTGCCGGAGTGCGCAATCATGCGCCAGCCAGTTTCGTAGCGTCCCGCGACGACAAACTCGTACCGGGTGCAGCCAAGGTGCGATGTCACGGCATACGTCCACCGTTCCGTGCCATGATCAGACATTTGAAGGTCCACGTCGTACTTGTAAAAGACCCATCTCTGGTGCGTATAGATGTTGTGCGGTATAAGCTGGCGTGGATTTGGCGACAGATCCACGCTCAAGTGGATATGGATGGTCGGGGGCTGCGGCGCGTCGGTAACAATCATGATGCTGCCCAGCCAAACGCCCTTTTCCAAATCCATATTCACATAGCGCAGATAAGGGCCAAAGTACACGCCGTTGGTTGGCATGACCTTGTACATTTCAACGCCTGCGGTAGGAGGGGGACCGGTGAAACCCGCTGTCGAGGGAGCCACGGAGTGGGTGACGCTCAGAATGCTCTCAGCATAGCCTGGGTGGCCTTGTGGGTGAAACATGGGTGAGGCGAGGCCAGCTTTTCCGCCAGCAAGAAGGGGCGATCCAAGGGGGTTGCCATACGTCGACGCCGTGGGCGACAGGGGGGCGGGCTCGTGGTTCAAGGGGTTGGGCCCCTTGGGAAATTCCCACTGTGTAGCCTGGGTTGCCAGGTGGATGTAGTAATACTGACCCGAGTTCTGGTCGAGATGGGCAATCCAGCCTTCAGGGAGTGGAGGCGGCGACTGGGCAGCAGCGAGGAGCGAGGGGGTGTGCGTCAGGGGCTGCCCGTTTTGCGCTGTCGCCGGCTTGTTTTCGTTGGCGAAAGCAGGATGGCCAGCATTGTGTGCAGAAATCGTCGCAGCTGCGGCGGCGGGAGTAGCGGCGGCGGCAGGTTTCTGCGTTTGTTGAGGGGGAGAGCCAGCTGCAGCAGGGCCTGTAAGGGCTGCATTTGGCCGAGCAGTCGAGACAGCCGCAGCCGAGGTCACACTTGGGGCAACGTTCGCGGCGCTAGAGCTCGGTTGCGTTGGCCGCTGTTTCTCGTTCGGATATTGAGAAGGCGCGTTCGGGTTTACGCTCGTGTAGGCAGGCGGAGGAGTCGAGGCTTGCATGCGTTGAAAGTCCTGTTCCAGGACGCTCACTTGCAGGTTGGCCCCTGCCGGCACCTGTGTGGCCGGATTGGGATTTTGCGGAAGAGTAAAAGGATTTTGCTGGGGCGGTGTGGGATTCGACACCACATCAGCACCCTGATACACGGTCGGGGGCCCGTACGGCTGCTGGCCCGGACTCTCGGTGGGTGTCCACGGCCGTGCCTGTTGGGCTGGAGCTTGCTGCTGGCCACCATACTGCGCCAACCGGGACTGCGCTGCGGCGCTTGGAGTTTGGAGGCTGTTGAGAGTCGCAGTCCCCGAGATGCCGGCGGCCGCGTATCGTGCTTCAATGCCACCTCCGGGTATGGCACCCGGCTCGGCGATAGGTGTCTCCGGTGGTGGTGGAGATCCTCGGTTGGCCCGCGTTGTCGAGTTGGAGGCTGTGGACGAGAAGCGATTGATGGTCGACGCTTGATTTGATGCAACAGGGGGCGGGGGATAATAGGGCTTTTGCTGATACGCATTCGAGATCTTGGTGGTGGCGCCTGCAGGGTTTCTCAGGGGCTTCGCGAACAACTCGTCCTTGTCTTCGGCAGGGCTAGTCGGGCTCTGAAGGGGTTTCGGCGCGGTTCCGCGCCTCTCGGCAAGGCCGGCTTTCTTGTCTCCGGTGCTTAGGGTTGGGCGCGCCGATGAATCGCCATACCCCTGGGAGCTTGAGGAAGCTGGCGGCGGACTGTAGACTCTACCCGCCGGCGGAGACTTGCGCTCATCATCTGGATAGGGCAGGCGGCTGGACTTGGGAGGCTGTGCAGTCTTGCGGGTGTTGTCATCGGGGTAGGGTAACGGAGCAGCAGAGGTCGAAGGGGGAAAGGGGAAAGAGGGTAGCGGCGGAAGAGATGCGATGGCCGGCTTAGAGGTTGAGGACGACGAAGACGACGGGGGTGGGTACTTGGGCCGGTTCGAAGCCTTATCGCCCGAGGGGCTCTGTGGCTTGAATATTCTCAAAGGCTCAACTGTTGGGCTGTCGCATTCTTCGGGTGCTGGGCGACTCATGAAGAGCTCGTCTTCGGGAACGTCGCGTGATCCAGAAGCCATGTTCGCCCGGTTGAACGTGTACTAGTCAGGGGCGAGTTTCGAACAGTTGCTAGCTGATAACTTGCTCTCGGGCGGCGGGGTTTCGAAGCCCAAGCTGCCAACCGCGAGCGGGAACGTGCCCCGGTAATCCAAGCGGGGAAGAGGGGTACAGAGGTAGCGTCTGAGGCGGCGACACCGCAAGTAGCGCTGGGCGCCGAGTGCAGAAAAACGAGTATAGTTCCTTTGGAGAAGGAGAAGAGATCTGATTCTCGACGAGAGCTTCACACAGCAGCAAGATCCAGAGCATCCAGTTTCAGAATTTTGGAGGAGAGGTAGGACGTCAGGCAAGGCAATATGCGGCCAGATACGCAGGCCGCGGCGCGATCGAACAGGGGTTGTTAGTTCACCTAGCAGGGTCAGCGGGAGGGGCATTTTAGTGGCGGCATGCAACGGTACCTTGGGCACGTCCGTGATTGGCTTCGCAAGCTGGGCGCTTAGCAGGGCTTGGAATGAATTCGGGCCAGTAAGAGAGCTTAGGAAGCGCCGTCATAACTGTAGCAGGCGGTTCGGCCCCCTGGCATTGGGCATTTGCACTGAAATTTGCCTGTCTGGGCGTTCCCGTCCTCCATCATTGTTGGGATCATGGCCTGTCGGACAGCAGCCGAGCACATGCGGCGTTGACGCGTCGACGGGGCTTTTCGAGATGAGGAATGAGAAAAGGGGGAGCAAATAACAAGGGTTGTACATATACCTACAGCCACTGACTTGCATAGCTCCTGCAAGGGTTGTGTTGACAGTTTGCACTTAAAGAGCAAGAGCAACCACATGTGCATGTCAGTCAGTCAGTAGGTGCAGTTGAGCTGCCACTGCAAATCCATCTGATGGCGGGGCGAGCGCTGCGGGGCAAGCGGAAAGCATGGGAGCTCTGACCACCCTTCCATCCCATGCGGGTGCGGGCCCAACCGTCGGATCTCCTTCGGAGTCCTTCCCCTGCCTATTTTTGGAGAACCGTGTGTATGCAATTGCCGTACTAGGTACATATCGGGGGACAGGGTTCCATATCGGCATGGGCGACGGGCATTGAGAAAAGAAGTGAAGAAGGAATGGAGGGCATACTCAAGAGATAATAAGTTCAAGCCAGGTGTGGCCAGGGGAGGAATGCACTGGAAACAACTCAGATAATCAAAACCTGATCTCCAAGCTACAGTTCAACCCTTGTTTGTTTGTTAGCGCGGGACTCTCGACAGGGGTCATTGTCCAGAAATCAGAGAAATGCCTCTCATCAGCCAGAGCAATTGATTCAATGCAAGAAAAAAGAGTATCTAGCATTACTCAAGAAGACTATTCTCTTTAGAGCCTCTTTTTTTCATAGAAAATCGGCCGTTTTGGTGTTGAGATTGACATCTTAGGGCTGCCCCCAGTCTTGAAGTCAGGCGCTAACGAACAAACAAGGGGGGGACTGTATAAGTTCTTGCTCAACACTTAGGTACAACTTGAAGTCCTTGCTTAGTCTGTTTCCTTTCCATGACCTACTTTTACCATGCTTATGTGCTGTATCAATGCTCTCGTCATCGTTCAATCCAAACAATAAACATCCTATCACTCGTGTTACCTCTCCACCCTCGCGTCCCCATCCCACATCTTCCTCCTCCTTCCCCAACCCACCTTCACTCCCACAAACACCACCAATCCAACTCCAACCCCCAGCCCCAGTCCCAAGAGGAGCACATTCACGGGCACCGGATTGCCGGCAAAGACCTCCTCAAACAGGTAATCCAGCGCAGCCTGGGAGAAGCTCAACACGCCGGACAGACAGATGACAGTTCCGTACACGGTGCCAAAGGTGCGGAACCCAAACACCTTGGCGGCATAGTCGGACACAGCCGTGTAGTAAAACGGGCGGTAGATGACAAACAGGCAGACATTGGCGTACCCAGCCCAGAGCGCGTGGGGGATGATGCCCAGCAGCCCGATGGCAGTGGCGCACGACACGAGGATAGTGAGCACTGTGAGCGTGCTGGTGCGGTCCAGGATGGTGCCGATGAAGGGTATCGAAAGTATCCCCCCTAGCGGAAGGGCAACGTCAAAGAAATTGTTGAGCTGGACCGCGAGTTGGTGTGATTCGAGCAGGGCTTCGTATTGCGGGCGGATGGTAGCGACAAAATAGTTTATGCGAGTCATTTGGACAACTGTTTTGGTGTTAATTTTCAAGTGAGGGTCAGCGTCTTGTTCTGCTTTTCCGAGAGAAGGAAAAGGGTCAGGATAAGGGAGACTGTACCAGTGAAGAGGCAGATGAGAATAAACCAGGGCGACTTGATCTGCTCCCAGGCAGAGTATGGATGCATGACTCCCCAGACACCCGAGATGTCGTTCCGGCGCTCTTCGCGCCGTGTTTCTTGGTCGGGCTCGGCAGACCCGAGCACGTTCTGGATGCCCTCAATCACGTCGGCTCTGTGCTGTCTTTGCTCCTCTTGGAGCAAGGCCGTCTCCTCGTCTACCTGGTCGAATGGCCCAGCATCTGCGACGGACTCTTCTTCTTCCATCTCCTTGACCAGCTCGCCCATCGTCTTGTATGATTGCGCCGGCATCAGGGTTAGCTGCGCGAGTGCTATGACAGCCGGCACGATCAAATAACCGAGAAAGAAGCGCCGATGGCCAAGTGCGCCCTCAGTTTTTTGGTAGATGAGACGGTAACCCAGGAACAAAGCACTCGACGCGTCGAAAGCGCCCGTTAATAGCGCTAGGATGAAGCCCGAGTTGCGGGGGAACGCATTCGACAGCTGGAAGGAGCCTATATACGTAAAGGGGCCGCCCAATGCGAGGCAGAGATATCCGAGCATCAACCCATCGAATGGCACCCGGGCTTCGAACGCCATCAAGAGAGCGCCCGCCGTAAGGAAAACACTGGCTAGCAAGCCGCAGACTCTGGGGCCGTAGTGATCAAGGATTGCTCCCACCGGCAAGGCGGCGACGTTGGTAGCCACGGCAGCCACCGTGAACATCATGTTAAGATGCATCTCAACGCAAGTGTCCTCGCTGGAGGGCAGGTCATCCGGAGTAGAGCACACATTTCGATAAGCTCCTTCTGCTTTCAAGACCGGCTTGATAGCCGCGTACCCAAAGACAATACCCGCCGCAAAGAAACAGTATACCACGGCGAGACCGACTTGGACTATTGTTTTGTCGAGCAGAGACTGTTAAAACTGCACTGTGATGAGACTTTGGCGGATGGTGTTACAGGGACAACCTACGCAGTCGTTTCCACTTGGGCACCTCAAAGGCGCCAACAGCCTGTGGCTGCTCAGGAGTGGCCTGAGGATCCCATTCCTGCGGCAGGGGGTTGAAGGTCAACTTCCGGGCGCGGGTTGAGGCATCCGAGTATCTTCTCAGCCGCTGCTCTGCGGGGAGGGTAGTGAACGTCTCGATCGACGAGACGCGGTGTAGTGACATGACGCGTCCCTCCTACTTGGACGAGAATTTCAAGAGATATGGTTGAATTGGGGGCTTGAGAATCGCCCGGGTTGTAGTGTTTTATGGTTTGTGTCTGTATGTGTTGGACCAGTGGGTTATGCAGGGGTGAAATCAAGGCCAAGGTGTGTGTTTGGTGGGACCTCGAGGGAGGTTCCAAGATATTCAAGCAGCTCACCACGCTTTTGCTCGGGAACCTTGAAGGCAGCAGCAATAGGCGGCTGGAAAGAAAGAATTGTTCAACTGGTAGGACGTCTCAATATTCTGAGCAGGTTGGAAGAGAAAAAGGCCATTGGGGAAGCATGCTGTTCCGGGGCGGACATTGCCTCCAAGCGGGGTTGTTGCATTGCTCTCAAACTGTTTCTCTTCTCGTCACTTGACGATGCGGATGTGGTTGCCCCCTCACTTCCATGGTTCTCAATTCTGGTCACCACCTTCCGTGCATTGCGTCTCCATTGAGACAAAGTATAGATGTACTAGGGCTATTCTTTCCTGTCGTCAGCTCCAACTTCATTTGAGATGGGGTTTGGGAGCTGAAGGGGGGTTTACAATTTTTGTGATGATGCAATCAACTGCTACACTAGCGTGTATGTATAGGGGAAGTCCACCTGACATGCAGTGTTGCTATTTGTGTTGAGTGGCCATCCAATGAACCCCGATTGTCGGTCCATGCCAAGCATAGCCTTGTCTCGTAGTTTATTTGGCCTGTCCCAACTCCCGACATGCGGCTACGGAGTACATACAATACACATTCTCGACATTCTATATGAATTTCAAACGAGGACGAGAGGTCTTACGATTTGCCATTCACTGCGAGTCTAGCATCGATTTGGATTGATGATGGGACCTGCGACACAACGCATCCTAGAGTTGGGCTCACTAGGTACTTGTATACATCCAAGGTCATATCATAGGCCGTATCCAGAATTCCAGACATGACAGAAATCGGCCTTAGAACTCCATAGCTTCTCCTATCCCTTCTTCCCTAATCTTTCTCATCCCGTCGCTCTTGTCCTCAGTCCTCTCCTCATTCTCTTCCTTCAGCCGCTCCTCGACCTCATCTCTGATGGGGCCAAGGTTGGGCGGGATGATCTGGCTTTGGACGCTTGGCGCATGCTCGACAAAGCGCAGCTGCTCGTGCACATGGGCGACAATCTCGCGCAGCCGCTTGTCCGAATTGCGGTTGTGGCGCGGCTCATTCATGCTCTGCTCGAGCGTCGGGAATAGCGTGTCGTGAATAAAGTGTTCACGCCAGGGCGCATGCTCCGGTATGGTTTCGGGGATACGCGTGTCCGCGCCGATTGCGATGGACGTCTCGTACGCCCACGCGCGCGCCACGTTGCGCGGCGTGTAGCCGCCGCCGCCAAAGAGGATCATGGGCAGGCCGAGACTCTTGCAGTACTTCACGCAGGCCCCGTGGCCCTGTACCCGTAAATTGAAGCGACCGAGCCGATCGCCCGCCAGCGAGTCGGCGCCGCATTGGAGAGCTATGGCCGAGGGACGGTATCGCTCGTTGATGGCGCCAATGATGTTCTTGAAGAGGGCTTCGTACTGCTCGTCAGTGATGCCGTCGTTAAGGGGCACATTGATGGCGTGGTGCGCGCCTGGGTTGTGCTCGCTTTTGGGCCCGTTGTCGTCCAGGCTACCTGTGCCGGGAAAGAACACCTCGGGCTGGTACTTGTGGAAGGAGACAGTCATGACCCTGTCAGTCGAGAAGAAGGCCTCCTCAACCCCATCACCGTGGTGCACGTCGATGTCGATGTATAGCACCCGCGGGTAAATTCGCAAAAGCTGTAGAATGGCGAGGACAATGTCGTTAATGTAGCAGAAGCCTGAGGCCTCTGACTTTTTGGCGTGATGCAAGCCACCGCCCCAGGCGACGGCGATGTCGGCCTGATTGTTGCAGATCTTGCGTGCCGCATCTAGCGAACAGCCCGCTGACATGGAGCAGTAGTTGTAGAGTCCGTAGAAGAGTGGGCAGTCACTCCCGCCAAGGTTGAACTTAACTTCCTTGTCCGGGTTGTCTATATCCCGAGGCTGGTCTTCGGGCTCGGCGGTTGCCAGGTAATCGAGGTACTCGTTGGAATGGAAAGCATTGAGCTCCTCGTATGTGGCCGCGCGCGATAGATAGTTATCCATGGCAAAAGGCATGCCATAAGATGTGACGAGGCTTTTTGTCAGCGTCAGACGCCATGGTTTCATGGGATGGGTCTGGCCGAAGTGATGCTTCTCCATCTCGGGCGCGGCGTGGAACGAGACTGTGTAGCCCTTGGGCCGGACGATGCCGTACTCCTGGGCCGCAAACTTCATCTTGTTGAAGAAGATGGCATTTTCCCGGTCATCGGCCTTGCCCATCGGGATGTTGTACTCCTCCACGATAGGCTCATCGACATCGTTCGCCAAGTGGGGGAGGTAGTTTGGCTTCGGCGGCCTGTATTGATAAGCGACGGCATCCATGGCGCGCCGCGCCGTATGAGGCCTGCCGGTTATTAGACAAGCGTCGACTGATGAAGTTATCGTGATGCGACCCAAAGCTGCGGCAGAAAACTGAATGCTGATTGTCCTGGGATGTGGTGCTCGGTGGCTTTGCCACGATTGCGACACACAAGTATGGTAGAATGCTTCGCGCAAACTCGGTTGCCGGAACTGCTTTGGGCTAAGTTAAACTGACCTTGACTGAGTTTGACCAGAAGTTGGCGTATCTATAAGTTATTGAATGAAAATATGGTATTCTCTGTTATGAACAGTCAGGTCGGTTCACACATCTCGACGTTTCTTAAGTCCCCGAGAGTAGCATCTTGAGTTGAAGCCTTCCGCCAATCGCAGGTTACGGCAACCACCCCTGCCTTCCGAGATCTTGGACATGTTGACGCTACACAGTAGCCTTGATCTAGATTAGCGCAGTTTCCTGCCTGCATGCCTTGAAGTTCCTTACAGTATAGTACGCGTACACTGGAAACTTTACATTACGGTTTGTAAGGTATTGTAACAATGGTATCATCCTCGGGCGAATGTGTCACACAACGTTATCACCTGCTCTCACAGTACATCCGTACTTCGTAGGTGTATGGTAACGTGGTTAAATTCATATTTACAGTGTACTGTATTGCATTGTACATACACTAGTACTCAACCACACGTGAACCGATCAAATCGAATGCCAACTCTGCATCCTCCACTGTGGAGTGTGGACTGTCAATGTTCGCTTGGGTCAACCTCGCTCTTGCCTGCTCCCCACACGATTCCCTACCTCGCCTTCCAGTTCGATCTGACTAGACGCAGGTTTCGCGCCAGCTCCCTGGGGCGACAGGGGCAGGGGCGACCTGTTTGCGGATGTTTTTGTTTTTTTTCGCTGCAGATATCTGCACGTGAAAAATACCACCTTTTCTGAAGGTGAGCCCGCGGAATTCTCTCCTGATCAGCGTTTCCCGGAAGGACGGTTTCTGTGAGAGGACGGAACCGGGTCGGAATTGCGTTAGGTATTCGGCCCCAACGTTAGTTCGCTTCTCGCTTCGTTCTGCGACACATTATCTGCGCTCTCTACGCCCATTTTTCAGTCTGAGAAAGGGCGCGTTCTCTCTCATGCGTATCAGAACTGGGCCTGTATAGCACCAGTGTTCCCTCTAATCTCTAGTTTTCTCGCCGTTTCCGGGTCCTCTAGGCTCGTGAGCGCGCTTCGTTGTTGCAGAGCTTCAAGTTGTTGACTTTGGTGCGACGCGGGGCAAAACGCGCGGCGCGGTCCGGTTAACAACCATGCCTAGAGACGATCTGTCCATCGATTTTGTCAGGAAGATGCCGCCTGTCGAATCACTCGACCCGGCATTGATCCTCGACGAGTGGATCAGCAGGACGCAGAACCTCCCCGAGGAGCTCCGCTTCCTGCAGGACGAAATTGCCGACAAGGACCGCCAGTATGACAAGCTGGTCAGGGAGATCGAGGACCGTGACGGTCGCATCCAGAAATGGATCAAGGCACACGGCAGCCACCATCCGAATCCCAAAGAGGAGGAGTATCGGGCGACCATCAGAAAGAATTATGCTCAGGCAGAACAGCTGTCCAACGAGAAGATTGCCCTCACCCAAAAGCTGCAGCAGACCATAGACAAGCATATCCGTCAACTCGACATGCAGATCAAGATACTTTACGACCGCGGCGAGCCCGGTTTCACCGACCCTGACGAGCTCCCCTCCCTCCTCCGCCCGAGTGCCGCCAACACGACGAACGGCCAGAACGGCCTCCGCAGTGCGAATTCCAGCAATCCAGCCGCCTCTGCATTCAACTCCATCACGAACGGCGGCTCACAGGTGCGTGTCACCAATGCCCAGATTCGGAACGCGCAGGCACAACAACATGGCTCGGCATCCGCCCCCGCCACCCCAGCGGCTAGCATGATCATGGGCCGTCAGGCGCGGGAGAGCTCGGCGGGTCCTAGCGGGGGTGCAACCAAGCGTGGTCCCCGCTCGAACGGCGGCTTAGGGAATCTCCCGGCAACGTCAAGCGGTCTAGCACGGCATTCCTCACTCGGACCGGGTACTCCAAAAGGCCACCAGACAGCTACCGGCTCACAGCGTGCAGGCAGCGCGGGGCCCCGCGCGACATTCAAAGCCGCGGGTTCAGGGGCTGGCCGCAAGGCTGGTACACCGTCGAGCACGGCAGGCCGCAAGAAGGGCACGTCCGGGAACGGAGCTCACAAGTCAGGCCTGTCGCGCGTGAAGCGCGCCGCGAAGAACTCGCCCTCGTCGACCGTGGATAGCGAGCTCTCTGAGGCCGAGACGGGTAGCGACGAGGACAGCGACGCGCGCACCGGCGGACGCCGCACACCGGCCACAATATCTCGATCTGCATCCAACCAGGCCAGCTTCAACGGCGCCGGCGCTGGCTCGGCCCGAGAAGGCAGTAACCACCACTCGCCCTCCTCAACCCCGCACCAAGGGGCCGCAGGCGGTAACGGTACCAATGCTGGCAGCGGCCCGCCGCACCGCCGATTAGGCGGCGTCGAGACCAGCAGGAACGGCGATCAAGACGGTAGCAACAACCACCACCCTCTAAGCGCCTCCTCCGCCACCGGCGGCAACACAAACACCGGCGCCGGCAACGGCCCGGCCGCCCACCACAACAACAGCGACGCCATGGAGGTGGACGAGGACGAGGAGGCGGGGGACGACCGCAAGTATTGCTTATGTCAGAATGTCTCCTTCGGCAATATGGTTGCCTGTGACAATGACGACTGTCCCTACGAGTGGTTCCACTGGGGCTGCGTCGGGCTCAAGAGCGAGCCCAACGGCACCTGGTACTGCCCCGACTGCAGCCGCAGCCTGGGGCTCGGGCAGGGAGGCCAGGGAGGGGGCCAGCAGCAGCAGAAGAAGGTTGGCGCCGCCGGGTCCGGGTCTGGTTCGAGTTCAAACTCGAATTCGAAAGAATCCGGCTCGGGTGGTGGTGGTGATTCTGCTTCGGGATCCGGGTCCGGTCCTTCCTCTGGGGCTGGTTGATTGAAGAGTGTTTAGGGAAAAGAAGATTGAGGCGGGTCAACGCTTGGAGGCGAAGCAAGGGGCATATTAGGTGGTGTCGGTGTGTGTATCTAAAGGGATTCAGCTGTTCTGCGGCTGGGGCGCCCTAAGTTGTTGGGCGATTGTTGACATCCTGAATAGCATGTATCATGTGGCCCGGAATAGGGGAATGGTCATGTAGCGCATTATGGAGGTCTTTGGACCTTTCTGATCTGGTTCAGTTATGGGGCTTTCTAGTTGGAGTTGAGGGTTGGTCGGGTTAGGCTGTAGGAAACATCTATTGACACGAAACTGACGAATTGTTCTGTAAATGAGGGTTACTGAATCTTGCATGTAACGTGCCCTGAACGCAATTCGGCGACACTGCAGACCTGTCTTTTGGAGCCATCTCCGAGTACCAGGAATGAATGCTTGCCGTCAAGGCCGCATGGAACCGATTAAATAGTCCTCGATGTCTGGATTGGCCGAAAGATACACTGTCAACTACAGGAACACAAGCTAGGGGTCTACAGTTGAAGGCGGGCTACTACCAGACCGGCGAATTGAGGAAGGGGATCGTGAGCGAGCGGCTAACACAACGCTATGTTTGTAAGACTACACCAGGAACGCTCGTCCCGCACCGGGACAGGCTACCACTACGGAACGTTTCTATGACTGGTAGGCATGTATTAGGGAGCCTCCTTTCTATTGTTCACCCACTCCGGAACTCAAGGGTTTTCCCTGCTCGACGTCTGCGCACCCTCGAGTTCATGGGTCGCATCACCTGCACTAGACTTCCATCGTCTGTATTAGTAAATCCTCCCCGGCCTTTCCCTTTGAAGTATATGCAAAGGCAGTCGAGATATAGAAGGCAGTACAAGACAACGCAGTCGACAGCAGATTATGAGAAACAATCCCGATTCCCCATGCGCATGGAAGAAACACGTTAATGCTCCAGCAAGCGCAAGCTACCCTGAACAACCACGTTCTCCAGGATGGATCCCGGTGGAATGTCGATGGTCTGGCCTTCTGTCGCAACGATGATGACGGTGCCCTTGAGGGTAACGCCGCGGCCAAGGTTGACAGCGCCCGTGATGGTTAGGTGATCGAGTTCGATGATCTTGGGGATGCTGGGGATGCGCTTCTGGAAGTCCGAAACCTTCTTGAAGTCTGATCCCAGCTTGATCAGAGGCGCATCGCCGAAGCGGTTGGCGCTCATCTGGAGCTGGCCATGCTTGACCGTGTACAAGTCGGACTTGACAAGCATGAGGTCAGAGCAAGTCTTGACAGGCAGGAAGCGGCGGCGGGGAACATTGACGCCGTGGGCGTTCTTGAAGTGCTTGATGGCGGCTCCCACAGCCGTCTCGAGCTGCAGGATGCTGATATCCGACTCGCCCTTCTTGTCGCCCGGAATGGTCTTGCCGTTAGGGATGATCTCCATCTCGAGCTCGTCGTTCTCGACGACGCGCTTGATAGCATTGAGGT
The DNA here is from genome assembly GCF_033297395.1 of Canariomyces notabilis. Lineage (NCBI taxonomy): Eukaryota > Fungi > Ascomycota > Sordariomycetes > Sordariales > Chaetomiaceae > Canariomyces > Canariomyces notabilis. The sequence goes on from NW_027041824.1 coordinate 1,215,403, forward strand.
TCATCCAGATGTTGTTGGTGTTGAAGTACTTGAACTTCTTGATTGACTTGAACTCGTTGACGTGCTCCTTGGGAACCTGGGCAATTTCAAGCAGGCGCACGCTACCCTCGTAGTCGATGATAGTACCGCCCTTAACGTCGGCCTTGGTCTTGTTGGTCAGCTCCATGATGTACTCGGCCCCGCTCTCAACCATGTGCTGCAGAATGCGGAGGTCAACGACAGCTCCGAGGTTGTCGGCATTGGACAAGAAGATGATCTCAATGCCGCGGGCGAGGAGCTTATCCAAAATGCCCGAGTTGTACAGGGACTCGAAAACATCGCCGTGTCCAGGCGGGTACCAGTCGTGCACCGGTGAGTCGAAGGACTTGGGCACCGGGAGGAGCGAATCCTTGTAGATCCTGGGGTAGCGGGATTGGTTGAAGGTGAGGATATCCACGTTGTGGCCCTCGTACTTCTTGATGATGGCAGCAGTGTCCTCGTCTGTGTTGAATGAGTTCATGAGGACGATGGGGACATTGGAGCCGTAGGTGCGGTTCAGGTGCTCAACTTGGCGGACAGACATGTCGAGGAACGACATGCCATCGCGGACTTCGATGACGGACTTGGGTCCGACACAGCCCATCGAAGTGCCGAGACCGCCGTTCAGCTTGAGCACGGCCAGCTTGTTGAGAAAGCTGACCGACTCGGAGTTTGCGAGGGACTCGTAGTCGACTACTTGACCCTCAGCGGGAGGCGCGATACGGTCCCACGAACTGTAGCGCGTCTTGGTCAGCTCTGCGCCAGGCCAGTCAGTGCAATGACAGCACTTACACTTCATTGCCCTTGGCCTTGTCGTTCAGATACCGGCGGAAGAGGGAGAAGAAGTTGTCCATCTCGGTCTCGAACAGCTGCTCGGCACGTTAGACCTCAAAGGTGGCCCGGTTGGCGATTCAGAGCCCAACTTGCCTTTTTCTGCTCTGGGTCCTTGACTGTCTCGGCCAGGTTCGTCAGGGCATTGCGCATCTGAGCGGCCGCAATGTTGGTCGATGTGTTCTCAAAGGCCTGGACCGAGTGCTCGGTTAGCCTGACGTCATTGTTCCCAAACGTTTGGATAGTGGAAAATCAACATCAGAAACGGTCGCCTCCATCATGATGCCGTGGTCGGCGAGTGGATATCGAGGTTCAACCGAGGGAGTTCGTCTGAATGAACATGTAGCCCTGTCAAGCTCCGTGCCGTCCGCCACAATTTCCAGTTTCTGAGATAACCCCAGGAGGGGCTTGTTGAATCTTGTCGTTGTTGGTTCACCACGATGTTTTGGAAAATCCCACCATAACAAACCAAGGGGGTATGGCGATGTTATAGTATCGATTTTTCAGTGACCTCGTGACAAGCATGCAATGCAGATTGCCCAGCCACTTGGGCGGGTGCCACAAGCAGTGCCAGTGCCAGCTCAGCCCCCCTTCTTCTCCATTCCTCCGTTGGCAGTTTGAGGCAGGTCCAGGTCCAGAAGCGGGCCATAACAACGGTTCTCAAGAAAATGGTCCCTGGACATTGGAGCTGGAACGCACGAGACTCACCATATGCGACCTCGTCTTGCCATGATGCCTCTTGGCAAACTCGGCCTCGTCGCCGTTGTTGCCGGCGTTGGACGGCTTGAGGTGCGAGGGAAGAGCGCTCTTAATCGCCTGTGCTGCCATTTTCGCCAAACGTTGTGTAGACTATGTTTTCGAAATGAGTAACAATACTCGAAATCGAGCCTAAGCACGGATTTTGCGGGAGGAAGCGTCTGAGGATGGGGCGTCCTGTTCGCGAAGCCAGGTGTGCGCAGATGACGATGGGGATGCGGGCAAGACTTCCAGGCGTTCGGGAGGTGCAACTGCTTTTCTCGACACAACAAATTAGCCGATTGACGTAATGAAGGTTGCTCCGGCGAGCATCGGGGTAGAAACAGGATCAACCAGGACCAGCCCTTAAGCAGTTAAGCTGCAGTGGAACTGCAAACGCAGCAATCACATCGGGCAAAAAGCTGTCTAGGTGCGGGGCTATGGATGGAGGGGTCGAAGGGGAGCTCCAGACAGCTTGGCAATCAAAGATTGTGATGCTTACCGTTATGCCGTGGAGTGTAGCACGCCAGGAGAGAGCGAGCAGGAGGAGAGCTGCAGCTAGGGAGCACAGAGCACAGAGTGCGAGACTGGCCGGGAGAGGTGGATATAAGTGAAGGAGGGAAAGGACGGTGAGAATGAGGACAAGCGGTCGGCAGCTCGTAACCTTGCTGCCCCAGGGCCAGGATGCTTTTTATCAGTGCCCCCATCAATCGCCGGAGCTTCAATTGGAATCTTGTTAGCGCATCAGGTACCCACGCAGCCGCTCCCGCCAGACAAGGATCGGCTTTGGATGTGGCGTCGCATTGCAAGCTGGGTTTGGGTACCCGCGGCACAGGGCAACAAACCAGAAACCAAGATCCATTGCTACGGCACTGCGAAAAGAGATGTAGGTACGAAGTACTGAGGTAAGGGATGTATTTGCAGGCAAGTTGAAGTGAACTGCGGCCCGTTTTGTAAGTTGCAGAGTGACCTACGTTATCCAGACAGGACTCCTGCCCCCAGGTCCGGATCATCCCGTCATCTCAGATATGTTCCCGATGTAGGCAGGCTCAACCGACGATAACTTTGCGGCTTAAACTCCCCCCGCGGAATAGACGGCGAGGTTGGAGAGGGGTCAGGGCATTGGTTTTGGATTTTCCGATAGTTAACTTTCCCGAAACAGGCTTCATCTGTTCTTCTTTTTGAACAAGATCTTGACAGGAGGTTGGTCCCATCGTCCATGCTCCCAACCCAAGCCTTCCCCTTTCTGAACCAGGCAACGCCCAGAAGACGCCGTAGGATACAGCGACTATTAACAGGGTGCCACACTTGGGTCTTCTCAATCTCAGGTTGTGTTTTCCTGGAACTCGGGCGAACCCCTGTTGGCGTGAGATGAGATCGAGAAGCTAATGCGCTCAGCCCAACGGGAGCTAAAAACAGATGATGGGCTCGCCGTCATCACCCGCGATCCACTGGCCATCAACCGGGAAATTTGAAGCGGGCTCTTATGGGAGTTGAGGCGCTTCAATAATTCGCCAGGGAACTGCGTTAGGGGAGCCCGTTCAATTGAAGCGCCACATCCGCGAGATAAGGCAATGAAAACCGCTAGTGCAGCAAAAGCTCAAATTCGGTCAGTAATTCGCCGAAACTATCCATCGTTAGCAGGAAATCAAACATTTGACGGAGACAGACAAGCTGGAGGTGGGTTGTAATATTTGATAGTACAACCGAAGCAAGGCCCATCAACGAAAATGTTGTATTTCCTCGTAAAGGGGCAAGAGAAAATCTCGCAACTGGGTGTGATGTACTGTATGCCCGTCCATACATGCTTTCGGATCTTCTTCCTTCTTGCCGAGCTCCACCTTGCTTTGATTGAGTGCCTCCACGAAAGATTCCCAACTTCTGTGAGCATCACCGCCAGTGATGGATCCCCAGCCGCGTTCCCAGCCGCGATCCCGGACCGCCAGCTCAGTGCCCCACGTGGGCCCTGCAGACAAGCTGTTTTGTCTCTCCTCGACAAGTGCGAGAAGGTTGGTTTCCGAGACGGTTTCCATCATATTCGGCGGTGAAACAGAAGCGGCATTTGTAGTGTAGACTGCAGGATGCTATTGCAAGATCAGATTGGACAGTAAAAGTACCTGGTTAGTTAACGTTACGGGCAACGTTACCCAAGATTCTTGGAAATCCCGAATCCGTTACTCCATACACAATTAGAGGTACTCCATACAAAGTACGGAGTATCACCCCCTGAATCGATTGGAAGGGGACTTTTGGCAAGCATTAGCTAGGTACGAAGTAAGTGGAAGGTATATGACGAGCTCTCACGCACGGAGGAATATGTAACATGACAAGCAGCTACGGATACGGATATACAATACTGTACAAGTTCAGTTCTGCGGACGAACTGCGGACACAATACATGAGATAATTCATCAGCTACTCCGTACTTATCTGGTACTGTACAGTTACCGGGCGTAAGCTCTATGCATAGATGCGCTAAGTATGTGCCATGGATCTTTGAGTTTGGTGCTGTAACCAGGTGTCAAAGAAGGGTCTAGATTGCAGCATGAATGCCTACTACTGTACCTACCTTACCTACGGTGGATGCCGGCAAACGGATTGCTAGTATCGTAACGTTAACTCGAACGGCTCATTGCTGTGTCGTTGCGGTTGAGAACAACCAGGAAGCTGACGCATTTTCTGGCTAGGTTATCACTTGCTTCGCCCCGCGCCAAAGAATTGGTATGGCCAGTCTAGACTACTCTCGGTCGATAGGCTCTGTAGGCCTCTTCGTGTATGTACTGCATCGTATTCCTCGACACGCCCTTCGAGTTGATCAGTTGCCTTTTAGTTGCCTCTCCTCATCTTTAAAAACCTGGCTTGCTGGCTCTATCCTGATAATTGACGACCGGCGAGTTCATTGGGCTGGCTATCACGCAACACAGTCCCTGAGTCAGGAACCGTGGACCTGCAGACTCAACTTCGGACCACCAAAACGATAGATCAGTGCGTTAGCACGACATCCCATCTTGCGCATCCCCAGTCGCAACAACCGGCATGGGTAGTACCGCGGAGGAGCTGCCGTACTGGCAGGTCAACGTTCCCGAGCATCTGAGGACCGCCGAGTGCCCCGACTTCCTCCGGAATCTCAACGAGAAGGATCTCGGCATCATCAGCACACCAGACAGCGAGTTCCAGGCCGACAGCTGGGAGGTGGTGCGGCAGAAGGTAGCGCAGAACCGACTCGAGCTATTCCAGAGAGTCCCGTCCGAGCTTCGCCGCTACATGGCGTTCACGTGGAAGCTCAAGCAGGAGCATGGTAGCGTCATGAATTTTATTCTGAAGCACAGGCTCGGTTGGTCGCTCCCCATCGTGCCCAAGGGCCGGCCGTTCGAGCACGACGAGGACGTCAAAATTCTGCGCAACGACTGGCCGTATGGCATTGACAAGCGCATCGTCCATCTCGTAGTCTGGACCAAGTTTGCGCTCGAGGAAGACCCGGAGACGGGCGATTTGACCGACAAGGCGCGCGCCGAGATCGATGCCTATGTCCGCAAGACCTTCTCCAAGATGCCCCAGGAACATGTTGGTTTTTGCAATATCACCTTAGGTTTTGCAGCCCGTGGCACTGACATACAACCCTAGGTCGTGTGGTTCAAGAACTGGGCCGCGCTCAAGTCGGTGAAATCGGTTGAGCATTTTCACGTTATGTTATTCGATCCCTATCCTGCCTTCATCAGCGAGATAACGAACGGCGACGTGCCCATGTGCGAAAGGTAGTAGATGTTGCCGCCCTGGTATCAAACAGTCGGTGTTGTTCAGCAACACGAATAGACATCTCTGCATATTAGAGTAGACCTTAGACCTTGTAATCCCGCTCGACCACTAATCGGCTAGAAGGAAGAGCTTGGATCCTAGGTAATTTCTGATTTTTGTCTACCTTTATATACGGGTTGAAAACGGCCACCACATGTGAGGGTCGAGGATGAAGATAGATTTGTAAGAGATAAAGGTGGGTTAAGGGTTGGGGTTGTTCAAGACTCGAATTCAACTGTGGAATGCCGATCTTCGGGGCTTGGGCCATGCTCTCACTACGTGCATAACGGAAAGAATGGCATGTCTCAAACGAGGCTCTCCATGCATCTAAACAGTACAGTGAGCCTGGCGTCGCTGGAGACTTCGATTGGGTGGACGCCAGATGCAAACCTCAAAGCAGCTTATTAACATCATTGCTTAGAAGATTTTGGTAAACTCTCCACTCAGAGAAGCACCTAGTTTCGCAATACCGGCAAGTGGTATCGCGACGTTGCCGCCAGAAGGCGGGTTACTCGTCCAGCGGGTTTGGCCTCGAATTTGAGCTGGTTCAACAAGGAACTTGACTGGTAATATTTTTTGGTATCTCGGATTCATCTCCGTCCGAACCTGCGGTACATCTCGATCCCGATTTAATACATAGACCATCGCATCAACTCCCAGCCTGCGCTCGTCAACAGTTCATGTCTCGGTTCCCCCGCCTGATACGGGGGATACACACCATCATGGCAAGCTCCCAAGATGCTGTGGCGGCCGCGGCGCCCCGGCGAGTCCCGATCCCTCCCCGCGGCGTCGACTACCGCAGCAAGGTGGTTCTGGCACCCATGGTGCGCTCGGGCGAGCTGCCGTCACGCCTTTTGGCGCTGCACTACGGTGCCGACTTGGTATGGGGTGCGTGTCCCCTTTCTTTCCCCCTTTCCTCATCGTTTGAAAAGTTCTTGAAACTAACCAAGCCATATAGGCCCAGAAACAGTCGACCACTCTCTTGTCGGCGCTATCCGGCGCATCAACCCTCGCACCAAGCTAGTCGAGTACACCCGAATCCCAACTCCGCACGCGCAAGCGCACCTCCCCCCACCCTCCTCATCGCCCGACGACGACGCCTCCTCCGAAGCAGCAGACGGAAACGTAATCTACCGACTCGATCCAAAGCTAGCCAGGGAGAAACTGATCTTCCAGCTGGGCACCTCAGACCCGGCTCGGGCGGTGACAGCCGCGCGCGTGGTGGCGGGGGACGTGGCGGGGATCGACGTGAACGCGGGGTGCCCGAAGCCGTTCAGCGTGCTGGGCGGGATGGGGGCGGCGCTGCTGCGGACGCCCGACAAGCTGGCGGGGATCCTGGAGGCGCTGGTGCGCGACATTGTGCCCGAGTTCGGCATCGGCGTCAGCGTCAAGATCCGCCTGCTCGAGACGGCCGCCGAGACCGAAGCCCTCGTGCGCCGCCTGTGCGCCACGGGCATCACGGGCCTCACGGTGCACTGCCGCACCACGCCCATGCGCCCGCGCGAGCGCGCCATCCGCGGCCAGCTGCGCATGATCGCGGACGTGTGCCGCGAGGCCGGCGTCGCCTGCCTCATGAACGGGGACGTCGAGTCGAGAGACCAGGCGGAGGAGCTGGTCAAGGAGTTCGGCGTCGACGGCGCCATGATTGCCACCGCGGCGGAGAAGAATCCGAGCTGTTTCCGGAGCGCCAAGGATGGGGGGTTGGCGCGTTGGGAGGAGGTGGCTGAGAAGTACGTAAGGTTCGCCATGGAGGTGGAGAACAAGTTCAATAATACAAAGTACCTGCTGGCACAGATGGTGCCGGGGAAGGCGCCCGTCTACCGGGAGCTGATGAAGTGCCGGTCGTACACTCAAATCGTGGAGGCGCTGGGGTACGATGGAGGGATGAAGCAGAGGGCAAAGGATACGGACCGTTTGCAGAAAATTGGCGAGTTTGAGGTTAAGCAGCAGAAGAAGGCCAAGGGACCGAAACCCCAGGTTAAGGCACAGAATAAGCAGGAGTCGAAGAAGAGAAAGAGGGAGGATGGGGCGGATGAGCAAGTCCGCGCGGAGAGGAAGAGGGACGATGAGGTGGCTCAGCAGGTTCCCGCGACAGCGGCGGTGGCTGCTGCCCCCGTGGCCGTGTAGATCTTACTTGACTGAATTCCTTTTTCCGTCATGCATGGCATAAAGAGTGGTTGGGTTAGGCACGGCGCTACAGGGTGGATAGCATTTTCAGGGGCTCTGGCTTGGCAACGATATCCTGGGGGAAAGCAGAAGCAGGAACGTGATAGAACGGTCAGACAGCGGCGGACGGGCAACTAGTCACCAGCATGGCATTGCCATTGGACTCAATATATATGGTATCACAGCAAATAACTGGTACAACCCACGCACTGCCCGTCTCGGGCAACACGCAATCAGAAAATGAGCACAAGCCTAGTATATGGATAGGCTCACACCTTCTTCCCCTGCGCCAGCAAGTCCGACACCTTTGGCGGCAACACGAGAGCGCTCCGGTCATTGCGGCGATAAAAGTCCACCAGGGCCACCGCCGTCTTCTCCGGTAGGTCCTCATGTATGAAATGCCCCGCCTCGGGAAACACTTGCAGGGCATATTTACCTAGCAGCCCACAGCAAGTCAGTCAGCTTAACATCTCCGCAGCTCAAAGGGTGGAAGAACAACTCACCCTGCATCTGCCCGATGGTCAACTCGGTATCCAGCCGGTCCGTCCCGGCGAGCAGTAACAGCTTGCCCCCTCTTCCGCTCAGAAACTTCTTGCTCAGGCCGACAAACCAGCCCTCCCAAAACGGCTGCGTCGCGGCCAGGTCTGTCCTCCACCTCCACGCTCTCGCGGCGGCTCTCCTCCCGCTCCCACCCGCACGACCACCCCTACCACTGCCACTTACAACCTCCTCCTTACTAGTATCATTGTTATTACTACTATTAGCAGGATCCGTATCAGTATTATTGCTACCGCCAACCCCATGTTTGACCAACAGTCCCGGAACGCTGGCGCGCGCGCTGACGGCGTTGCGCACCGTCCGCGACCGCACGTGCCACTCGACGGCGTCGCGCAGCGAGTCGAACCCGCTGGGCCTCGTCGCCAGGTACGCCTGCATGCTCTGCAGCGCGTCCATGGCGGAGCCCTCGACCACGTCCAGAACCGCGTAGCCGAGCAGGTCTATGTCGCTGCTGCTGCTGTCGGTTGGAGGGGGGTTGTTGTTGTTGTTGTTGAGGGGTGTTGATGATGATGATGATGCGGTGGAGGGTAAGGGCAACGAAGCGGCCAGCTCGGTCACCACGGCGCCGCCGAGTGAGTGGCCTACCAGAATGATGGGTGGAAGCGCGGGCCAGTGCATGGCCCGTTTTGTGAGGTTCATTACGGCGAGGAGGTCGGCGGAGAGGCGGGACAGGGTGAGGTCTTCGGTTTCTCCTTGCGACGTTTGCCGTGTGTGGGCGTTACCCTCCGAGTTGGAGGAGCTGCTGGTAACTGTGAGCCCGTGCCCGCGGGCGTCGAGCGAGAGGATGCCTGCCGTGGGGAGGCGCTTTCGGATTTCTGAGCTGAGGACGGCAAACGAGAGGCCCGAGGAGCCGGCGCCGTGGTGGGTCACGAAGAGCGGCCCGCCGGTCTTGCCCGGCCCGGCCGGCGGCGCCGGTGATGTTAGGTAAGCGTGGTAGGTCACGGTGCCGTCGTCTGACGGGAGAAACAGCTCGCGCTCAAAGTAGGTCGTCCAGGGGATCGGATCGAGCGAGCGGCCGCCTGGGAAGCTGTCAACCTCTCTTTTTAGTATAATTGCGGTTCGAAAGGTGTAAAATGGGGGGGATGGCAATTACCCCTGCGGCCGAGCAAACAGCGCGCGGCCGGGCGAGGGAATCACAGTGCCAGTGGACGATAATGACGAGGCGGACGACGAGTCGTCGTCTTGCGGGGTGTTGGGCACAGAGGCCGAGCTGAAGCCGTCCTCCTCGAGTTCATCGAACCCGGGCAGTACTGGTGGCGGCGCCATGGCGTGCGCGGCGGAGGAGTTGAGTCTTGCCTTGGCCCACTTCCTTTGAAGCTCGCTCATGGTCTGCGATGATGGCGCTGGAGAGATATCAAGCATGTGGGTTAGAGGAAGCTTGTGTCCATCACTGCTTTTGTTGTCTCGCTGGCCTGGATTCGACAAACTCTGATATGCCGTTGAGACTGTGAAAGGGTTTTGGAACCGGTGTCCTGGTGATAGGTTTAACCAACACAAGAGCACATCGAGATATGTCCTGTGCAAGATCACCGTATAACAGTCAAGTTACGCTACCAGCAAATGAATCAGCCAGTTGGACCCAGCCTGCCAAGTAATGAGACCGGTATTTGCTCTGGATTGGTACCTTAGTTTGCAGTCGCTTTCCCTGACTGAGCCGAGGTGAGGTCACCGCCGTCCTGTCGTTGGTGGTTGTTCGGCTTCCCATAGCGTTCATGGGAAGGCGCACTGTGACGCCCCTCACTGGCAGTGGAAGCGGGGCACAAAATCACACCAAGCAAGATGCGGGAACAGTGCGGGTTCCTATGGCTGGACTCAGTCCTACAATTGAAGATCTGCTGATAAGACTTTGTTTTGTACCTCTTATTATAGGTATTTACATTCCTCTTGTGCTGATGCTCGATTGCCTATGTGTATGACGCTATGCAGTAAATCACAGTAAAGATGGTGTACAATATGTATACACTACGCTGTTAGTAGCCACCATATGGTCCACGGTAACCATAACCGCCGCCGCCGCCAGTGTATCCTCCGCCTGGCCCATACCCGGGTTGCAAAAACGTGTTCGGGTAGCCACGCGGGTTCTGCCCATTGTAGCCGGCAGAGAAGCCGCCTCCTACATTCGGTAGTGTTGGCTGACGCGTGTCACCACCGCCGAGCGGCGCCGCCCCGAGCACCAGGTTCTCGCGGCTCGCATTGGGCCCTGGCAAGGGCGAATTGGGTGTGAGCGGCCGTGAAGAGCCGCCGCCCGGAGCACGGGACGCGAACATGGGGTTTAGGCCCGTATCCGAGTACCGTGCTGGAGCGTCCGAGCGAGGAACTTCCTTGGTCTCGATGGCGAAGCCCGTCTTGGAGAGGGAAAGGGAGTCGGATACATCCGAACCCGTCTTCGGGCGGTCGAACAACAGTGAGTTGCGCGCGCCGAGGGAAGTGAGCGTGTCACGTTGCATCTTTTCTGTTATGGCTATTAGCATATCGGCATGGTCACAGGCCATCGGGGAGCACTTACCCATCTCCTTTCGGCGCTTGCGGTGCGGGTTTTCCTTGCAGCATACGATGATGGCATTCCAGGCAATCAGGATGGCCAAGATTCCTGTGAGCGCTGACTGCACTGCAATCAGCACGACGCCCGTCACCGTCTGCGTTGTCTGGGCAATGCCGAACTGCTCTACGAACACCAAGATGCAAACCACTGACAACACCCGCACCGTCTGGATGGCGATGTTGATGATGTTGCCTGAGCGGCGCTCGTATGGGCGGCTCCACAAGAGGAGGATGAGCATGAGGCCTTCAATGATCAGTTGCGCCGCTGTCTGCGCCATCCCATGGCCGTCAGCAACTGCGAGGACACAGCCTTTGGCAAACATGTAGACGATGGTCGGTAGAAAGATCCACCAGTAGTCGCGCCGGTACGACTCGTAAAACAGACTGTACCTAACCCAAATGCTCTTGTCCTCGTACAGGGCGCCGATGTCGCCCTCGAGCTTCTTAAGCCTGCGAGCCGTGCTCCAGATCTTGAACGAGAAAAAGGTCAAGATGCCCGTGAAGATAGCCAGCGTGACGCCGGCTAGCGTTTTGGCTGCCCACGAGTCTCCATGGGTGAATTGAAAAATGCAGTACAGCACCCAAATGCCGTAGAGAAGAAGGATCAGGCCAGTGACGGCGCGCGCAATGGAGCCCCAGTAATGCTTGCGGAAGCCCGCCAGTGACTTTGGGAAGCTGCCGAACAAAGCCCAGAACTCGAGAACGACCTTGACAAGTAGAACCCCGACAACAATGGCCGCAATAATGATGGCCACGATCAAGAGCGCCGTCATGAAGATATTGCTCGAAGGGATGCTCACTTGCTCGGCGAACGCCTGGATACCGCTCACACTCAAGCGTATGGTTGACATGGGATCATCCGATGACGCAGCCGGGTCGCTCGCGGTTCCATTTACACTGGTATCTATCTGCCTGGCAGCAAGACGGACGAACTCGTCGAATGCTCGCTTGACCAAGGCAGGCCCATTCGTGTGTGTCGACCCATCCGGAAAGACGAGAGTAGCGTTCATCACATACTCGACGCTGTTCTCTGTCAGATTGCCTCCAGTGGCAGCGCGGAAACTGTCGATGGATGTTTGGAGCTGCGTCCATGGGATCAGGCCGGTCGAGAAGGCAAAGTTCTTGGCGAAATTTCGGTAGACGGGAGGGTAGTTGACCGACAGCATACCATTCATCGCCATGCCCTGGAACCAGCCGAACACCTCGGTGAAGGTCGGGCTTATCGTGCCCATACCGCCGGCCGCCGAGCTTCCGCCAGCGGCAGCACTGCCCCCTGCAAAGGCTGCCCCGACTGCTGAGACGCCACCAAGGAGCAGAGCAGCTCCGGCGAGACCAGCGGCCACGTACGACACGGCAGGTACGTTCGCCGTTTTGCCATTAGATACTTCGGACTGAATGCATGCCAGCTTTTCGCCTGAATCTTTGGATTGCAGCTGCAGAGTAGCCATGGCCGCAATGTCCGGGATCTGGAACGCTATCGAGGGCACCAGGGTTGCGAACTCGTCGGGAATTCTTTGTGATCCCCGTGCCGAGAACTCACCAGCGGGAACTATTGCACAGTCAGTCACTGCACAATGTGAAGGACATTGAGGGAGACGTACCAGGGCAAAGCTGCTCCACGAACGTGGCCGCATTGCAGGGATCGAAACTGTTAGAATAGATGTTTTGGCCATATGCCGTGACGTTCAGTACGGCCGTCACGTTTTGTACCGCGGCGCTCCTCCCTGCCACATCAAAGGTAACAGTCTTGTTGTCGTTGTTGTACTTGATATCCACCTTCTGCACCGAGATGTCGGTGTTTGTGTTGCAGTTGCTGAAGCCCACCGTCTCGAGGACGTCCACGGCCAACACCCCGTTCGCTAGAGCAGCTCCGGCCAAAGCCCTCAGGAGCCGGTCCCTCAAACCACCCATCCCGTTCAAATTAGACCTAGTTCGATATCGGTTGTCGATGCCGTTCGAGGTCCGGGATCTGTTTCGTCGGCCAATATTCCCCAGGGAACCTTTTCCCTATTTTTCTTTTCCGAGAACTATGCCAGTTTTCGTAGTCTTGATGCCTTTGAATTTGGTCTTAAGACAGAGCAGAAGATAAGTGTCCACGGAGCCAGTCGGTGTAGAAGCAGACATGAGTCAAAAGATCGTAAAGGAGGACAGTCAACGTCCAAGTTCAACAGAGCCGAGGATCAACCTGGAACGAAGAGAAGAGCGTAAAAGGAAGAGGGTAACAAGCTGCCCTCGAGAAGAAAAGAAGAAGTTCAACGGTACACCCGGCTTAAGGCATGAGCACAACTCTAAAGAATGAAAATGTCAGGTTGGCGCCAGCCAGTGCGAGAAGATGGACCCAACCATGAAGAAAACGAAGCCAGAAAAGCCCAACCAAAGGGAGGGAAAAGAAAAGAACAGTGGGGTGAGAGCAAGCAAGGAAAAGGGATAACCGAGAGAATGGCAAAAGGGACCCAGCGGGTATCTGAAACCGAGATGGAGATGGAGTATGTACTGTATGTACATAAACATGCGTACATACATCACAGAAACTGGCGGAGGGAGGGAGCCCTTGGCTTTCCCGGGCGTCGATCGGTGTGTCCGATTCACTCTTGCATAGCCCACGCATGCCAGTTAATTGCTGTACACAGATCTGAGTCGAATCCATTCCAATCACTTGATCTTGATGGTGGGCGTGTCGCACGCTCTGCGACCACTTATCTCCAGTCGCTTGGAGCACGGAGGCGTCTCGACGACGGGACGAGAGGGAGGAACAAGAATCGGAACCTGGAAGTCAGGAACCGAGGTTGCGGAATGTGCGAGTCCCTGGAGTTCGCTGACGTTTGACACTGTCGCTTGGCACGCCGGGCCCCACATTGTCTTTCAGGGACGGGCTTTGGGCTTTCCGGCGGTGGTCGTCTGAAACGTTAGTGCCAAATGGACCGCCGAAGTGACAACCCCTGCCTCCCTTTTGGCGGGTGCGATTAGCGATTGGCGGCCGGGCCTCCGACTTTGTTTAGCGACGGCGCCACTCAGGGTGCGTTTTTGACCATCTTGAAACTCCATCACGATTCTTGGATGGGAATAATAGGATGAGCGAGACCGTCTACAAAAGTACCATGAGGTCGGGTGCCTTTAAACCAACGGGAAATTGTTATTCACTTCATGGTCTTCTCTACCTTACCTACTTGAGCCATGAGGGAGACATGTTAGTCTTTGACTTTTCTGGTGTCCGGGCTCCGGTCAAGTGTCAACAGTCTCGTCAACGACAAACATCTGGCCCACGTCCGTCCCATCATCTCATGCAACCGAAGCCGAGTGAAGAATTCCATCAGCTGCTGCACCCTGCGCTAGCCGAACTGGCAATCGTCATATACAGTACCATACTGTGCAGTCGAGGCACCAAGTGCATCACGTTATGCACCTCGCAGCCCTACCCCTGGACACAGACCACTTGACACGTTGACGTGTGTACTGTACGTGTACATATGCGTAGTTGATGGCAGGGGAGGAATCATCACGTATGCATCATACCACAATATCAACTATAATATAAATCTGGCTCTGTCCCCTCGACCCGTCTTTGCACGATCGCGTAGGGAGGAACCCGACTTGCTCCTGAGAACCGTCGACAATAAATAAGAGGAGTAGTAGATCGCCCATCCCGTGCTATGCCTTATGCAAACACACCTCGAAGCCGGTACCGAGCTTGAAGATCCCATCAGCAACCTGATACCGTTGATAATACGGACTATAACCGACTATGTCCAGTTCGACTCTGTCCCTTCTCTTGCGCCGTCTTCTCCTTGGTCCATCCGATATAAACCTCGCCAAACTCTTGCGCTTTCTCGTGTGTCTAGAGGATATACTGTCCCGTGATTTCACAAGCAGAGGAACCAGGCGGTCCGGGATAGTCCTCAGGCCAACTCAGTCTTGTTATTCAATGCAGAGCCTCCGTATCCCGCCCCACCGTAAAAGCCTACCAAACGTACATTGCTTGTCGTCGTTCGTACCGTCAGTTCATAACCTCCAGCACATTCCAACCCGCTTAGGCCGTCGCCAAGTGAAGGAAAGTAGAAAGCAAGAACCCGGAAGGACAATATAGTACCGGCCCCAGAACCAAACCGTGAATAGACCGCCCTTTACAAGAAACAAATCCCAGAGCCACACGTACATCACACCACAACCCCAATAGCCAAAGAACACACCCAAAGAAGGCTCAAACCATCCCAGAAAAGATCAGGGTATATGCCCGAACGGGACCAGATTTCACAGCGGTGAACAGTAGGACAGGGTATCAAGTAAAACAACAGCCATAAGGCCAAGGACGGGTGGACATGAAACCAGACAAGCACTTGAAGCCCGCACAAGTTCACAATAGTTCGCCCCAGTACATCTCACTGGGGATAGAACCTTCCTTGCGGCTGGTGGGGAGAGTGGGAGTAGGGTGAGACGGAGCCTTGCGGCGTGAAGATGTCGGCCGCATGCGGATCCACCATGCTCCCCGCGCCCGCGCCGCTTCCCCCGGAGTTGCCAACGTACGGCATCTGACCGGGGTCGTGCAGTCCCAGCGCGTTCATATCGAACGACGGGAACGGCTCGGTATCGGGCGGCAGTGAAATGTAGCTGCTGCTCGCCTGCGCCGCTATGTACGGGCTAGACGTGCCCGGCATGTTTGCGTACGTCTGCGTGCTGAGGTTCTGGAAACTGTTGCCGACGGGTTGGCCCATGGGCTGCATAGCTATTGGTGAATGGGCCATGCTCGAAGAAAGACTATCATAGCCGGGGTTGTACATGCCGCCGGCGTATCCGGGAGGGGCGATCGGGTACATCATCGGCTGCGCTTGCTGCGTAGGGGTTGAATATGACATGGGATCAGGCTGGCGAATTGATCGCCCCTGAGGCATACCCGGAGGCGGATCGAACGCAGTACGCTCTTGCTTGGTTTGGAAGGCAGGCGGGAAAGGTTGAGGAGGCGGGTCTTGAACAGGGCTGATGATGGTGAACTCATCAATGTCCCTCTTCGCAACCAGCCTGAGAACGGGCAAGCTAATGGACTCCATGTGTTTCGCCAGATGGACCGTTAGCTTCTTCCACGTCGGGAATGTCTTGCCACAGAACCGACACGGTTCGTTCTGGGCCTGCTCCTTCGTGACTTGGTGGCACTGTTCCACCTTCGCCCAGGTTGGATCGATGGTACCTGCGCGTTTTATGGCGGCCTTGGTCTTCACCTTGGGTTCTGTGAATTTGTGTTCGCGCACTAAATGCTGGAGGAAGTTGTCACGCCGGTAGCAGATATGTCTGCAGTCGTCGACATCGCAAATCCACCACTCAAGGTGACGGTGGCCTTCGTTTTCATGGCGGACCCAGTCTGCTTTCCTCTTGAACATCTTGGGTTCGCGGCAGCGTTCCCAAGTGCAGGTGAAGGGCTGGACATCCTCGTGCACGTGTTTCGTCCAGTCCGACGGCTTCTGAAACTTCTTCGCTGTGAAGCACAACTGACATTCGAACTCTGCTGGCAGTGTACCTGTTGGCGGCATCGGAATGTCTGGCGGAAAACTCTCCTGGTTGATGGCGCCTTCCAACGGTGTGATATCTCCATCCGAGGCATCAAATTTGGCAGATAAGGGATCTTGACCGCGTGGGTCACCCTTCGAATCCATGATGTTGGCGCTGCCCCCCAGCGCTACACACATAGACCCACAAGAGCAGTTTTTGGCGGAAACGGCTTGCATATGTTTAACTCTGTGATTGAGAAGGGTTTTATATCGGACACACTGATGATAAGCGATGCGGTCGACGAGATAACTGTTGGTTGTTTTCAGGTCGGGGTTGAGCGTAAGGATATGCTCCCGGAAGCCTGCCGGATTGGGCGTGATGTCGTCGATGAGCCTATCTGATTCGGCTCTCATTCCGGCATCTTCAAAGGCGTCATCATCATCGTCGTCTTCATCATCGACCTCCGCTGCGATCGTCTTGGATTTCCCCAAGTTGGAGACCGGCGGTCCGCCACTCTTCTTCCACAACTCAGCGATACTGGATGTTTGTGTGTTCTCCGACTTGCTCCTTAGGCGAGTCAGGGGGTTCTTCACACTAAGATTGAGAGGACTCCTGGGTGAAGTGATGGGAGTCGCGCTGATGGAGCCGCTTCGAGCATGGGTCACACCGATGGATGCTACTTTGCTTCCCACGTCCACGAACGCCGTGTTGATGCTGGGGACACTCTGCTTCTTGGACCATCCTGGTGTAGGACTCGGGGGCGCGAGCTTGACTGGATTCTCTTTTCGATCGGTGGAAGACTCCGTGTTGAAGGAGCTGGCATCGTCGGGATCAGCACGTGGTCGTTTGGTCGTACCTACACTCGGTTTCCTGACTAAACCACGCAGGCCTTCCAGGATACTGGGTCGCCTAGGGCTTCTCTGGCTTAGAGATAGCTTCTTCAGGAAATTGCCAGCGACTTCAATTTCAGCATCAACATTGCTTGGCAAACTGAACCTTCGTGTTCCCCACGTTGCGGCTCTAGAAACAACCGAGTCGTTATCCCGACACATTCGCTGGAACCTCTCCATGGCAGCTTGGGAGGTTTGCGGTTGGTAGGGTGCGTCAGGCTGGGAAATGTGAAAGGGGACTGGCGGGTCAGCCCAGTTGCGAGCTCGGCGCATAAGATCCAGGTCTTCACGGGTTAGTTCGCCCCCAGTTTCCACATAGTATGTCTGACCAGGCACAGGGTTATTCTCAGTTTCGTTGCCCATAGGAATGTCTTTTTGGGGAATGTTGTCGTCTCCATCGCGCGGGACGTCTGCTGGCTGTTCCACGATCTGTGGAGAGGAGTGCGGCACAACTGCTGATTTCTCCAACCAGACCTTCACCTCTTGATTCCGCACCCCAACCTTCCGCTCATTAGCCAGCTCGTTTATGCTCGGCATTATCGCGGCAGGACGGATGGAGGGATCCAGGCCACTCTGCCCCGTCGACTGATCTGGGATCCAGCGGCCAGATTCGTCGCGCGTAATGAAGAGCGCCGGGTCGCCGCGTTGCAACTGCTGTTCTGCATCTAAAGTATGAGATGATCCGACATCGTCCCTATCCCAATGGGAAACCGTGACGCGAGGGCTTTGGCTCTGCATAATAGCGGCGGTGGGAGCAATGCCGTCGTCACTAGAGTCCCCGCTATTACTTGTCCCTGGAGTTAGCTGGAAGCTAGGCTGCTTGCTTTCCGGCGCAGGATATGGCCGTGGAACTTTCGACAAATCCTCCGGGGCGACAGAGCTCGGAGATAGCTCTGGAAGCGCTACTCCTGCGGTTCTTCCAACGCTCTGCACTTTGGGCGACCCTAGCGAGGGGCTCTTGTCGGGGCTTAGCGGGAGGTAACGGGCCGGCTGGTGCACAATCTGGGTGGTGGTGGGTATAAATCGAATTCCAAGTTCGTCGGCAAGGGGTCCGGTGTTTCCAGGCGGAAATATCTCATCCTCGAGAAAGGACGGTGACGCGCCCTCCAAGGCACTAAAGTCGACGCCAAAAAAGGGGTCGTCGCCTTCACTGAATTCGCTCGACTGGTACTGGACGCTGAGGGTTGAGACAGACTCGGCGGGAGTATTGGTATTCAATGCAGGGGAGGCCAAGGTGCTCTGGAGCTGGGGGGAGAAGGCGGCTAGGTGGCCGGGGGTGGAGGGCAAGATGTGATGCTGGCCCTCCGGCGTCGAGATGCCGCGGGGTTGCTCAACCCGGTCCCGGCGGGCTGCGGCAGTGTCGGGGACGGGCGGCGGGTATAAGGTGTATGTGGACATTTTTGCAGAAAAGGAATCAAGCGGGCCGGCGCAGGGTATTATATTGTCTCCGGGGCGCAAGCGGCTGTGCTTGTACTTCTTCAAGATCACGTATGTATCTACGTGGGGATCGACTAGGCTGGAGTCATAGTTGAGCCGGAAAGGGAGGTGCGGTGGGAGAGAGGCACGACTTGGTTGAGAAGGATGCGTCCCAATTCAGGGAAAACAAGGGACGGCTTTGAATCAGTTCTGCAGAAAGAACGCAAATTTCAGAAAAGAAAAAAATAATTCAGGCGAGTTTGTCGAGGTATGGCTGCCGCTGGGGTGTGAGGTGCAATGAAGTGAAGAGCGATGGGATCGCGTGGTGCTGTATCACTTGTATTGTACAGTACCTTCGTATCGTGATTACAGGCGCGAACCGGCTGATGACCAAGGCAACAGCAGCACACAACTGACTGCCCTGAAGGTTGAGGCGCAGTGCCAACGGCTGCCCCTGGCCTAGATAAGCGCCAGTAATAATCAGAGGATGTGTGGCCGGCGGGGCAAGAGGCAGCCTTGAACTTGAGAAGCAAAGAGACAACTGACTAATGATTTTAGCTTCGGGACCCGGAAACAATGTAGTCACGCTTGGGAAGCAGACAATGGAATCGGAAAATACATTCAGATCGCGAGCGAATCCCATCCACTCAAGTCGATTGTCGGGAAATCTCGCAGTGAGGCAACCCGTGGGGTTGATTGACCGCGCGCCTGGCAGCAGGCTGGACTCAAGTCACTCGGCAGTATGTACCTGTATGTAAGGTGAGGTGGGTGCGTTGTTTGCAAGATTCCCTGTCACTGGCTAACTCCCGTCATGAGAAGACGTTGTTGAGCGCATCCATCACGACCGGATCTCAGTCGTGTCGTACTCAACGACGCACGGTAATTAATTGATGACAGCGAAGCCGCAACGTCGCCAAGGCGAAGAACGCCAGCTGTTCCACCACAAGCTCCGGAAACCTTGACCGGCGACCAGTGAAGCCAGTCGAAAATCGGACTGCCTGGCTATTCCGCCGACCTGGATGGCTTTTTGCGGGATGCGACAACGAACTGTGGGTCGGGCAGACCTGACGGCTGAAAGAGAAACAGAGTCTATGAGCAGCGAGACTTTGAGAGTCCGGCGCTCAAAGCGTTGCCATGTCGCTTGATGATTCGCAAATGCAGGGCTTGTTCTTTCGAGGCCTGTAAGGGGTATCGATTGTATTGTATTGTATTGGGGCTGTGCTGATTGTTCACTGACTGGGCAGAGCAGTGGGCGGAATTGGCAAGTCAAGGACCCCGCGTCAGAGTTGCAGTCGAGTCCGGCTGAGGCTCCGTCCATCCATCTTGCCAACAACGGGCGCATTTCACCGCCTCAATTACCTTAGGGTGTGGCACGGTGTCAAGCCGCATCCCCGTAGGCCTCAAAAGGGCAAGGCACACTCATTTATGTTGCTGCAATAATATCTGCTTCGTTGTTCCCAGTCCCATTCTCGCCAGTTCGGCAAGACCTTATTCGTGACTCCTAGTTATATCTTTCGCGAGACCCCCATCATGCCATGGCTACCTGTTCACGAGGTATTGTAGTTTGTAGGTGCAAATAGCGTAGCCTTGTAGGGCCGTAAGGCGAGAACCCCTGGAGTCTTTTGACTCCTGGGCAGATCATTGCACCGACGGCAATCTCCGATCCAATCCCCTTGCACAATTACTCGCTGCTCCAACCAGCGAGCAGCGGTGCTTCATCAAGATCGAGCCGAAGGTCAAAATCGGAGCAGCACAGCCACGGGGCGCTGACCGGCAACTTCACCCGGAACGAATGCAGTGGAAGGGCGTTAATCGATCAGCATGTCTAAGGTATATCCTGCCCAACCCGCCAAACTTCTGGGCCTTCTGGAAGCCTGGCAGCCTTGAGGTGGCAACTGGTTGTCAAAAAGTCCTTTTAATGTCTCGGCGGCTTCGACGTTCTCAGGCTCGAGCCGTCAGTCTCTCAGAGAAGGCCATAAAGCGATGCGATCTGCTGCCCTGTGCCAAAACACAGCGGTGTCCCCTCACAGAAACCTGTTCACCCTTCACACAGGGAGAAAAGCGAAAAAGGGGAGGGTCCCACATGAGATAGAGAAAAAGAGTTGGCAGACGAGTTGCCATCAAAAACGATCCTGCCAGGGCTCGAACCTGGAACCTCCTGATTACTCGATCAGTCGCTAGGAGCTGGTGATCGTAGTCAGACGCGCTTCCAATTACGCCACAGGACCTATCAAATTGAATTGTTTGTTCATGTGGATTTTCGCCTGAAGATAGTACCGAGCTGCACAATCTCTGCGGATCCGCTCCGGCATCCGTTCCGCAAGATGAAATCGTGGATCTGTCTGATGTGCACAATCCATAGACCGATCCAGCATTGCACCGCGCCAGTCAGTGTGAGGACTAACAAAGGCATCCGCCCGTCCTGGCAATGCTGATACCGAAGATGTGATTTCTGGGATTTGTCGACTCTTGCTGAGAAGTACGAAGTCCATCGTACCTCCCATAGCTCCCTAAGATGGCTTGGCAAGTCCCACATCAATCCCCACACCGAGCGGTCCATGTGGATCCAACCCCATCGGGAGCTGCCGAGGCCAGGCTAAGCTGGAATGCTGGATTACCAATTGACTTCCATCATAGGCTCCGGAGCAGACAGTCAAGGGACCGGACCTTATCTGCCTTCCATCCACAGAGGAGTCAATCATAGACAAAATGGTCAGACATCCCGCAAGCACTCTTGATACCCGTATCTAACCTTGGTGCAGGGCCTGGAACTCCCATCGTACATTCTCGCGGCCCTCACTGCCGGCGGTGGAGCACTCGGATACGCGCGGACGAGGAGCAAGCCCAGCCTCATCGCCGGCACAGCTGTCGGTCTTCTCTGTAAGTTCTCCTCGGTTGCATTACCGGTGTGTTCCGGAATGCCCGCTGGCTCGGATCAAAATCATTCTAGAACTAACAAGTTTTTGTCCAGACGGCCTTGGAGGTTACCGCATTTCGAACAACGCGCCTTACGGCATCGAACTGAGTCTTCTCGCGTCCATTGTCCTGGGCGGATCGGCGATCCCACGGGCGATTAGACTCCAGAAGCCGGTCCCTATCATGCTCTCCTTGTTCGCCGCGTACGGCCTGTTTACGTTCGGGGATGCGTTTCGTCGCACCCTGTAAAGGATGGGTGCTGGGGAACGAGTTCGAAGCAATGTCCTAGGCTAGGAAATAGGTGTCATAGTGTATGATCCGGGGCAAATGTTGGTTCCTTGGAGCCATGTTATACATTGACTGCTTCTGCAACAAGTATCGCACAACGGCCCCGCCAACATCGACCCTCTAACTGCAGTGTTGTGTTCTCCAATGGCCCCTGCAGCGATCAATCGTCCGGGTCAGACCTCGAAGAAGCGAGATTGCCGCGAATCGAAGATGGATACCAGGCGAGCTGTCGATCAAGTAGACCCGCTAGGGGAGTCTAAGAATTCTCGTCGATTTCCTTCCACTTCTGTCGTATCCGCGCCTTCTTATCCTGGACGCCGTCTCGGTTCAAGCTTTGATTCTTCACCCGCTCCGATCGCAAGCAATCGACGAGCTGCGTCTTGGCATCATTGCACATGCCGGCAGCCTTCCATAGGAAGCCCTTTGCGTGGCATTCTTCCAGCGCGATCATCACCTGCTCGCAACCTAAGCTCATAGTAATGTTAGGCGGGGAAGGCGACTCAATGTTGGCCTGAGAGGAGAACAACGCACCGCTGTTGTCCTTGGTATGTAGGAGGGGATGCATTGTAGAAGGAGTGCTCAGCCAGCCCCGAGATACGCGATAATTGTGGTAGTTCGTTTTCGTTGGTGTTGTTGGTGTAGGCACGGCGAGTCGGCGACAAACTCAGGCTTGACGGCCCGACAAATCTGAGGGTCGATCGACTCGATCCATCCTCATTGGCTGAAATCGAATTATTCGCTTGTACGCAGGGCCCACAATACGTGTCTCGATTGATTGAACTGGTCCATCAAGACTCGTCAAATGCTCACTCCAACGACGTCGATTCCAGGTTGCAGAGGCTAAGCTGTCTATGACTGACACAGCAGCCATGGCGTCGCAGGCAGCACCAGCAAAGAGACAACAAGGTCGGAAGCTCGTACTTACATCAAGGAAACATCTGCTAATCACGTTGCTATAGACCTTCAACTGCAGTACACCACTTACAAAAACACACTGCAGCAGCTTGCGCAGAAAATTGGCGATGTTGAGCAAGAGGCTGAAGAGCACAAGTGAGCCCGAGTCTCCCTTGGTCATTCTCTCCAAACCTAGCCCGGCATCTCAATCCGCAATGCGATCACGTTGCGTCATCTTGGCGTTCATCACACCGCTTCATGCCTCTTCCTCACCGCTCATGTCTAATCGCTAAGACAGACTTGTTCTTGAAACCCTGGAACCGCTCCCGGCGGATCGCAAATGCTTTCGCATGATCAACGGAGTCTTGGTGGAGCGGACTGTCAAGGATGTGGTCCCTGCTCTCAGGACAAATGCCGACGGTCTGAAGAAGGTCCTTGATGATCTTGTCAAGCAGTACAAGGCTAAACAGGACGAGCTTGAGAAGTGGAAGGTATGTGAAGCAGACACCGTCCTCTACATAGACTGCATAGTCGTGGCATTCATTTTCTAACATATTCTACAGAAGAAGAACAATGTCCAAGTTGTGCAGTCATGAAACGAATTGGTCATGGGCTTCGCGAGCCATGAACGCACACATGCCATGTCATCAGCAGGCCCCGCAGGTCTTGAGATGGAGATGGCATTTCCAAGGAAAACGCCGCATGCGATGACATCGTGATAGCCCAGCCATCCCACGCCTCGAGTACGTGCTGGCGCTCCTCTCGCCTTGGGGTCAACATGGACCGAACTCCCTGAGCATACGGAGGGATGACTGCCGGGTGCAAAAATCAAAAGCAATCTGCTGGCACGGCTCGAGCGCTGAAGTGTCTTCTATTGTCCCGAGGGTGTGCTGGTGAGTTGTTCAAGACCGTGCTGTGCGGCCTGCAGTCTAGTACGTAGGATGTGCTGTGGTGCCCAACTGGCGCTCCCTCGCACACGGTTGGGCTGCGATGGGATTGGCATTCCTGGCTCCCTTTGGTGGGGCTCAAGGTGCTTTCGGACTCTCCATGCTGCAGGACTAGTGTGAGGTAGACAACAAGAAACTAACTCGGAACTGTTGCAGTGACCTGCTCAGGTGTTTGTCGAGAGCGTCATGGCCGAAGGTGTTGTATTGTATGTAGTGTAATCACAACGCTAGCAACTTGATAGTGCCGCTGGAAGTTCAACGCTTCGGCAGGCCCCTGCCACCCCAGACTTTCTGTCCCGGCCCAATGGTTAATTCAAAGTCGGAAATTCTCCCAATGAGATTCTTTCAAGAGCAGTAAATTCTATGATTGGCCCTTGGGAGAGATCAACTGCACCATTCAACCCCCTAGCAAACGTTGCCTTGGGGGCTCTTGTGATCATCAACGGCCCGCCAAACGGAGAAATACCAACCAGTCGTGACAACCCCGCAATCTCGAGCCCAGCCTTTCGGCCCAAAACCCGGCCTCGAAGACCCGTTAGGCTCGCCTCAGCCTTCCTGCACCACCTGCATATTTCCCTTCAGCAGCAATTGTCGAATCATCCACAGTGCTCACCCACCATCCCTGTTCATTGGCATCTCGGCTGACAGAGTCAGGGGCATCATCACATCGAGCCGACTCCTCGTACAAACAAGCAGCACGCCATGCCCACAGATGGATGTGTCTAGACATGATCTAGATAGGAAGGACATTGCCCCGCTCCCGATCCTGATATGTGTTGAATCTTGCTGACCGAACCCTGGTTCCATGATTGCACTTACACCGCTCTTGACGGGAACGTTCTAGTTGTTGCTTGGGGGCAGACCTGAGCCATGCGGTTCCACCCAACTTGCTCCTACTCCGTACACTAGGCGCAGCGCCTGATCAACTTCGGTATCGGAAGGAGGAGAGACCAAGTTCCTGGTACTTCAGATCGGGGCGTGTGTCATGCCATTGCCTGTCGTGGCCCGGAAATCGGCGGTATGTCCTCTCCCTGTATTCGTAGCTTCAACCTACCGACTTGGCAACAATGCCAAGCCGGAGGTCGATTAGACGCAAAAAGATGGACTTCTATAATCAGATATGAGAGAAGATGAGGATGGGGAAGCGCAGATAAGCCTTGATCTTCAAAGCGAATGTGGATGTCCATCCTTTGGCGCCTCAGCGGTTGCGAGCACACAAACTTGACGTTACGTATCGATAATAACGGCAACATTAACCGCCTATTCTTGGCGATGGAGCTTGTTCAATTGTCATGGCGCTGGGGCGGCCAGGTACCTAAGCTTGGTCCAAGACCCGCTTTTTCCGCTGCATTCCACTTTTCCACCACACTCGATCTTTCACCCCAACAACCCCACGCGCGCTGCCTTCGTTGCATCCCAGACACACAAGCCGAGGACTAGAGCCGCCAACTCAGACACCACCAGTAGGAGGCGCCGCACCAGGCTAGCCAGCAACAAGTCCAAGAAAGACGAGAGACAAGCCCCAATTTATGCGACCGGTCACGGAGGTACCGTGACTCCCAAGTACGTAGCACACTCCCTGACCTTGGTGTGCATGCCATCGCAGTCCACCGCGTCGCGCCTCTCGTAGCACCTCCCGGGCTCCGGTCTCGTCACTCAGGCATTCTAGGAGCTTCCCGTCTCCGGGCGCACTACTGCTTCTCTGACGCGACTCCTGCAGACAGTTCCCCAGTGGGCAGTTACAGACAATAATATCCCTGCCTGGGCGTTCGAAACGGTCCTGTCCTGTGCCGAACTTACGTAGCCAACCACGGCCATCGCATCGCAGTCGGTGTAACCGCCGACGCGAGAGCATACATACAGCTTGCGTCGCCAAGGAGAGCCGTCGTGCGGTCTTCGAACCCGGCGGCACGGAACACAGTTGGGAGACAGATCGGACACGCCTGGCACCCGCCCGCACGCACACATACTGCTTGTGACAGGGCGATACTGGAAGGTAGCGACACACTCCGGGGTGCTTGTCTCTAGTCCCAGTCAGAGGACCACTCCCCCGCTGGACCCGCACTGCCTACCAGCATCTCATCCCACTTCCAGTTGCGCCACCCCGCGCGACGTTCTTTCAAGGCTCCTATTCGGGCTCTCGTTGCCCAGACTGGGGCTCTCTGCCGGCTGTCAAGCTTCCCTGCACCCCACCGTCGACCCAGCCCCTTCCAAGGCACCTGTCACAGCCTGAAGGTCTGGCAGGGTATCTTGTACGAGCAAGCGTGGGACACGCGGAGTTGACGCAGCTCCCTGCAGGTCAAGGCCGCCAGACGAAGGGCCGCAAGCCCTCTAACCCTGCAACGTGTCCAACGACACATCACCCACTCTAATCGAGCTGTGCGAGCTGGCAGTCCAAGGAATTTACAAGAAGCCAGCAGCCGCTGCAGGTAGCCAAACATGTCCGACTCTCCCCAATCCAATCCAAAAGATGTCGAACAAGGTGCACCGTCACCCGACGAGGAAGCACAAATGAACGATCCCACAGACCCACACTCGAGCTCCCTCACCTATGAGTTCGAGGTGAAAGAGCAAGACCGGTGGTTGCCCATAGCCAATGGTACGTCACCCACCCCCTCCTCGCGGCTTTCATACTCCGGCTCGGCCATGATTCGCGGGCGCTTGTTGTGGGCATCTCTCGTTGAAGGTTGCGCTTCGCTTGCATGCCATCAAGACCCCCTTTGACTGGTGTCGCTTTTGCGCTGCCTATCAGAGAGCGGCGCATACCAATCGCTCCATGTCGAGCCATTCGCCGCTCAAGTCATCCCAAGCGCGCCGCGCTTCCTCGTCCAAAGCCGACAAAGCCGACTTATACGATGCTAACATTCGAAACTTTGCGCCAGTGGCCCGTATCATGAAGAATGCGCTCCCTGAAAATGCCAAGATTGCAAAAGAGGCAAAGGAGTGCATGCAGGAATGCGTGAGCGAGTTCATCTCGTTCATCACCAGCGAAGGTAAGCACGTCTTGCACCCAGTTTCCTGCAATCCTTGGCTCGGATGATCTGACCGGGTCACAGCTTCCGAGAAGTGCCATCAAGAAAAGAGGAAAACCGTTAATGGAGAGGATATCCTATTCGCCATGAGCTCCCTCGGGTTTGAGAATTATTCGGAGGCGTTGAAGATCTACCTTTCAAAATACCGAGAGGCAAGCGATATTTCCTCCCGTGTCTGCTCCCTAAATACGTTGTGCTGACGCCCGCCGACAGCAGTCGCAGTCGAACCGGGGAGAGAACCAGCAAAACAGGCCCAATAGTCAAGGCTATGGCGGCGCCAGCGGGTCAAATCCCTCTCAAGCCGGCTTCCCTGGCGGTGGCCTCGGAGGCCAGCAAGAAGGTGGTGACAACCAGGGCTACAATATCTACGGAAGTCAGCCAGGGCACAATGGCGCGGGACAAGAGTATTAGCTACCTCCTGACAACTCCAGCCATTTCGCGAGCACCACGGTACCGGACGGTTGTTCATGTCCTATTTCTCTTCCTTGTTGTTTTTACTGGAAACTAGTTTTCCGTATTTTTTTTTCTATTTTCCGAGTGTTATTCTCACTTTCCTCGTGTGTATAAGTACGAGCGCAGACGCACAGAAAGCTCGTTCTGCATATACCGCTGCCATGCCGTCTGGCAGAAAGTATATGAAGCATCAAGCATTACTAGTCTCTATTCGTACCGTAGGGTTTTTCTTCCCATACCGTAGCCCCACCATACTGCCGCACATATCGCCCACCACCTTCCTTTCCATCAGTACAGCCACCACTTCAACTTTTCCATCACCACTTTCCCACCATACAACCTTCAATTCTTCCACCTACATTTCTTCAATTCTTCAGCCTTCAATTCTTCCATTAAGCGACAGCGACCAGGGGTAGCGACTACCAGCGGTAGCGACCAGCGTCTGCGACTGCGACAGTGACAGCGGTAGCGACCAGCGACAGCGACAGCAATAGCAACAGCGACACCGATAGCGACCGCCAGCGACAGCCACAGCAACAGCGACAGCGACATCGCTATCGCCAATCAATTGATGACGTACAGCAGAGGCAGAGGGCGCGTATACCAGAGGCACTAGCAGGGCAGCCTCCCAAGGCAACAACGCCGACAACAACATCGCGAACAACGTCGTCGCCGGCGAAGGAAGGCAGGGCGCAGGCAGGGCAGTACGCAGGTCAGGGCGCAGGCAGGGCGCTGAGTAGGGCACTGGGCAGGGCGCAGCTTAGTCATGTAGCTTAGTCAGCCAGAAAAAACGCATGCGATTTCGCAAAGAGGGTGCCAAATGGCTAGAATCAGCTCAATTGAGCTCTGTTGCGTATGTGGAAGAATGGCTTCAATTGAATGCGCTCAATTCAAGTTGATGGCATGACAGTAAGCTGTAGGCGGTATGGGTGGGCGGTGAGCGAATGCGGAAGGCGGTCAGCGAAAATGAGTGGGGCTACGGTATGGGAAGAGATACCCTACGGTACGAATAGAGATTCTCTAGGACAAAGTGCAAGCTTGGGATATGGATAGGAGGAGTCGGGTGACGGTAGGCTGGGTACGATATCTTGCTCCAGTATTGCGGTAGGCCCCATCAACCCCTAGGTTTGCTATTATATGCATTAGTGGCTCAAGCCGAATATTGGAGTACTGAGGTAGCGAGTAAATTTGCAATCAGGTCAATTGTCGGGATCAGGCGATGATCGCAGAGGCGCTACGAAGCATCAGTTACTATGTACTGCTATTTTGTCGGGTTTCCATAATGAGACGGGTTTTGACCAAGGATGTCCAAATTTGAAGTTGAGAAAGTAACTGCCCACGAGCTCTAAATCAGTTCTGTCGTTCGTGACGAACCAAAACGTATCCAATTCACAAGCTAGGAACCTGGAAGCTGTGGGACAGGCGTTGAGAGTTCCTTCACAAGGTGTGCTGGCTGACTAATCGTCCCTTGTTGTGGCGTTCGCAGTTTCGCACCGGTTGTCTGACCGCCTTCCAGAGGAGGCAGTAGGCCCCACCGAGCACGTGCCCATTGGCGGGGAAAACATGTCACTTTTCAAAAATCGCCAACAATTTTCCATCGATAAGGCGGCACGGCGGCAGAAACATTTATCGAAGAGCTCGGGCTATCTGCTTCAATGACCTAGTGGCGAGTCTCGCCTAGGTTATCAACTCCACGAGCGGCTCGCATTGTCTTTGTGTTTGCTGAAGAAGTTGAATAAACAGTATGTTCGGCCGCCTGCCGCACTTAACCTCGCCGCGCCAAGGGACTCCCTGCACTTCTTGACCTTGTCCTCACAATTCCGCCGGCGACCGCGATAATCCGTCTCTCCCGTGCAGCTCTGGTGACAGGACCAGCAACCATGACAACAGCCTCGGCCATCTCGCGCAGTTACTCTGCGCCAATCATATCTTCTTCTCCCATCAAACCGATTCTTCGAAAGCCTACTTCCGTCCTAGGCACGCGATCTCGAGCCGACGAGTCTGACGGAGCAGACGAGGATGAGCCGCCAACAAAAAGGCAAAAGAAGACAGTCGTCTTCAACGAGGATCTCAACATGGTAAAGGAAATCAGCAGCAAGAGCTTGGAAGAGGCGAAGCGCGAGGTGAAGCAGGCATTAGAGCGACACAGCGCCGGGGACGACGAGGATTACGACGGCTTGAAGGAGATCTTTGCGCCTGTCTCCAGCCGCCCATCTCCCGGCGATGATGAGGCGCTTTCAAAATCTCAGGACTTGATTGTCTACGTTGTCGCACTGACGGGCTATGCCCCCTTGCTTGGAAGGTCCTGTTCAGGCCTGCTCAGGAGCATCCTCCGGTGCGCCTGGTTGGAACGAGATGAGAACTTCGCAAGGGCATATATCCAGCTTCTCGCTGCGCTTTCATCGGTCCAAGGATCGTTCTTTACGCAGGTGCTCACCATGATGGTGGACAAATTCACCCAAACACGTCACCCCTCGAGCGTGCCCGGTTTCCCGCCCGTCGAGCCAGAAATCAAGAAGCAATGGCTGCACCTAGGACTGAAATATCTCCTTGAGCTTTTTCCAGCCGGTCAACACATCATTCTCAACTTGGTGTCATCCAAATTCCCTTACTCTGAGGAGTCCAAGGCCACGCATATGGAGTACATAGACCATCTCCTCCGTCTCAAATCCTCGAGACCCGAGCTTGAACGGGATATCATGGAGCTGATTCTCTCTCGGCTCGTTAAGCTGGACGTTGAAATGACACTTGACCTGGAGAACGATGACGACGAGACCACCAGGGCGGTCTTAAGGCAGCTGGAAGCCTCGGACGCTAAGACCGAAGACGAGGACGAAGAGAGCGACGCCGAGTCCGTCCTAAGCGAAGACGAGGCGTTGAGCGAGCAGGCTAAGCGCG
Organism: Canariomyces notabilis; assembly: GCF_033297395.1. Lineage (NCBI taxonomy): Eukaryota > Fungi > Ascomycota > Sordariomycetes > Sordariales > Chaetomiaceae > Canariomyces > Canariomyces notabilis. The sequence goes on from NW_027041824.1 coordinate 1,245,259, forward strand.
TTCTTATGGTCAAGAGCAAGTTGGAGACAATGGATGCCATCCTGGATCTGCTGTTCTCGATTTACACGCCAATATTTGAGGATCCCGACAGTCCCGAGGCAATTGAAGCGTTTCAGGACTTGCTGAGCGACTTCTCCAATGTCATTCTTCCGGTATGTCTGCTGGTTTGGCCCTCATCGGTGCTGGGTGCCGATGCTGACCGAGTACGTTTCAGCATCTGAAATCCCGCCATACACAATATTTGCTCTTCAAATTCGCCATGAGATCCAACCAGCTAATGGAGATGTTTATTGGGACCCTGTTCAATCTCGCGTTTGAGTCGAATCGACCTCCCGTCGTCAAGCAGGCTGCGGTTGCTTATTTGGTGCGTCTCTCCAAAATTGCTGCTGATCCCCCTGTCTCACATTTATCAGGCAAGCTTCACTGCACGTGGGGCCAGGGTTCAGAGCGACCAAGTGCAATTGATCACCAAGACCTTCCTGGATTACATCGATCACTACAGGGCCACACATACCAGTTGTCGCGGCCCAGATGTCAGGCGGTATAGCCAGTACTAGTAAGCTCGTTCGGAAATGCTGCGTTGTGGTTTCCGTAAATGCTGACTATGCTCAGTGCGTACTTTCAAGGCTTACTTTATGTAAGTTTGACCGTGGGTTTCGAGCGGGCCTTGTGCCGCCCAGCTAACTCACCTGCTAGATCTTCTGCTTCCGCTGGCGAGACTTGATCGATAGAGATATGTTACCTCCCAGCCTTGATTGGGATGACCCGGCGTCGTTCATTGGGCAGGATCTGCCGTGGATGACGGGACTCAAGTCAAGACTCCAGGCGAATATCTCTAGCAAGCTCAACGTGAGTTACGACCTTTGGGATCTACACGGGAATTGCAGCTGACTCCGGGACAGCCTCTCAAGTGCTGTTCGCCAATAATTGTCGAGGAGTTTGCGCGGTTATCCCACCATCTGCGGCTCATCTACATGTTAGTGATCTCGCCTCCCCACACAAAAGTCTCAACTAATGGAACATAGATACCCCCAAATTGAAAAGAACAAGAGCATCCACCTATCGCAATTCTTCACTGGGAGCTACGCGGCAGGCGGCGCCTTGCGTGACACGGGGCTTGAGTGCGACGACGAAAAGCTGGCGCATCTAGAAGCCTGCTTTCCGTTTGACCCCTTCCAGCTACCAGTAGCCAAGCGGTGGCTCGACCTGCAGAATAACTACGTAGCATGGCGGCCCATGGCGGTGCTAGATAGGGAAGCTGACGTTGACGAAGAGGATGAGGAAGAGGAAGATGACGATGATAGCGACCTGGGAGATGACCCAGACGGCATGGGCGACGGTCGTAGTTTTCAGGAGGACACGGCGACAGATGACGGGGAAGGCTATGATTGATATGGACTGACTTGGGAATGGTAGACAAGAGATTGGCGCTGGGTCACTCAAAAGGGTATCAGGATCTGCTTTGGCGGGTTTTATAGCATTGGCGCGAGATGTTTTCTTGTGCCAGATTACGGCATCGCATGTTATCGGAGTTGTAGGCGACGTGAATATTAGGACGATTTGAGGCATTCTGGCGACTGTGGTACACGGTTTGGATTCATCTTGTCAAGTGTGGCTGGCGTTGGTCAGCTTGTGACCTCGGCCTGCGAGCACACGCTTGCCGGTGTACGGATATTGACAGGGCTGACTGACTGTCTCGGTGGCACAGGGGTGGCAGGTGTTACAGATGCGACAACCGCCCCTTCCATAGGCTTGTTTGCCACCAGGGTGCGCTTCATTGCGACCTGGAAGGCTGAGATTATTGCTTTCTTTTCTTTTCCTCCCTTCGTTCCAGGTTGCTTCGGTTTCTTTGCTCGAAATCGTTCGGTTTTCACCTTCGGCATTTCTGGCTAATTCCGTTACATCTCAAATACTGGCATACATACCTGTACGTGCCTGCCTACTCACTCAACCCGGGTCGTCTACAGAATTCTTCTTCAGGGACTGGGTGACGAACCAGAGCGGGATAAAACGAGATGAAAACGAGGAACGATAGCTACAGGAGAAGGTATCTTTGCGAATGAGTTGTGAGATCGATTGCCTAGCGAAACACAGGCCAGGATTCCATTAACCTCAGAGCAAGTGGTGCAAAAGGCAAGCGAATCAGGTCTACTCAGTATGGGTGACAACGCGCGGGATCTTGATCGACCTTCTTTTACGGCATTCTGGAAGAAATCCAGCGGCAGGGAGATCAGATTCGTCGATGGCAGACCTCACGAGGACACGGGTCACGCAGGTGAGTTCCGGCTTGCTATGTTGATCCTGTCCTCGGTCAAACTTCAAGTCCCGATGCTCGCCTTTTGCTATGGCATATATAGGAGACCATGCTACACGTCGGAGTCAGGTGTCTGAAGAGAATGTATACCCAGAGTTGGAGTTGCGGGGGCGATTCAGGCTCAAACCCTCAAGGTTCTCATCCGCGGATAAGAATACCTTGATGGACTGGACGAGAACGTGTCTTGAGCTGCTTCTCAAAGATGCAATCTTCCGTGACGAATGTACGGTCAATCGTTCGACAGTATCATAGGGGCCTCCATCTCTTGCTACATCTACACGCGTTGATTTCATTTCCTAATAACTATACCAAGCTGCTACCACTTCGATGTATCTCGAGACTAAAGGCACAAACCAAGCAGGAGACGACCAGGATGACAAGCCAGACGCCGGGGCATCTCTGGATAAGGCACAGTTGCGTCGGGCTCAAGTAAGAAAAGCGCAAACCCAACACCGGCAACGCAAGGCGAACTATGTCAAGCAGCTTGAGATGGACATCGCCCACCTTCGCGAGATGATAGCCGTTGCGCAGCGTGATACGCATGGCCTCCTGGCCGAAAATCAAGCCATGCGCGCACAGATACAGCAAACCACCAAGAGAACAGACTGGCAGCTAGCTTTGGATCAGGGGGTGTCGCTGCTGGACACGACACCCGATCCACCGCAGCTCAGTAGCGAGGCCAGTGCCGGATTGCAGCAAGAGGTTGAAGGTCTCACCCTCACCCTGGGTTTCGACGAGGTCATGAACGCACCATGTTACTACATCAGTAGCCCGCCGTCCTCAACCGCAGTGTCTCGTCAGCAAAGCGTGCTCGGCCCCGATGAGGCCTCTCCTCCAACCGACAACCGATACCTGCCCGAACTAACCCCATCCCAAACCCAACAAGCCATCAACTTCATCCTTGCGTGAGCCTATTTTCCTCGTTACGCGCCCAAAAAGCGAACTGAAGACAACTAACAAGAGCGCAAACAGCCTTGAGCACATATGCCGCGACCATTTCCATCCATCCTTATACAGCGCTACTCCCACAGCTACCGAACCCGCCCCGGTCCCCAGCGCCCCTCTGATAGGGCACTCGGCCAACGGGCACACGCTGATGGCGAGCAGCCTGGCCCTGCGGAGTGCACCGCGGCGAATCTTCAAGGCCGCCTCGCGCACTCGGCTGCTCCCCAGGTCAGCAGCCAACATGATCTCCCGGATACCCGCTTCCTCATCTGCTTCTCTTTCTCCTCCGTCCATTAATACCACCGCCGCCAACACCACCATCACCGCGGGCAGAACCAGTAGTAGAAACCCAAATGACGACAGCAACAGCCCCATGTCGTCGTCCGAGTCATCACGATGGTCGTGGCGCACGTCCGGGCTGACGCTGCGCGCGCTCTACGGCCTGGCGTGCTCGCTCAACCCCGCCGACGGGGCCGAGCTCACGCCTGTGCAGGCGTGGTTCGAGCTGGTGGCGCGCTTCGGCGCCGACGCGCTGCTTCCAGACGAGCGGCGGCCGGGAGCGCTCGACGCCCTCAAGCGCGAGCTCGCCGGCGTTGTGAAGTGCCCCCACTACGGCGCCAGCCTGGAGCGTGCCGCGTTTGAGAGCGTTGTTTGGAGGGTTCTGATTTCTGAACCGCAGGGGTAGGCGTGTGCCTCTTCAACTACTAGGTAAGACGTGGGAAGGGAAGGAGGATAAGGTAAGGTAAAAAGGGAAAAGAGTCAAAGGGGGCTCTGGGTTCAAGGTTGGATCTTTTCTTTGAAATCGTGTTCCTTTTTGATACCACTTTGGTACGGCGTCTCAACTCTAAGGGGTTGATTTTCGGTGCATATCGGGGGGATTGGATTCGAGTTTGGGTCTGGGTATTGTGACGAATTTGATGACAGCCAGATGATGATAGACAACACAATCCATTGGCATGAAGCTAACCACTCCCTTTTGCCCGCCCCTTAAACGCCCTCGACGTTCCCATGAGACCTAACTCAGCAGCTGCTAGGTGAGGTACAGGTATATGATCCGGGCTTGAGCTGGCCTCAGACTAGGGGGTTTACCTATGAGAGAATGGAATTAAATAGGGGCTAGGCACCACGGAACCACCCCTTACATCGGCGGAGAGCTTCTGCCGCTCTCGAATCCGGGATTTGACTCAAGACAACGGGTTGATCGGGATAATGTTTCCATTTACAATTAAATAGCCAGGCACTCGAAGGGGTGTATATCCCATGGCTTGAGAGGGCCGATATCTGAACGTTGACAATCAGCTACTGCTACGTTGCACGGCCCTTGGATGGAAGACGCTACTAGTATCGGATAGAGTAAACCTCGAGGAACCGGACAGGGACAAAGCCATGACGCGTATGCATATAAATTTGCAGACGCGGAAAGAGAAAAACTGTAACGATCTAGATTGGCCAGGCACTACATAATATCTTGAAGCACCTTGTTCGTACCTACCCAAGGTGAGTCCCATCATCCCCAACCCCGCGCAGCTGACACACCTTGTTCTCTTAATACTGCCGGTTTGGTTGGGTTGAACAACCGAAAGTCGGTCAACAAGTCAGCTTGGAGTGGGCCGATGAGGCCCAGCGAAAAGGAAAGCAATGCGAACCGCTACACTGCGGTGAGAATGCAAGCTCCCTGCCTTGCCAGCCCTAAGACAAAACTTGCATCTCGTCTGATGCGGGATGGGCTGAAAAGGTTTGGATGATGAATGATGGTGGGTAAGATGGTCCTCCCTGTTGTTGCCTGGGTTTTAGTCGCATACTCTGTAAGAGTAGAGAGTAACTGTATGTACGAGTCAGATGATCCAACCTCGTACTGGCACGACCCAAGGCAATAGAGACGTCGCACTGCAGCGAGCGACGTGGTTGCCGGCCAGGCGGCATGCAGAATTGTATGGTGAGGGTTGATTTAGGTTACAGATGGGGAAGTCGGGCGATACTCGGATTTTTTTTTGATCGGCGCTTCGAACCCAACAACTGGGGAAAGTCCCAAGATAGTAAGGGTGCTACTGCGTCTTTGTTCGATAGTGCGATCCTGGTTAAAGGAATGGATCCATTGCGCAGGTTCGACGACGCCTGTTGTTTCTCTTGCGGTGGGTTTACAGTATCAAATGCAGAGAAAGCTGTACGAAAAATATCATCTTTGCAATGTGAAGAGAAATGTCAAATGTACGGAGTATGTACTGTACATACAGTATATATGAGTGAGAAGCTTCTGATGCCTCGTCTCAGGGCTGACAAGTCTTACAAGGATGTTGCCGTTGATCTGCGATCCCATCGTGTCGATCAACCTCAACCTGCAAGGCACACAAAGTTTACACAAGACTCTCGGGAAGCACACCTGTCGGCGAGGTCGGGTGGCATGCCGAAGAATCTCTGGCAATGCAGACGGCGAAGCACTTACTCCACCATCGACGGAGCCTAGTGTAAAATAGTTCGAGGTGTGACGGGTGTCAAGCACATGGATGGACCTAGAGGAGGATGTCGATTTCGGGCCAGAACAATGACGGCCATCAGCCGCCTGAGACATCGATCGGTGACGGCAGGACGTTGACAGCAAAGTATAGTGTTTACTCCGTACTCGTGCACATAGGTCGTTCTTTACGAAGGAGATGGCTGCATGACCTCGTCCGGCTCCCCGCGGGGAAAACGGTATGGACCATCCCAAGTTATGTACCGAGACCGAAGCATACCGGCAATCTTGAATTGCCATTCGCGGTTTATATGCGCCTCGAATTTCCACATCCACGACGCTGAAGTGAAAAAGACGCATGGCCAGACCAAGGCGCTAACCATGTCCGTCATTTCAGCTGGCAATAAGGTACCTCCGCAAAAGGTCTCGATTCTCTCGAACAATGATTGCTTTCAATAGCCGCCATCAGCGTGGCAAAGGCAAACCAGTTATCCGTTACGCTAGGCGAGGCGCTCGACCCTTTTGGCACGGAATTACCGCAGTGACGGATCGACTGGGGTTTGCTGTAAGGCAATCCTGGTTCCTGAAGAGGAATCTTTGATAAGGCATCGATATGGGAAGGAAAAGAAAAAGATCGGATCATCAGCTCCATCGCCTTGATTTTAGTATTTTAGCGCGAACACTAGCCAGAAAGAAATGGCCCATCTTCAATAGCCCGGGGAGGCTAGCGATTCGAGAAAAGGGGCCAGCGGTGACCGCATAAAGCACGACACGTGTAAAACCTCCGCTGCGTGTATTCATAGCTGGAGTGTAGACAATGCCAGCGAATGCTGACAATGCTGTCGGCGAGAAGACATTACTTACCTACCTTTGTACGGAGGTAGAATGGGCATAAGCTACCGATATGCAAGAGTCTCGTCAGATTCTCGTATTGATCAGGAACCCTGCCGCCACGGAGCGGGTATCACATTAGCCCATCCAGGCCCGCGTTCGCATTGGCTCGCGCTTCAAGATGGGCTCATGGACGGCGGGGCAGCCAAGAAAGCGCGATCTGTGCAGCCTGCACGGCTCACTACGGATACACTACAATACAACTTCACTAACAAGGTTCAGGCATACAGAGCGAAAAAGTACCTGGGAGCTGAGCCTTTCTCCTTCGATGATTCGATCCTATCTTGGCAGTAGCTTCGTATGTATTCTCCAATCAGTTGCGTTGCAGAGGGTCAGCCCAGTGAAGCCCGAACAAAAGAGAAGCTGCATTTTTATTTCCCACGGACTGCAAGGGCCAGCCAGCCCAGGGGCGCCTGCTTTTAGGGCAGCAAAGTTCCCGCCAACCTGGGAAAGGGGCTTCTTCATTTCCCATATGTTTTTAACGTTATAACCTACCTAACTACGGACCAACCTCAGCTGGGAGTATTTACAATAGCTTGGCTTCAACTTCGGCGCCAAAGAAAATAGTCGCTTTGAGGGAAATGGAGTCCGAGATCCGAGCCCGAGGACATCCTGGATGGATATTGTGGATAAGCAGCCGGCCAGACAGGGCGACCGTTGCTGCAGCCCAGAGTTACATCCTCCATGCCCTGCGAGCTGCGGCTGCCGCCTCGAGGGCTGTGTGTGTGCCCGTGTGGTACGTATACAGGACCCCTGTTGCAATCAAATCCAGCGCCCAAAGACGTGGGTTCTTTCCTCGCTTGTTCCCTTGACCCAAGCCCACGAGCCCACATCCCTTATGAAAATGTCTCTGGCGCTGACTGCTTGGCGAGCCTTTCTCCCCCCTGCAAGGTGGCTTCCCCCTGCCTATTCCTGCCTTTCCCCGTTCCCACCAAAGAAAAAAAAGGAGCCCAGCGTTGTTCGTGTTACCATTCACCACATCACCTTCTCGGCAAGATCCCCGCCTAGTGTAAAAGTAGTAGTAGACACCGAGCAGTATATAGAAATGTAATCCCCCGCTCCCTCTCTCCCTACGATCCCTTTCCATCTGCCTGTGGTCTTTTTCTGACCCTGACACTCGTTTTATTTTTTGCCCTGTCTCTTGCCGTGTTGGCGTCCTGTCACGGATCGCCACGCCAAGTCTTCACCATGAAGGCCTCACCGGCAAGGACGTTGTTTTCGTCCCTCGTCCTGTCTTCGGTAAGCCCTCCCCCCTTGCCAGCTTGGCCATATTTTCTGATGCCTGTTCTAGTTTCCCCTTGCGTTTGCCCAGCTCGCCGTGCCCACGGAGCTGCCAGATGGCTGGGCGTACGAAGGGTGCTATGTCGACGTTCCTGGGAGGACGATAAATGAGGCTACTTATGCCGACGGTGCGGCCATGACAAATGAGGCCTGTATCAACTTTTGCGCGTCGCGAGGTTTTTCGTATGCCGGAACCGAGTACTCAGTAGAATGCTTCTGCGGGAACAGCCTCGCGGCAGGCGCCGACAAGGTCGCCGACTCGGTTTGCAACATGGCCTGCTCAGGAGCCCCCAATGAGCCTTGCGGTGCCGGCAGCAGGCTCACGCTTTTCCACACGGACGCCGTTCTCGGGCCGCAACCGAAGCCTAATTCCAACGACTACGTCCACATGGGGTGCTACGCTGAAGGCACAACGGGCCGGGCACTCACATACGGCGTGGGCAGCATCCCCAGCGCCGAGATGACGGTTGATAAGTGCACGGCGGCCTGCCGCGCGGCGAATTATATCCTTGCTGGTGTTGAGTTCGGCGGTGAATGCTTCTGCGGCAATACCATCTCCAACGGAGGCGCTCCGGCGAGCAGTGGGTGCAACATGGCTTGCAACGGCGACAGCAGCGAGATCTGTGGCGGCCCCAGCCGGCTTAATGTTTACAACTACCAGAACCAGTACGACCCAGGCGCGACATCTACGACTACTAGTGCCACAGCTGACCCCACCGTCACCGCTACCGCTGACGGCCCGTCTCAACCCACGGCCGTGGGCAACTACGTCTGGAATGGATGCCGAACCGAGGCCACTGGCATGCGCGCCCTGAGTGCCGCCACGTTCGCGTCGGATGACATGACGCTCGAGGCTTGCCAGGTCTACTGCTCAGCCTACACCTACTTCGGCGTCGAGTATGCGCGCGAGTGCTACTGCGGCAACAGCTTCAACGCCGGCTCCGTGCCTGCGCCGGCTGCGGACTGCAGCATGACCTGCTCGGGCGACGAAACCCAGTACTGCGGGGCTGGCAACCGCCTGTCCGTCTATGCAAAGAACGGCACCGCGCAGGAGACCTCAACAACCACTGCCCCCGGCACCTCGACCACCTCGGCGGCTCCCGTCGTCACTGGCGTTCCCGAGGGGTGGACCTACCAAGGCTGCTGGATCGACGGAAAGCAGGGCCGTATTCTCCCGCACCAGATCCCCGACAGCCAGCAAAACAGCCCCGCGACCTGTGCCAACGCGTGCGCGGCTGCCGGCTACAGCATCTCGGGAACCGAGTACGGCGTGCAATGCTTTTGCGGCAATGCCATCTACAATGGCGGCGAAAAGACGGCCGACTCGGACTGCAGCTTCAACTGCCCTGGTGACGCCACACAGAAGTGCGGTGCTGGTGACCGGCTGAGCATCGTGTCCAACGGCACCCCCAAGGCGTATGCTCCTCCGGCGCCCCAGACCGAGGGCCTCGAAGGCGACTGGACCTACCAGGGCTGCGTTGAGGACAACCTCAACGACAAGCGCACCTTCTACTGGCAGCTCTTCTTCCCCGGCACCATGACGCCAAATATGTGCCTCAACCGGTGCGCTCAGTTCGGCTACATGGCCGCCGGTCTCGAGTATGGCGAGGAGTGCTACTGCGGCGACCCGGCCAACATTGCCACGGCCGGCGCCACCTTCCGCCCCGAGTCTGAGTGCGGCATCACCTGCGCCGGCAACGCCACGGCCATCTGCGGCGGTCTCAGCCGCTTGACAACCTACTTCTGGACGGGCACCCCACTCTACTCGTGGGATTTCCCCCAGGACTACCGCGCCGGCCAGTACCAGTACCTACTCAGCGGTCCGACCATCCCCCTCATCACCCAGGAGACGATTACTGGCAAGGTCTCGTTCATCTCCAAGTACGGAACCGGCCCTGGCAATGAGACGGGCGCCTACGAGCTGGACCCTGCCACCAACACGTTCCGTGAGCTCCATGTCAAGACCGACGTCTTCTGCGCTGCTGGCGTGACGTTGCCCGACAAGGCTGGCCGCCAGCTGAACGTTGGCGGTTGGTCCGGGGACTCCACGTACGGCACGCGCATCTACTGGCCCGAGCACGACTGGGAGGAGAACGTCAAGGTGCTCAGCCTCCAGGCCGGCCGTTGGTACCCGACGGCCATGGTCATGGCCAACGGCTCCGTCATGGTCGTGGGCGGCCTGATTGGCTCCAACGACAAGGCCGTCCCGTCCATCGAGATCCTGCCCTACACGGGCCAGGCGCCGCTCTACATGGACTGGCTCGACCGCACCCACCCCAACAACCTGTACCCGTTCCTGTGCGTCCTTCCCGGCGGCGGCATCTTTGTGCAGTACTGGAACGAGGCTCGCATCCTTGACCCAGTCACCTTCGCCACCATCAAGACGCTCCCCAACACGCCCGGCGCCGTCAACGACGACAAGGGTGGCCGCACGTACCCGCTCGAGGGCACCGCCGTGCTCCTCCCGCAAAAGTACCCCTACAGCGACCCTCTCGGCGTGCTGATCTGCGGCGGCTCCACCGAAGGCCCCGGCAACGCCATTGACAACTGCGTGTCCATCTACCCAGAGGCGGCCAACCCAGAATGGAAGATTGAGCGCATGCCCTCGTTCCGCGTCATGAGCTGCATGGCCCCTCTGCCGGACGGCACCTACCTGATCGCCAACGGCGCGCAGCACGGCGTGGCCGGGTTCGGGCTCGGCACCCAACCCAACCTCAACGCGCTGCTGTACGACCCCAACAAGCCTCTCGGCTCGCGCATCACCGTCATGGCCAACACCACCATCGCCCGCATGTACCACAGCGAGGCTATCACCCTGTTGGACGGCCGCGTGCTCATCTCGGGCTCGAACCCGGAGGACGGCAAGAACCCGGAGGAGTACCGCGTCGAGGTGTTCCTGCCCCCTTACCTCCTCAGCGGCAAGCCCCGCCCGACCTTCAGCATCACCAACAAGGACTGGGCGCACGGCCAGACGGGCATCCCGTTCACGCTGGGCGCGCCCGCCCAAAACGGCGAGATTACCGTGACCCTGTTGGGCTCCGTGTCGAGCACGCACGGCAACTCGATGGGCGCCCGCACCCTCATGCCCCGCGTCCAGTGCACGGGCACCTCCTGCACCGTCGACGCCCCCACCACGGCCAACATTGCTCCCCCGGGGTGGTACCAGATGTTTGTGCTCGACGGCGGCATCCCCGCTGTCGGCACCTACGTCCGCATCGGCGGTGACCCGGCGAAGCTGGGCAACTGGCCGCAGGCTGCTGGCTTCTCGGTGCCGGGCGTCTAATGGATTTGGGTTATATAAAGTGAAGGTGGCATTTGGATTATGGCTCATGTCCTTTTTTTACTCTTGTTGGATACTAGTCGTCCCGCCTGCACCTTTTGACCTGGCTCGGGGTCCTCCGAGTTGGCAAGCCCTTAATGTCAATTTATTAACATATTTCAATACATACACCTTAATTTCCTTTTTGACATGAACTCATGCCGTTTCCCTTGTCTCTCGTCGTGGGTCCTGTGATTGCCATCTCAACCCGGGCATAAACTGATAAGAAGAGTGCATCATGGTGCATAGAGACACGATGGACCATCTAAAACTCCCTGCGATTGTCTGCGTGAGAAATACATGTAGGCCTTGTAGGTCCCAGCCATGGGAAATAATGCTAGCGACAAGTTTTGCTGCTCTCATATGGTTGGACTTGATCATGTATCGAGGGCTGGGTACCTAGGGATGATCTCCACTAATTTGTCTTCCGGTGCCTTTGCTCTCCCAAGTCCCAACATCCAATTCCAGGGGTAGTCAAGTTAGAGGAGCATGGCGACAAGAAGAAGCTGCAGGTATCTGTATTGTATGTACCTACTGTAGAGACAACAAAGTCTTGCAATTGTAACGTCGTAACCCTTGCTTGAATCCAGAATTCCTTATAATACGTAGTAACCATTCCTAGGCCAACATTCTCCCTAAGGTAGGTTGTCTCTGCCGAGTCTAACCCTCTAGGGAGTAGGGAGTAGGGAGTAGGGTAAGGTATGTGTGTCAGGTCTCATCCCTGAATTGGCTCGACTTTCTCAGCCTGAGTACAAGAGAAATCCCAAACATCAAATAGCGTACATAGTTCTATGGAAACGATGTGGGCATCTAGCATCATAAGTGTAGTGTTTTGGACTTTGAGCACCGCTCGTCTACACACCTTTCGATGCTTCCTGAAGACCGTATTGTTCTAGAGAATTGATTGCCTTTGGTGCAGTGGATTGCGTGTTCGCTGTCCAAACTCTGATGGTATTCAAAATTTGCACTTACAGCTTTGATTGTGAGAGAAAAGAAATGAAGTGAAGACCACCAAGATTCAAACGAAGAGGGCAGCATCAAGCGCTATCAACATCATACATACAACGACGAGCAGTTGACCCCGGGTGAGGAAAGCAAATCGTGCAGTGGTAACAATACCGTACCGGTAGCGACTGCTTCCGTTGCCATTGGCAACAAACACACTTTCCATTTCCGTCCAGGCAAACTGAGCTGACAAAGCAAACGCAAGCTGCACAACATCGCCGCATTTTGATGTCATGGTCTCTTGCGCCCCCACCACCCACAGCGGGGTCTCACCGCCTCACCGCCTGACAGCCCAAACCCGCCCAAAATGCCTTAGGTGGGGTTCACTCGATCTGCTGGAACCAAGTGGAAACTCTTTGTCTGGCGTGATGACGCGAAGTGCGTCTCAAATTGATCTACCTAGCGCTGCCGTAGCAGCAATGTTCAGATCTAGCTTCCGTAGGGGTTTGGTTGAGGTCGGTTACGGGGCTCAACCAAACGTCGTCAAGAAAAGATATTGGCCGCCGCTCGCCCTTCATCAGAATTCCGAATTGGCCTCCCTTCCGCATATGTCCCAGCCCTCCTGATTGCCCCGTCCCAAATGCCTGTAGTGCCATCTGTGCGTCGGAAGATGCTCTTATCCTTCATAACGGGCATTACCATCCCGAACCACTTCCAAACGTACTTTGAAAGAGCCGTGGGGGTCCAAAGACGCTCAGAGGTCCTCGTCGTCGTCAGGAAGGGGGGCATTGGCAGCTTCCTGGATCTCGGCCTCGTACTTCGCAAGCAGCTCTTGGTCGACTGCTACCTCGGCCGGAGCGAGGGCAGGCGCAGCAACGAATTCCTGGGTCGGGCGTTAGTTCACAGACTAAAATATCCAATAGAAGAGGGTGTGCAGCGGCTTACCAGAGCAGCATTACCGACGAGCTTGCGGGCGAGCCAAAGGAACGGTTTCTCGAAGTTATAATTCGATTTGGCCGAAATGTCGTAATACTGGAGATTTTTTTTCCGGTGAAACGTGATGGTCTTGGCCTTGACCTTGCGCTCCTTGACATCGACCTTGTTGCCGCAGAGAACAATGGGAATGTTTTCACAGACACGGGTAAGATCGCCTGATGTTAAGTCCTGTTAGCACAAAGAACTAGGGCTACACTCTGTTGTGGCCTTTTGTACGTACGGTGCCAGTTGGGGACGTTCTTGTAGGTGATGCGGGATGTGACATCGAACATGATGATGCCGCACTGGCCGTTGATGTAGTAGCCATCACGGAGACCACCAAACTTCTCCTGACCCGCTGTATCCCACACGTCGAACTGAATTGGGCCAAAGTTCTGCAAGACTGTCAGCATGGCGCTCGGGGTGCTCGCCAAGCAGTAGGAGAAGGGAAACTTACGGTTGTGAAGCCAAGAGGGTGAACCTCGACACCAAGAGTGGCCATGTACTTCTTCTCGAACTCGCCGGTCAAGTGACGCTTGACGAAGGTGGTCTAATCCAGTCGCCAACCTGTTAGCACACCAGTTCACAGGAACCCAACCCCGCAGTCGATGCCGATACAGCTATGATAAGGAAAGAGCGTTGCAGCAGGAAACTTACCTTGCCTGTACCACCATCGCCAACAAGCACGAGCTTGAAGGTCGGGACCTGAGCGACCTCAGCCATAATGTGTTGATGTGTGACGATTAGAGAAGTACGGAGAAAATCGATATCTAGGCGCGGCAAATCAGTCTTGCTGCGCAACAAAGAATCTTGGTGTCTCGCGGTTGGCGGAGAAAGATGGTTTTCGGCAGAAGTTGTAAAGCGATGGGAGGGGATTAACGGACCTTTTGGTTGTGGTGATGGTGGGAAAAAGTGCCAGGTGCCAGTCGGGTTGCAAGAATCAAAATGGAGCCCAGAGTGATGTTGTTTTCAGAAGGCGGCTCGCGGGGACCAACAGCTGCCTTGAGCCTTGACAAAAAACTCGTTGGGCGGCGGGGTGGTTGGAAGCACGTGATCTCTCTTGCTGGTCAATGCGCGGCCATTCAGATTTCAGAGGCACTCTGCGAGACTGCGACTTTTGGTATTCCGCGGGCTTGACCAACTTTCACTGTCTTCCAGGTTGAACACAAGTTGGCGAAACTTGGTGTGGTTTTTGAAGCGATGCCCAGGCACATATACAACTGGCAGTACAGAGCATCAACTTATTTGTAAGCTTCCAAGTCTAATATTTCTAAGCACCGGTCAGGCCATTTTGTCACCAAGTTTGTATCTGTCCTATGTGTCACAGCTCCAATCCTTACTCCTTCCCTACCATGTCTTCACGATAGGGAATGCTAGGCTTCATTCACCGGCCATAGAGTTGCCTAATCTTAAGGCAGTGTAGCCCGAGCTCATGCTACTTTGGGCGAAGGCGTGTTCAACATCACCTCCCAATGTTGGGCCCAAGGCGACGGAGCCCAACTCTTCCTGTGATTGCCAGCCCCAACGACCCAAGCCCACTAAAACTACAGCGGTAGGATATGGCATCCAAGCAGCCCCCTACCGCCCCAGTCGCGCCGTGGTGTCAATGTCAGCCTGAGCTCCTGGGGCCGTGAAGTCCCACTGCTTCGTGATACTTTCACGAGGATATTTTGCTGCGATGTGGTCAGCCCATGCCCGACACAGGGCTGGCGGCGTGGTCGTGGGATTACTTACTCCTTCGTTGCCCTGAACGCATTCAGCTACCTTCTTGAGACCGTCATTGTTCTCGTGGTTGACATAACCAAAGTTCCGGATTAGGTCTCCAGGTTTGAGCCCCGCCGTAGCAGCCGGACTGTTCTCAACAACCGTATTGACTTTGGCAAAGGGCCGGTCCAGAGTCCCGGGTATCGTGTCTCTCGGTATCGAAATATCAGCGTTGGTCGGAGCGGCGGTCTCGTTATCGTCGTCCTCCAAACTGGCAAAGTGTTCGTGGAGTCGTTTTTCAATGAGAGCCATCAGATCCTTCCAGTCATTCCGGAGGTGGATGATGCGTGCTCTTGTGGTCCGAACTACAGTGGTCAGCCTGTGTGCTCCAGTCTAGACTCGACGACGATGCTCTCGTACTCTGTGCAACGTCGATATCGGCTCGGGGAAACCCATCGCGGGTGAGGAGGCTCGTGTTCATGTCAACGCCGTGCTGCAACCCCTTGTTAGAGGATCGCTCTTGCACCCAGGGTGCGGCGACAAACCGAATCAAGGACACCACCCAAAGCCTTCAGCTCCCCTTCAATATTGTCCTTTTTGCGCTGGAGCTCGGTGATCGAGAGTCGAGCTGCATTTCCGTTTGTGACAGGGGCCGTGGTGGGCCCTGAAGGGATGGTGGGCGCATGGAGGTTGCTCATGTTTTGCTGCAGACCCTTACTGGAAAAGCACCGGCAAGCAGGTTCATTCCATTGTCTTGGAAGTCGAGAGCGCTGATGCTGAAATGGCGATCAAGCCTGGGGCTTCGGAGGAGAGTCTAGGCAACCCTGGCAGTCTATCACGAATAACGCGCAAAGCAACTCTAGGTAGCCTCTGTAGCAAAGCAGCTCTGGACTGTAAGGTGGGGTCATAGCACGAGTCCAGCGCGATAACTCTCGGTGATGGCGGGGCGAACTGAGCTCTGGCAACTTGAAGGCGGGGTTCAGGACGTCCCGTTCCGGCGGTACGTACAGTGTATACAGTATAGTACGTAATAACCGTATTCGGAGCATATTGAAAAGAGCAGGCGCAACCCCGAACGGCCACTGGTGCAGCCTCACGTCCGCCTCAAGGCATGGA
Organism: Canariomyces notabilis; assembly: GCF_033297395.1. NCBI lineage: Eukaryota > Fungi > Ascomycota > Sordariomycetes > Sordariales > Chaetomiaceae > Canariomyces > Canariomyces notabilis. Next base: position 1,261,201 of record NW_027041824.1, read on the forward strand.
ACTGACGGAAGTGCTCCCACAGTCGAACTTGCAGGTGCGAGGGCGTGTGGCAGCAGCCCCATGGATGCACAGCCGGACTTCGAGAATGTGGTCGGAAATCCATCCGAGCCATCCAATGTGCCAAAGTCCAAGCTGCATTTTAGCACTTGAGAGCGTCTGTCCTTATCTTTCAAGTGCAACACCCCACAGCTGAGGGCAGGTTGACGAAGTAGCGGTGTTCGTCTTGAGTTAACCGAGACCGGAAGGGCTTGGGCACTTTGCGCCTGCATCGACGTCGTCATGTTTTAGTACATCTGCGCGCTCCCGCCAGATCCTTTGCGCGCGTCGTCATGGGGGGATGATGCCCGATTGTGTTCATATCCAATCGGTCAGCTAACGTGGCTGGATGCGAGCCTCAAGCAAATCTGCACTCCGCTCCAATCAGGCAAGCGTCTCGGTGCCAGCAAGCTGAATCTCAAAAGTTCGAACAAGCGGCCGTCACCCTTCAGATAGAGATGCTCAGTGATGGTCGTGGCTGCCATCGACGTACGTCTCTCATGATGTTGGTTACCCAAAGCGGCCTCATTGCTAGGCCAGAGCTCCCGTCTTGAGCAATGCGTCCAGCTCTTTCCGATCGCATCGACAACCGTCATGTCTCATAGCTCAATGGGTCAGTAGGTGATTTCTGCGTCATCTTTTCTTCGGTTATTGTTTGACTCCCCACCAGCATCTCTCAGTGGAATTTCTTTTTTCTCTTCGTGTGTTGTTTTCTTTTCTCGCTATCCTGCCCTCACCTTCCTTCTCTGGCGCATCATTCCTGCATCATGTATTGAATCGGTTGGCTGGCCCTTCTCAATTCCAAATCGGAGGCCCCGCCGAGTTTGTTTGGACACCGGCTTGAAGCAATTTGTTTCTTGAGAACCTAATCTTGCATGATGGCCTCCGCGGATGTCGGGTCAAGATTGCTCCCTTTGGCACAGCCATCACCCCATTCGGGCCATGGTCTCAAGCAGTTCTGCAGAAACAACGACATCTCGGCCGTCTCGAACAGCTCCTGCTCGTATCATATCAGCAACCCAGATCTGGTTCTTGCAAAGGACACCTCCGCTGGCTCCAAGGACAGGCCATCGCCATCATCGGAGAGAATCGAGGATGAGTGTGCTTTGGATCATACTTCCACAAGAGCTGTCGAGGATATCGTCTTGCCAAAGCCCCTGTCAGAGAATGCAGATTACGGCTCTCACACTAGCACGCGGGCCAACCCCGACGGCGGCCAACTGGTATTCGGACGGGACAAACGGTTTCAAAGATGGGCTAAGATATTGCACAAACATGCCCTGCGTCGTCAGGAGATGCAACATGGTGAAGGGGACCGCCCCTCCTGCATTCCCATAGCCGAAGGTAGTTTTTCTCCAACACTTGACAAGCCCACTCACAACCGGCGGTCCTCCTCAGATTCGTCCTTCGCCTTCGTGACGGCAACCAAAAGCGCCAGTATGTCTCTGGGCAATGTGAGCATGTTGACTCGCTCGAGGAGGGACATATATCGGTTATCTCGTGTCCGTTCGAGGACGGATCGCAGCAGCAGAGCTTCCGTCAGTGGCCCACGGATCTCTCTGGATAGTTCTTGTTTGGAACCGCAACCTGCCATAGATCCTGCTACTAGGGAACGGTCCTTGCAGAGGCGCCGTATACTGGAGGAATTGATTAGCACTGAGGAGAACTACATCGGCGATGTACGGTTCTTAATGAATGTATGTCTGCATCTAAGCAATGTCTCGTTGACTCTAACAGAATCACAGGTCTACGTCACGATCCTTGCTTCGCTACCAGCTAACCCCCCGGGACTGCGATTGTCCGTTAACCAGAACCTCAACGACATTGTGCAGCTTCACGAGGAGATTCTTGGAGAGCTCCACCATGCTGTGCCTTACTCGGAATACACTCAGCCAGGTGTCCCCTTGCAAAACGCCGAATCGAGCGCGTCTGCACGCGAACTTCACCGTTGGAGATCTCCAGGTGTCCTTGCGGAGGCCAAAAATGGCACTTCACGAATGGAAGAGGTTACTGGCATGCTGGCTGAACCCCATACCGCCGCTGAAGTCGCGAGGATCTTCTCGAAGAAGGTAAGTAAATACTTGCCTTGGCGATGGCCGGGTCATGAACCTGTTTTCTGATCTCTGCATGGACATAAGATGCACCGATTCTTCATCTACGAAGAGTATGGGGCAAAATACAAATTGATGATCAAAGATGTTGCCTCGGCACACCGGACGATGCCTGGTTGGCTCTCGTATCAGAAAGGATTGGAGCTCCTTGCTGCATCCCTCGTCCCCGACGGCCAGGGCGACCATTCAAGGAAGAGCCTCACAATTGGCGACCTCCTGGTCAAGGTGAACGCTCTTCTACCATGTATGAAAACTCAAGCTGATATGGACAGCCGATCCAACGAGTGTGCAAATATCCCTTGCTCTTCTGGGAATTATTGAAGCACACTCCCGTGGTTGACTGCCCTTGCTCATATTTGGAGATTGAAAACACGCTCATCAGACTTCGGGAAGCCACTGCTGAAATCAACCGTGCGACGGACGATTCCCGAGCAAAATCAGCCTTGGAAAGGACGTGGATTCTCCAGGACCGGCTTGTGTTCCCAAACCAGGTAAGAGATTTTGATGGAACATCTTGAGTACATACTGACCCAAGCATACCAGCTAGATGCAGCGTCAAGAAACCGTATCAGATCATTTGGCCACGCACAACTCTGCGGTGCTCTCCACGCCTGCTGGCAGACCAAAGAAGGGGTGAGTGGGCAGTACATGATTGCCCTACTGTATCGAGAGTGGTTTTGCCTTGCGACCGCGGGCAAGGCCGACCATGTCTACGCGATACAGGCTTGTATCTTTCTGGCAAATGCCAAGTTGGAAGAAGTAGATAATGGGCGAGGTAAGAACACCACTTAATGGCAGGCCTATCCAGATATTGCTGACAGGGGTTCCAGGTCTTCAATGCCACACAGCGCAGCATTCATGGAAACTGGTGTTCGTATGCGGCCAGCAGCTGTATGAACTAATCCTGACAGCATGCACCGATAAAGAGGAACTGGAATGGCGCACACGGCTGGAAGATAACCAGAAAGCTGCTGTCACCAATTGCCAGGATCAGGCGCAGCCAGAAGTGCTCGAAAGTCTCTCGTTGAACATCAGAGCTCTGGGTACTGTTTTTAGGAAACAAGGTAGGTCCCATCCGCCGCGAAGGTTGGTCAAGCGGATGAGCTAACCCGCATCACAGGGACCGCTGCTAGAAAGATATCGATGCATCGAACAATCACAGTTGGCGCCAAGTCTCCCTTATGCCAGGTCATTCTCAAGAACACCACCGTCAGAGAGGCGGCGGTGTCTGGCAACGGTTCTCATATCAACAGGTCTCAGTCATTATACACAACCAACAGCCGTATACCTGTGCTGGCACCTTCCAGGGCCGAGAGGGCGCGACTGGAGGCTCTCCTGGCCGATGTGTGGACGAGGGATGTATTACCCTTCCCTGGAATGACGGTCCGATCCAGGAGCGAGCAGCTGGTCCGAGCATCGGCGTCTTCAGTGATGCGAAGATTGAGTTCGGTGAGCATCACTGGTAGGTTTGCGAAGCGCTCGAGCAGTTTTCCGAGCCTGCTGCAACTGAAGGGCGCAGGTAGCAGCCCTGTCAGTGGTGAAGAGACAAGCCGCAGAAGTAAAGAAGAACCACGCCCGGAAACGCCCGCGTCCCATCAACTGGGAGAGGTACGCATGTCGCCGCTGTCTATGATTCCCGACGAAACGGAACGTTCCAGTCCGTCTCTGGCTCCGTCGGCGGCGTCGCCCGGGTCGGATCCATGCGCAATTCCCATCGGACTGGTGCGTCGTCGTCGAGGCAAGACAATCCCCGAGACACGGCCAACGACGCCGATCGAATTCCACCGGCCTTCTACGGAGTCTTCCCCGCGTTTGAGCTTACAGCGTTCAACTCTTAGCGAGACATCCTCGGCTAGTGGCGATCTGCAAAAGGAGACGTACTGTGCGGCTCCTAACGGCGGCTCGCGCAAGGCGTTCGGCCCTTTGCATGAGCTCCCGGGTAAGAAGGCCAAGAAAGGAGGGCGGCGGCATCGCGGTGCGGTTTTCCGGAGCATTCGTAACATATTTCGATGAGAGACCAAAACGATACACATACATTGGACTAGGGTAGGTGGACGGGCGGCGTGGATTTTGTATGACAAAAGCATGCGACACCCTTCTCCGCACTCTCGCTTTGCCTTAACATTGTATATTCCTTGTCCCTCTGCTGAGAGCTTTGGGAATGGCTATGACCTTGGTTTTGTCTTGTTTTCCCAAGGACTGCAGTGGTTTTAGTTGTAACTGTCGAGGAAGGGAGCTGCCCAGTATCTCTACAGGGCCGGTATTGGTGGGTGTCAGCACAGTTACTATTCCTAGGTCCAGTATGCTAAATCAGCGTCGAGCGGTCTCCTTGCAAATATTGCGTCGTAAGTTAGGTATTCTCTTGCGCAAGCGTGGGCTGCTACGAGCACCGCAATCCAATAAGGTACGCTACGAGTGATCACTGGCGACTCGGACAATTCTATGAAGGTACGAAGTACGTTTCGAAGCAGTTCTCGTTGATTTGGTGACGTCAGACGTTAGTTCGTTTGGCCCACTGCAGTCAGGAACATGTGGATCGCTTGATACAGTGTTTTCCATATGGTATGAGACATGATCGTTTGGAATTGATAGTACAACTTGAAGACGTCTTGCCCGAAGCCCTAGCACTGCCAGTTCAGTTTTGAAAAGCTTTTAGGATGAAAGGGCTTATAGATTAGCTATCAGGATTAGACACTTGGCGACTGCCACCGGATTGTCTCTTGATTGCTGCATTTGAATTCATGATATATTCTACTAGCTGCGTTACTGTAATTCACAATGCATGCTTACTGTATCGGCTTTCACAATCCGCACAGTATCCAAAGCGGGAAATCGGGATAATCAATGTCTCTCAGTGATTGCTCGATCGTCACATATGACGTAGCACCTGATGGTCCTGCCTGGTGATGTCTTTATTTACGAGGGGTAGGAAGGAGCAAAGAAACACTCAACACCAAATTAACAAAGTTTGAGGAAGCAGCTTCACAATCAGTTTAGTGCTCTTTCTTTCCAGCTACGCATCAACGAATCGATATCCTCAGTTCCCTCACCGCAACAATCAATTCGCCTTCTGCTACTCATCCTACGCGTCGACTACTCTTAAACAGACGCAGTGACACTCAGTGCAGTATCTCGGATCACTTCTACTTCGAAAGGATATACAAACCACAAAACGAACCAAAATGACTCGCGGCGACGTTAACCACGTGAAGGTCCACTACAGGGGCAACGACGAGGACTTTATCGTCTTCTTGGACAGCGTGGAGGACTACCAGAAGTGGCTCAAGGACCGGTCGGTTCCGCTGGCGCAGGTGGTGTCATCGTTCAAGGTGTTCACTACGCATCGGTAAGTTTCTCCTTTGCCAACAACATATCACTTTTTCTTCCCCCTATCCAGTTAGGATATCAGTCAACGGGTAACTGATGTCAATACAATCTAGGCATGGCGCCCAAGGCATGCTGGAGGGTGCTTCCAAGGCCCTGCTGGAGAACGAGTTTGGCACCTCGAAGGAGGACGAGGCCGTATTGAAAATTCTGGAGAAAGGGAGCCTGCAAGAATTTGAGGTATGACCGCATGACTTTCCCTTTTTGCCCATTATGTTTGCCTTTGCCCTCCTCTCTGTCCTACCAGGCCAAGCAGGCCCCCTCGGAATACTCCGTGTTGCACCAGGAGGAACACCTATGGTGTACCGCTTGATAGGATGGCGGCCACCGTTAAGCGCCCAGTTCCCCCAACTGAGCTGGGCGTTGCTGCGCCTCGTGCCATGAGCACGCCCTCTCGGTGCAGGTGTGGTGCGGGCCGTCAGGCGGCACAAGACTGCTGAGGCTTGATGGGCGGCAAGCGACGGCTGCAGAACCGGCGCGTTTGCTGAGCCTCCGGGTATTTGGCTTTCACCGACCCGTCTTTGGGGGCCACACAATGCCGCTTCTCTGGGGTACAATACCACTTGAGGGTTCCCTCGATAGCACCAGGGTTTGGCGGCTAGATGGTGGCTTCACCATCCCCCAGGCCTTTCGATCGCGGCGTTGGTGGGATAACAGAAGTTGAAGCTGACATGTCTCAACTACAGATGAGCGAGCGTCAAGGCCGAAGGAATGATTCAAACGGCCCTTACATCCCTCACTAGAGAATATGTGACACCCCCCAGCCCTGTCGCGTCCGTTCCTTACATAGGGTTGACGACTCCCAAGTCGGCTCCTAGCTCGAGTGAAGGAGATTCGGGTATCTGATGAGGCAGTCATGTCCTGGGACCTCCATGGAAGGAACAGAGAAGAAAGACACCTTGTGGCTAAGATCTGTCTGCAATGATTTGCAACAGGCCTGCAAGACGCAGAACACTAGTAGCACATCTCTAGAGGAACCGTCGAGCTCACGAGAATTAAAATCTTTCACGAATTGACCTGCTCTGATTCGACTGGAGGGGTGTGACGCTTGAAAGTTGAAAGGAATCGGGCTCACCTTGATTACCTATGAGGCTACGAGCAGATTAAGTGAGGGTTGTGCTACTTCCAACCCATCATTCTCTGGGTCAATGAGCGCCGTGGAACGAGCAAGCAATCAAGTAGCACAGCAGGATCGTGCGTAACGCGGTGTGTATTGTACAAGGTGCTCTGTAAATGGTGTGTGTGGTGATACGGAATCAGCTGCGAGTTCGAAAAGCAGTGCCTGCCTCGATTTCAAAGTCCGAATAAACGAGTCACGTGTCACCAGCAACCGCCCTTGAGCTGACTCAGCTGAGACTCATTTGTGGTGTGAGACATGGGCCTTCCCGTACCTGAGTGGCTGCCGCCCTGAGTGTTTCGGGAACTCGAGATCCGAAGGAGGAGAGGATTCGTGTGGTGTTTGAGTTGTCGACGCAGAGTGTCGTCTGCCGCCGTGGATTTCGAGGCACTGCCTGCTGAGGAAAGAGATTGATCCAGGCTTGGTTCGTGGGTTGTGTTTTGAGGCTTTTGAGCAGCGCTTGCTTGTGCACTCCGATCGTTGCTCTCAGCCTCGCAGGCAACCAACCCCGTGGGTTTGGATATTTTGCTCATTGGAGTGCAGTGCATAGGGTAGGTAGATAGGTAAGTATGTGCAACTATGTATGTACTTGGTTACAATCTGAGACAAGACAAGGTCATGATGATAGCCCACCCTCAATCGACGGAGCGGCTCACTCGCGTCCTGGTATAGTGTATACAGACTCAGAGACAGCAAAACCTGTCCGTACTTAGGTTCACCTGGTTAGGCGAAGGTGAAGAGAAGGTGGCATGGACTGAGATGCTTCCGTAGTATTTCCATTATTCACAAGCTGATGCAGCTTGCTACTTGCCGGTTGTCGGCATCAACATAACTTAACCACTGATTTTGCGTCCAGCCCACAGGCACATGGACAAGGCCGACGACATTCAACAATTGCCTTCCCCTTCGCCTCTGCCGAACCATATCATCGTCGTCCACTAGCCCTCCGTCTGGCTACACCCTCTCACTCCAGCTTATTTGATACACAAATCCAGAAAACGCCAGGCCCGCAATGCTCATCCCCTCCGCCACTGCTCTCAGGTCTGCTGATCAACCGAGGCTGGCGTGTTATGCGGTATTTCCAAAACAAAAATTTTGACAAAATGCGGTAGATGGTATATGGAAGAGTATAGTGGAAATAGTATAGAGGCTGCCCGAGTGCCGTCTAAGAATGGGATGCGTATTTCCTGGGTAATTGTCATATGTACGGTTTGCGTCCTTCTCTTTCCCCGCTGTCTGGCTCACATCCCCGACCATTTTAGCCCAGCCATCTCTGAACGCCCTTCCGCCTTCGTAGATACGTGTTGTCTGAGGATACCGATCTCGAAAAGCGCCGAGGTTGACCGAGCTCGAGTGATTGTGGCATGGCGAGGACTGACAATTGTAAAAGCGGATTGCGGACATGGGAACCATATGGACAGGGATAATTGTATGTGCGTCCCTCTTATCATAGGCCGGACATCTATACACGGGCGGTCCTGGCGCCCCGTTGGGGTAAAGTCCATGGCTTCGCGCAGATCATCTATCCATCATCTAAGTTAGGATGCGGTTTATGAGTTGACTCCTGTGAACACAAGACATACCTCGCCTTCACTGTACGCCCAGAAGTAGACGGCCAACCCAATCACCTGGTAGATGGCGGCATTTGTGCCCTGATACATCAAGGCCGCGGCAAGAGCTGTCAGGGGAAGAAACGCGAGGCGGGCCTCGAGGCTGCGATGCAAGCTAGAACCGGCCAGGAAGCCAAGCGGCCACTCCCATGCCAGGAGGATGAGCCCGAAAAGCAGGTTGATAATCTGGAGCACCGGGATGGGTTTGACAGCTCGGTCGAGCGTTTTCGTTGCGAAGTCCCAGAATATCTTGGGCCAGAAGAAACCTTCCAGCGCGGCAGCTACCTGGTCTGTAGGCATACAGTCAGCATTCTGTCCCGAAATTCTGTTCTTGGTCCGGAGTCACATACAGGTCGCTGCGGCCAAGATGATGAGCCTCGCCCAGTGGTTCTTGATCAACTTTCCCATGGTTCCCGGTTACAGATTGATAGATCGAGGGACGTCGTTCCAGATAGATCTCGTTCGGTAACACAACCTTCCAAGTTCCTTCCTCTTGCTTGCCGTGTTCACGTAACTCGCCGATACTCTTTCCTCACTCCAAGAATACCACTGTACAGTCTCCCTGTCGAAGAAGCAGACCCAAATTCCGGAAAAGCGAAGGTGAAGCGGTCGAAGGCGGCCCGACACAACAACCTCGTTACCCAAAAAAACTAAACAGTAATACAAGGCAAAGCCCAAGGAAGGAGAGGCAAGGTTCCGGACCTGCGGTGTTGACTGGCGGCCTGAAAGGGCAGGACCTAGAAAAAAAATGGCGATATGAAAGAGGGCTATCGACCAGCGGCGGCGAAGAAAGGGAGGGCAGGGGAAGCAAAGCAAAGGAATCCCAGGTCGTCCAAAGCCAGCGGGGCGTCGTGGGACTGATATTGGGTCGGCAGGCTAGGCCGGAGCAAGGCGATCTCGGGTGATGGACGGGATCTAATAGAGTAGGCGTAGGGTACACGCCCCAAAGGGCTTGCACCGTGGTCCGGGAGCTCGTGTATCAGACGAGTAGCGGGGGGGTGTGGATGCGTCTCGGGTGTAGGGCAGATGCTAGTTGTGCTGGTTCGAGGTCCAAGTCCTAGTGATCCGATCTATAATGACGGCAGGCATTGGGGATGCATGGATGGGAATTTTGACTTTCAGATGCGATTTTCCTTCGGATCAAGGGCGACGCCGCCAGGGATGTGCTTGAGATGTTCGGGGGTTTGAATCAGATGGGCTTCTCCGTGCTCTATTGTGGCGGTAATGCTTTGATGTGAAAGGCCAGGCTATCCTCGTTATCCTCGCATTAAGTTTCGATGGAGATCAGACACGCTGCGTGTTACCAAGGGGAGGTTTTGAGTTGGAAGGGGGTGTTGGGGTTCTGCATGTATATGTATGTACAGAGGGGAAAGAATGCTTGATCGACGCACATCCGGGACTTTACGAGTTTAAGAGACGACTGGGCATCCCGTGAGGTACCTGACAGTTCGCGAGACCCCAGATGGGCCGATGTGCAGGTGTAAGTCAAGGGTGGAGAACCCAGAGAACCTCTGACACGCCCATGCCAAGGGGGGTGTCTGAGGAGTAAAGCAGTGGAGTACGAGCTTGACATGAGCAAAAATGCCAGGAGGGGGTGGAACTGGATTAGAGATACAATCCATGGTGTATGTGTAGAATACCAGCCACGGTCGAGACGGCCACCTGTGTCTGCAAAGGCGGCTCGCAGCGCAGTCCCCCGGCCATGACATTGGACCACGGAATGATGTTCGCGGGCAGCGGGCGGCTCATCGAGCACAAAAGGAACCAGGTTCCCCCACCTCTGGCCACAGCAACCGACCGCTCTTGGGGCTGGCGGCGGGTAACGTTAAGGTGCGGCCTGCTGGAGAGTGCTGTACCACCAATAGGTACGGAACTCGTGAGATTCATTGGCAAGCTGCTTGGTTAGATATTTGCTCTGCAATCTTCCCATCTTCCATGCCCGCGACAGAGAGCAAAGGCGAGAGGGCAAACCACAAATTGGGGCATTTGCCAACCCCGGCTCGACTCGTTGCCAATCGGGCTGGCCAAAAAGAGCAATGCCGTCGAGGGTTGCGGTCAGCTAGCGGTCAGTCTTCGCTCTGCTGGTCCTCGCATTGGGTTGTTGATGGGAAAGCGCTATGAATGCCCGTTGAGGGGAAATGGCAAGAAAGCTGCAATGTCTGGCGTGATTGGGTGTGCCGAGGGCGGCTACAGGAGAGACTCGAGCCAATCGTGATTCAGTACGCTTTGACCCGCTTGGCCTCTGCATGGCTTGGCAAGCTCCCCCTCCTCCCAAGGAACAAAACGATGACTCCGTAACCGTCCTGCGACTGACGAGCTACTCAAGTATCCTCAAAGTTCCTTGGATGTGCCAACCTGCTGCCCAGTGCCGGATGCTTTTGCAGTGACTCCGCAAGACACTGTTAGGTGCGCGTACATTAGTGCCCGCAGTGCCCTAGAGACCGAGGTTCGCATCGTTTCTTGAGGAGGCTGGTCTGCAGCCATTCCCTTCTTTAGCGTCGCTGAGGGCATTCTGTCCTGGGCCATCTTTGACATCGACAACTCACAATGAACATTGATGCTGCCTCTTCAAGGGTGTCGTCGCAGTTCTCGACAAGTTCCAAGGTTGCAGCCCCAGATTCAACTCTGAGACCACGGTCTGATCTTCTGCCGGCAAGCTGAGGCACAAGCTGTTTGAGCGGGGGTCGAAAAAAGTTCAGGGATCAGACGGAAAGCACGGACCAGTACTTTGACCGGGGGTGGCGGCGGCACGATGCGGCTTGTACCGTCCGCCACCGGATTGACAGTTCAAACTCGACACTTCCATTATTGACACCTCTCTTGACAATTTGTCCATTAGCGTTATCGTACAATACATTTCATCAACAAACGTCAATCAAAGGCAGTCAACTGCTATCTCGCTTCCTGGGCGAACTTCATATTCAGCTGGAATTTGACAGTTGGCTATACGGAGATGTATGCGTGTTTAGGTATACGTTGTGTTACCGTACCGAACAAGTAGTTACATTGCGACGCCGTCGAGAGGCGAACACAGCTTTGATCCCCCGATCCCCTAACTTATCGGACTGTGTCTCCGGACCGTCTACGGATACTTAATAGATTGATGATGCCGCTCTCTGCTGGCTGAGGTAATTATAGTGCATTTATTCATCTTGCCTGCCTCGCCTACACTACGACCTCAGCTAGAGCCCGGTGCTGCTGCTCATTTCGTCAGCATTAGCCGGCCCGTCCCCAGCCCTTCTTGCATATGCACATCGCCGTTTGTTCAATATATCGGAAGTGCGCACACCGTCACTGGTTCCTGGCGGTTGGTCCTTACCAGCCATTGGTCCCCACGCTGCAAGCGGCCGACCTTCCTAACCAAAATAATCAATCACCAGAGCACCCGTCACTACCACGTACGAACGAGGGTACTTCGTATATAGATTCCATGGTTGAGTTTGCTCAAGTTTCGATTGCAACTATTGACTATCATAGTCGTCACCATGCAAGTTGAACACTATTGGGTTATATTATCATCTTACATGCTTGCTTTTCTCTACGTCACGGCCGGGTCCCACGCTTCCACCTTCCGTCACACCGGCCCACGCTATCTGCGCTGCCTCTGCGGCGATGCGTTCTTGAAATGCAAGAAACCTTCTGCAGAGTATCATCCAATGCGGATAATGAATTTGGAAAGGATGTGGGACTGTGTGTTGAGGAACGTGTGGCCCCAAGCTTTCCTCAATCGTTAGGCCCTGTGTACCTGGTGTACTGCATCCTGCGGTGTGAATGTTGATATGTTCACCGCTTGCACCAATGTTGTCTGGGATCATCCGCCCTCGCACATGTGCTACTTGAACCTGTGGCCCATCGTCTCATCGCGGTGATACAGCGCCGCATCATACAGCCACAGTCCGAAGATGGAGATGACTTTCTTAAACATGACATCGGATCGCTAACGGTATGATGGTTTCCCTTCTACACTATTTAATGTTTAAAGAAGCGATCTTGAAGTTGAGACCCCCGAAACTGAGAGACCATCAAATGGTCCCTGGGCACTCGCACGGCTATGATACTTTGAAAGAGCCGGCGATAGGGCCATGGTATTCGAAGTCTCCCTTTTGGTCGTGAGCACGGAGACCAACGGCAATAAAGCTTCGCTTCCATATTTCAAGCTGCACTCAGGTGACGGGATATAATTAGCATCTCCCAAAATCCAAAACTGTCATTGGACTCTCACCGTGCACGCAGTTCGCCAACAGCCTGCATAAGCCGTCACATCACGCACACACCAACTACCTACATAATGCAGTAGCTGGGAATTAAACTGCGCCATGTCGAGTATTTCCCAGTGTCACGGCTCCGGCTGGGGCAGAGAATGATTGACGGTTCCAGAAGAGATGGCGATGAATATAGAGTTGGCAGCCGTGTTAGAAACTTCTGCTATCAACTGCAATCGCAATTCGTCTGAACGGCAGCTCTGCAGTGAGAGGGAGAGTGATTGCTATAGATCATGACAATGCACAGTTCAGCTCAGGAACTCCCAAAGCCTCTTGACCGCCTCAGCGAGGTCTGAACAGAGAGCATCAATAGACAGGAGACAGCGAAAGGTCAAGCCGTGGAGAACTCGTGAGCCCAAAATGAGAGTAAGCTCTCGGCTTCTGCGGGCTCGAGAACGCTGCGGATCCTTCTCCGTCCCTCGTCTAGCCCAATCTCAGCCAACAGCTGTCTGAAGCTTAAGCAACTCATACCCAGCACGTCTACTGAGTACCTGGACAGTGGGGTGCCGATAGTGCAATAGGGCAGCAGATCGCGCGTGGCGTCGGCCGGCGCTGGGTGAGCGGTTCTAGAAGCCATGAGAGAGGACCGAAACCCCTCGAGGGCGGCTGGCAGCGCATCGACAGCTGCGAGAGGAATGATGGGCATCATGCAGGTGTTCACGATCCTGCAGAGTGAAAGTCAGGATAGTGAGACATTGCGTCTGCCGGGGAGGCTGAAGGACTCACTGTATATGGAGCCTCATGAAAGCTTCCATGCCGCCTTGGCTCCCGTCTCGGTCAAGCAGGAAGACGACCGCGACATTGCTGCCGCCGCCAAGGCGATGAAGCTCCTGAATGCGACCAATTGCCCGTGCGTCGTCAATGTCTGTCGAGGACAGCAGGATGAGCTGAAAAGCCTCGTGTTTCTTCCCCTTTGGGCGCGGAATGCATAGAGAAAGATCATGGGTCCCTAAATTGGCCTCTGCAGATGTCAGTGGGTAGGAGATCGTTCTCTTGGCAATCTTCATACCCTTCCACATCTTCTTGTTGGACTGCAAAAGTTGGACTGCGGCTGACGCCCACGTCCCACGCCGTCTCAAACTGAAGCAAAATATGTCGGCGGCGGCCAGCTCGTCGCCTGGATAATCCATGTGTGTAAGCGGGCTGGAGAAGTAGATTGGAGAGGTGTTGAATGGTCTATCAGTAGCTAAGAGGGTATCGCTTCTATACCACAGATTTTGACAGTTTTTGTCGAGAGAAGGGTGTTTCGCCTCCTGTCAATACCGGCCAGAATACCTGGACTTCGGTAGACTCTCTCGCACCTTCCTCGCGGGCTTACATCCCCATCGCACTAGGCCAATATCGTTGATCAGCCTTCCCACACGCAGGATACTTACATCATCGTACAGATGGCCCAGGCAGCAGCTCAGCAACTGCCTGAGATACATTGGCGAGAAGGGAGCACCTTTGTCGGTCAAACCCAAAGTCCCTTCCCTCACAATTCTCATACCGCCGGTGTCGGTGCCGGTGTCGGTACAGCTAAGAGCGGCTTTTTCGTCTTAGGGTCCCTGAACGCTCTCAACGCCTCTTCGATCATCTCGACTCGCTCTCGTTGCCTCCTTTCGGCCTCTTCCAGTGCCGCTTCTCTCCTGTTCAACTCCTCCATCCGTCTCTCAAGGTCTTCAATCATCTCCTTATTTTTGTCGGGTTTCTGTGAGGCCTTCCAGTATTCGTACGTGATCAGGCCGCCGGCAACCCCGAGGATAAATGCATCGCCGACAACATCGGCAAATAGGTCGACGGCCTTGGCCTCAGGTAGCGGCCTGAATTTGCGTCTCCATATGCTTCTAGGCGCTTCTTTCGTCGACTGCGACTGTCTTGCCGTCGTCCCGTACTTTGCCTTAAGCTCCTCTTCCCGCTTCACCTGCTCCTCTGTTTTTACGGTAGGGGCCTCTGCCTTTTCCCTGGCTCTCTGCTCTGCATCCGGATTTCGCAGTAGCGCAACCGACAGCCGCATGTTAAGCTGGTGTATCACCTGGCCATACCGGGCCGCGAATGCCCGGAACCGAGGGTGTTCGTGTGCCTGGTGTTTTATGTGATTCTACCGAGAGCTGATGTCAGTGACTCGGACCTGTGAAAAACCTGGGATGGCCGGGAGCAAACGAACCGCACCGTACTTGGAGATGTGTCGCACAAAGAGCGCAGCAAGCTTGAACAGCGGCAGTGGAACCATGATATAGGGGAGCTGTCCAGCCAAGTATAAGGACCGGCAACGATCAATGGATTGGGTGCTCGCAGATTGGACAGTGTTCAGCTTATAATTATGATGTTCTGTGACGCAACACTCTGCCCTTGAGACCTCGCTTCACGGAATGGAACGGACTATCCAGTGGAGGTCCTAGGCCTGAAGATGCTGCGGTGTAATTCCACGATTGATCGCATGTTCAATGACTGTTGCGCAGCTTCGGCGGGGGATGGAGTCATTCTCGGCATTCGCCGGGAGCACTGACAGCCAATGGTGTTGCGCCAAAAGCTGGCCCCTGGGTTAGCGAAGGAAGCTTATCCGAGACCCCTGCACTCCCATTCTGGTTGCTCTGACGACACCAGAGGGTCACAAACAAATGCAATCCAGGCAATTCTTTGCGAGGTCCAGCACCTAACATTAGCTTTCAAGCACAGCAAAGCCGCGTGCACATTTTCCACAATTACCCAGCGCAGCGGCATTTGCGAATTGCATTCTCGTTGCGCAATTACACGCGTTTTCAGACCACACTTCTGATGCGCATGATCTATATGATTGCACGAACTGCTTGTGTTTGATTTGTAAGTTGTCTCGTTGTTTACAGGCTGTTGCGACTCATTCGAAATATCCGCGCCCCAAGCGCCCGACAAAATGAAACTCCGCGCTCTGTGCAGGCAGCTTCACAACTGCGGCTCACAAGTACTGATTTTGTTCACGGCAGGCTGTACGGAGACTTCGGGACTCGACGAAGTCACCAGCCAAGTACCAAGCATCTCCCCTTCGTCTCTCGGTGTCTTGCGAAGCGAGGAACCGGCGATGGGCGCTAGAGGCGGCGTTGACATGGAGGCCCTGTCCCCGAGGGATGCGAATGCTCAGCGGGTACCGCGAGTGAATGAGCTGAAGACTAAGGCAGCAGCTCAGCTCAAGACGGTCAAGGACAAGGAGCATCCGCCTCCGCCACCAAACAATGTCGTCGAACCGCCCAGCTCGGACCGTAAAGACGGTGCCGTGTACCAAGTCGGAAAGCTTTTGGGGAAGGGAGGTTTTGCCATCTGCTACGAGGGCAAGGCGGCAGGGACGTCGAAAAGAGTCGCCCTAAAGATTGTCAAAAGCCAAATGCCGACGAAGATGGAGCAAAAGGTGCGTTCCCATACAGTTTTCCGGTGGTATATCCTGTCTAACACAACGGCTTCAAGTTCCAAACGGAACTTCAAATCCACTCCAAGATGCGTCACCAGAACATTGTGCAGTTCCACCGTGCCTTTACGTTCGAAAACTGCACCTACCTAGTCCTGGAACTATGCCCTAACGGCTCACTTATGGACATGGTCAAGCGGCGCAAGGGGCTGACAGAGCCTGAAGTCCGATTCTACACAGTCCAGATTGCTGGTGCCATCAAGTACATGCACGCAAAAGGAATCATTCACAGAGATCTAAAGATGGGCAACATTTTCCTCGACAAACACATGAACGCAAAAATCGGGGATTTTGGCCTTGCTGCCCTGCTTCTTACGGGCAAGGACATGCAGGTCATGCGACGGACAACGTTGTGTGGCACGCCGAACTACATCGCCCCAGAAATCTTGGAAAAAGGCAAGAAGGGCCATGACCACATGGTCGACATATGGAGCCTGGGGATTATTGTGTAAGCCAAGCCCTCTCTCATGCACATGGGAATCGCAATTCTGATAAGGGGCAGGTTCGCGATGCTTACTTCCAAGCCTCCATTCCAATCCTCCACGACGGACGAGATTTATCGCCGCGCGAGAGACCGAGATTACGAGTGGCCGTCATCTGAAACCTCGCAAAAGTACATCAGCCAAGAGGCAAAAGACCTTGTCGCAACCATGCTCCAGGACGCCGACAGGAGACCAGACCCGGATGCGATAGTGGGCCACCCCTTTTTCACCTCTGGATACATGCCCATGGCTTCGGATATCACATACAAGTTGCGAGATCTTGCACCCGAAAACCCCGCTTTTTACGAACCCCTTGCCAACTCGAAGATGGAAGCAATCAACCTTCGGAACGTCCAGGAGATGTGCCGAGAATGCGGTGTCGGGCCGTGGTCGCAAACACAGTTGGTGTTCAAGAATATCTGGAGGGAAATGGCGGAGGAAGAGCAGAACGGTCTAACACCGGTCATTCCGCTGGCTGAGGGCGTCGTCTATCGGCCGTTTGACGAAATCAAGAATGAGCAGAGACTCCAGGCTCGGCTCGCAGCACAACAAACGACCCAACAGACTTTACAGCTTGCCGACAGAACCGAGGAGCTTAGCAGCTTCAGTCAGAGTATCCAGGTGCCTCAGGTCCCGCAAGTCCCGAAGGCGCCACCAGGTCTGCTTCGTGCTCCGCCGCAGAGCTTCGCAGCTCAGCAGAGAGCGCAACACAGGCCAGCCAATACGGCAGGTATCTCCAGGGCGCAAACCGTTACTGAGCCCGCGTCTAGACAGATGAACAGTCTGCGGTCAAGACAAACACGAGAGGCGCCGGCATCTACCGGGCAAACTGAGGCTGTTCCGAACCCAAAGGGCACATCACGGAGCCTTCGCAGCCAGGCCACGTCTACAAGGAGCCAGACGTCTGTGGGTGCGGAACAAGGCGCTCCCCAAAGGCGGCCGTCCGCCTCAACGAGGCAGAAGGCTCAAGAGGAGAAGCTGTCTCTGTTTAGCCCGTCGGAGTACCAGGAAGTGGTCCCAGGCACCAGGCCGGATGTTGTACTAGACCGCCTCCGCAAGCTGCAAGCTGAACTCGAGAGGGCCCTCAATTCTCGCAGCATGGCAATCTTGTCCTCCAGGGAGAAGACGCCGTCGCCACCTCAGATTGTAGTGAAATGGGTTGACTACACCAACAAGTTTGGTTTGGGCTACATATTGAACGACGGGAGCGTCGGCTGCATTCTCCGAAGTATCCCGGCGCAGGATGGATCCAAGTCTGGCATGTTGCCTCCTGCCTGCTTGTTGGTGCACGGGGCAGAACGGCACTGCCAGCGCAAGGACGAGCCGGGCTACAGGGACAGGCACCAGATCGTGCCCATGAACGAAGGGATCTATTTTTACGAGAACAATGGCGAGGACGGCATCTCCCGCGTCCGAGTCGCGCCAGAAAGCTTTGTTGTGCCGCTTAACCCAGATGGCACGGTTGGGAAGCTGTCCGCTGGGAAGGATATCTATGACCACCGCAAGCGGGAGAGAATTGTGTTGTGGAAAAAGTTCGCCAACTACATGATAACCTACGGGCGGGAGATGGAGGGCCCTGGACAGACGGAGGATGCGCCCATGCGGGTTCCCACCATTACAGATCTAGCATCTGCGCCCAGTGACGTTGTAACCTTTTATCAGCGTTTTGGCGACGTCGGCTGCTGGATGTTCTGTGACGGGCATATGCAGGTAAGCAGCTCCTCTCGTTTGAGCACAAGTTTTCTTTACTGACGACGACATAGTTCAACTTCCCTGACCACACCAAAATCGTCCTCGACGCAACCGGGACGTGGTGCCACTTCTGGCACTTGCCGCAGGACGCGGCCAAGCGTTTACAAGAGACCGGTTCCCTCGCGGAGTCGGCTCTCGACGACCGGGCGGTTCTCTCCTACCCTCTCCAAACCCTCTTAAACTTTTCCACAGTCCCCAAAAACACGAGCAACCCGACCCGCCGCCGCCCGGAAATCAGCCCGGAACTGCAGGGCATCCCCGCGGCGAACCACTTCCGGCAAAAAATTGAGTTCATCCGCGACATTGTGCGCGAGTGGAACGCCAACGGCGGCATCGGCAACAGCGACATGAGCCGCGAGCGGCGCCTGCGGTGGACGGGCATGCGCGAGACACGCAATGTCCAGATTCCTGCGAAACATGTCTGGGTCACCATCGGAGCGCGCCGCGGGGATGAGCGCCTGTCGGCGTATGTTGATCCGAGGAGGCCGAGTGAGATTGGGCCGGATATTGATGAGACGAGGAAGCGGAGCTGAGGCGTTGCTTTGTTCCGAGTGTAATTGTTGAGGTTGATAATTTGTTGGGAAGGAAAGGGGTACATAGACCCTTGGTTTTGTCAGTTCAGTGGTATTGTACATCTGAGCGTAATTGTCTTGTTTACGTTTTGTCTGGGATGCTGGTTACGACGCCATGACTTGTCCTTTCTAATCAAGCGGTGGTTTGGTTTAGGCGCAAAAAAGGGGGTTGGCTGAGGGGTTTTCGTGAGGGAAATTGATCGACTTCTCTTGTTCTTTTTCTTCCTAATCCCCTTTCTCTGCTCTTCTTATAACCTCTTTTTACCCCTCCTGTCCATTATTTGTTTCCGCATGGTGTCATGACATACTCGTATGTAGTATCACCGCAGCCTCTCGCTTGTATCGCTCCTGGTCTGGGCTGTTGTCACTCCTTGCAGTGTATTTACTGTTGCTTGATCCGGGTGGCTGTGTCTAGTTGAGGGAAATGGAGGGACCCGGACGGGCCAGAATGTCTAATAGCAGGAACGTACACCGTGTAGCCTATCTGATATTACGGGTTACATAAGGTACCCTACTTGGTGTTGCGATGATACACCTGTCTTCGAAGGGCATGGTTCAAGTTCTTGGTGGAAGTGATGATGGCCGGGATTTACTGCTGTTTCAGGGGGTGTATTCTGTCAGGAGGGCCTTGTTAGGTCCTCAACTTATTTCTTCTGCCACTTCATCTCTGTGCCTCTACTATTCGTGGGTGATAGGTGTGTACAAGCCCCCAACCCGCCTTTTTGCAGTGGCTTAGGGAAAGCCCCTTCCACGTTCTCGGGCCTTATTTCTCTAGCTGGCAGCACGAATATGTCCAAGTCCGAGAGGCGGATACACTATTTGGAAGAAGGCTTGTCGACATCGGCGGCGTTAGAACGCTCCCACTGCTCCAGCGCAGCGGTTGCATGGGCGATCTCATCGTGATCAAAAAGGTATTCTTGTAATTGCAGCACTTTTTGACATCACAACCGGTGTCAGTTCGACTCTCTGCCATGGGTGAGTCAGTGGTGATGGTATTTCAACTCACTGTCAACCTCGGGTTTGCCGTCTACACGGTCCTGGCCAGTCATCCTCGAAGCGTGCTGAATCTTATGAGCCCGCTCGTAGCGAATGGACTCATACAGTTTGAGGCGCTCGCAGATTTGGCTGTGGGGTGTTGACGGGGGTAGGACCACGGAAAGGGCTGCGGCGTCCTCGATTGCTTTGACGGCGCCTGTCCAATGTCTTAGGGTTGGGCTGGTAGTCAGTAGACCGGCTGTATCTCTAAATAAGGGTATTAACTTACGGGGCGTAAAGGGGTGTGCCGCGTCCCCGAGAAGCGCCAGCTTCCCCGAGACCCATGTGGGCGGTTTGTCCATGTCCATCAGCTGCCAGACTTTGATGGTTGAAGGATCTGCCTTGGCCAAGAATGCCTTGACAGAAGGATCGAACTCGTCGTATACCTTGAGCACCTGGTCGAGGGATGCCTGCTTGTTCCACTCTGGGAGGTGTCAGCTTTTGTTATCCTTTGTTGAACGCTGTTACACGATGATGATGTCGCCTTACCATCACTTTGAACCGCGTGTGATTCGGATCCGGGATGGATACAAGCAAAGTTCAACAGTTGATTGTCATTGCATGGGTACATCACAAGCCACCGGTCGCCCCCTGACCAACTTGACATTGTATTTATAAGATTTTTGACAAGTGGCGCTGTGACAGGATCGGCCTCAGCTGTCGACCGAGGTATCATGAATCTGAAGGCGGCCTGTCCAGAGCTAACCAGCTGGGTGTCGCAAATGTATTTTCTCGTCGTGGACTATATCAACATACTCAAACAGGTCAGCAGGCATTTCTTACTAGTCCAGGCATTGGTTTGCTCCTACATAGACGCCATCGGCTCCAACCACGACATCCGCGGTGGCCACGGTGCCGTTCTCCAGGGTAACGGTTCCCTGCTCCGGATTGACAGCCACAACCTTGCTCGACGTGAAGAGTTTCGCGGGGGTGCCAGGGCCATCTGGAGACGTGGCAATCTGCTTCAAACCCTCGTGGAGAGCAACTCGGTAAACAAGCTGGGAGGGATGTTTCCAGCATGTCCAGTTTGGCTCGGGGAATTCGCGTAGAACACTCCCGTCCCTTGCGTACTCGACGAATCGGCTCATGGAATTCGCGCCGAATGTTTCTGCAAAGATCCCCCAGGCCCGCAGGATTCCGGTGCCATTGGGGTAGAGTCCGACGGCAGCGCCGAACTCGTTGGCCAAAGGGGATTTCTCGTAGAGCTAGACATGGAGATGAGAGTTAGCATCGGGACATCCGGACCTTCGCGTCCCAACGGTTTAGGAATGAGCAAGGTGAGATCACAGACATGAACAATGTGGCCGTTTCGACGAAGCCCGATAGCAGCAGTCACGCCCCCAATTCCAGCACCGACGATGGCAATTCCCAGAGGACCTGCGCTTCCATTGCTAGTCGCTGCCTCGTGCTCAGACTCCACGAGGAAATTAAAGAGAAGTAAGTATGTTAGCACTAGGCTTGTCTGTAAATTGAGAACATCAAGCAGCATGGAATGGACGAGTCGAAGTTGGAGGTATGGCCCTTTTAAGTTCGACGGTCTCACACAATCGCATACAGAGCTCGCAGCAGGTGATGCTGAGCCAGCAACAGTCAGCCATTTCGGATGTCGGATGTCGGAGGTCGGAGGAACTAGAGACACAGGTTGAGAGATCCATGGATGTGCCAGTGCTGTAAGTGTTTCGATGGTTTGAGGCAAGCATCCCACCCAAGCATACCTTACCTACTATGCTTACGCTGTAGATGCTTGATCTGCAGTCAACCAGGCCGAGCACGCCATCTGTAGTTCTGTATGTACGTGGTAGGCACAAACGGGAGAACCCAATCATTCCACGTTTTCGGCAGGAGCTGCAATACCATGTCGGACACGGGCAGCCCCGGGTCCGAAGTGAGAGGATCGCACTTGCAGTTACTCCGTATGCGCCCATTCTTTAAAGGAATCTCTTCCTTCATGGTACAGTCACTTGGAGCGAGGCGGGCTCCAACCATGCCAGTGGTACCCCCTGATGAAATCGTGCTCTACCTAGTACGATGTGCATTACTAGGACAAGCCCGGAAAAAACGGGAACCAGGCACATACAAGGGAACAGGAGAAAAATCAAGCGGTTCTTGGCGACAACTCTGAGTCTGGCTATGTCGGTCGGGCGTCTCACGTGAAGACATATGTTGGGAAATTCACGCGGATATAAACGTGTAGTCGAGTTCAACATGCTTGTCTCAGACAGTGAGTCCCATTGAATCTTTGGACTTGCCATTCCTACAGGCTCTACAGCCCCCTCACACGTTCCAAATAACGACACGTCCGTCCACTCCACTCGCTATACCGGGTCAATATACCGAAAGAGCTGCGAAGGCATGGGAACACTTACAACTGAACTTCTTCACCGACGACCCGGACGTTTCGTACGGCCGGAGCATGGTGATGGTGTTCTGATGGACTGTTTTGAGCTGCGTGTCGTCCTTGACTTTCCCTTTCAAGTCCATTTGCCGGAACATGTTCAGGGCCGACTCCTCCCGCTCGTCACCCATGCCGGGACGCCCCTTGGCCTCTAGCGTGCCGCTCAGTTGCCAGCCGTCAGACCCGCCCTTGAAGCGGAACGCCTCGCAGTCGTGGCCCGCGGCAATGATTTCAGCCTCGCCATTCCATATCAGGCTCATGAAGGGCAGCAGCTGCGTGTTGATGGTGACCACAGCCCGGGGCGGCTGCTCGGGGGCGCTCGGGTAGACCACCGTGATGCTGCTGTCGTGCGCAGCAAAAGCCAGGGCATCACCGCTCGGCGAGAAGGCGACGGCGTGGACCCATCCGGCCGAGTTGTTCAGGTACTCGCCGCAAACAGTGTTGAAGGGCAGTCTCTCGCCCCAGGCGGTAGGCTGGGGTCTTGCGTCCACGCCCTTGATGAAGCTTGAGAAGACGCGCGCATGCGCATCCGTCGACCCGGCGGCAAGGAGCACCGAGTTGGGATGCCATGCTACCGTGGTGACGGTGCTGCGGATTGGCTTCTTCAAGTGCTTCGATACCCACCAGTCGTTCTCCTCCTCAAAGTAGCAGACGGCAATGAGCCTGTCTCCGGATCCGACAGCGAACTTGGTCTCAGATGGCGACCAGCGCACAAATGTGGCGGCACGGTTGATGCGTAGCAGGACCAGCGTCGGCTTGTAGCCCTGCGGAGTGGGTTCCCATACGAGGGCGTTGCGATCTGAAGCTGTTGTGAGCCTACAGTACTTTGGGCATAACGCATTGTCAAGGCAGTGATGTTACCTTGCGAGCAGGACACGATGCGGCCTGAGTTGGGCGCAATATCGATGCTTGTTACTGTCTTGTCGTGACCCTTGAGCTCATCCTTCAATTTGAAGGCATTTCCGACCCTGGAGTAGAGCTCTACCGTCGTGTCGCGGGCAATTGCGAGCGTCTTGCGATCGGCCGAGAACGAGTGGTCGGCAATTGGATTGTGGAAAAGATGATGAACCTCGGGCGCCGCCATCTTGATAACCTGTCTTTGCTAGCGATAGGAGTAGCTCTCTACTATCGCTTTCCGGCCCTGGTGGTGATCCTGCTGTCGACGACGGTGGCTTTGGAGGGGATGATGTTTGACTGCTGACGATTGATGGCGGGGTGGGCTGGTACAGCTACGACCCTGTGCCTATAGCATCATACCTTGTAAGCCTACTATAGGTTCTAGGTATGGTATTGTACTGTACGATACGTAACTTGTGTAAATACCGTAACATCCCCCCGTAGTAACATTGAGTGACACCAGCCCAAAGCTAACGTAACTTACCACATCTTGGCCCAACATGCAAGTCGGCCCACCCAATTTCCACCCTCCCCGC
>NW_027041824.1:1286522-1327191 GCF_033297395.1 Canariomyces notabilis
CTGACTGACTGTAATAGCTAATACTGCCCTGTGGCGACTGGGTAATTGAAGTGTGTTGAATTGGCTGTATTTGACTGCGTTGCGTTGATTTGACTGACCCTGGCAAAGTGGCTGTTTTTGAGCCTATTTTTGGTGGGCCGACTTGTGTGTTGGGCCAAGATGTGGTAAGTTACGTTACACCTGCCTGCTGTCCGTGCTTCTTCCAAGGCTGTTTTTTTGCTAGGCGCGTGCATTCACACTCCATTTCCACTGCACACGACAAGACAACAGCCGGCTGTGCGAAGCTACATCCACTCGGTCTACCAACTGTAGCCTCTTTCCGCGGCGAACCCAGTGCCACTGACATCTAGCACGACGACAACATCAACGGGCCGCGACAATGGCTACGCGGGCCGCTCCTGCGGCGGGTCTCCCTGCCAAAGTAGCATCAGTGCCGCCTAACCAAACCCTCTACGTCACAAATCTACCCTCAGCTAAGATTCAGAAGGAAGATTTGCGAACGGCGCTCTACATGCTGTTCTCAACGTATGGCTCGGTGCTGGATGTTGTCGCCCTCAAGACCATGAAGATGAGAGGACAGGCCCACATCGTGTACAAGGATATCCAAACGGCGACAATGGCAATGCGATCATTAGATGGTTTCGAATTCTTTGGCAATCCATTGGTAAGGCACCCAGTTTGGCTAGAGATACTCGCGAATACTTTGCTAATCCGAGACAGAAAATCTCATATGCGAAATCCAAGTCAAACATCATTGCTAAGCTCGACGGCAGCTTCAAGCCGCCCGCCGCCTCTACCGCAGCCCGGGTCGAGATTACCGATCTCCAGCAGAGCATCTTCAACGCTCCTGTACCAGGGGCAACCACAGCTGCGGCACCATCGGCAGCGCCCGGTCTTCCGTCCAAACCATCAGGCATCGATCACGCAATGGCTGATGCTGGAACCCCCGAGAGCCGTGGAACGAAGCGGCCCAGAGAGGAGGAGGACCAGGCGGAAGAAAGTGACTCGGACGTCGCAATGGAGGAGGAGAGTGACGAGGAATGATGGCCATTCCGGTCCGAGTTGTTGTCCAACAGGCGGCTTGAAGCTACAGGTGGCTGGTCTCGGACTCGAGCGCCATCTCAGCAGGCACCCACAAACCAACGCAGCCTCCGACGAGTCCGAGCCATACCATCAAGTAGGTCTCTTTGGAGCAGTCAAACTTCGACATTGCTTCACCAAGGAGACATGGATGGATGAAAAAGGAAGGAACACCTGTGACCGGATGATGCTGCAGAATGGTTTGTGTTAGTCTAGACCTCGTTACGCATGGCAGAGTCACCCAGTTAACCAATTGACAGCGAATTTACAAGACAAGAGCACGTACGTCGGCCGAAATGCCGCCGATTGCACCGCCGCTGCGGAGTCCGTCCTTGTACTGATCCGGCACAAGGCGTCGGAACACCGTATCGATGTGGAAAGTTTGCTCATCAGCTGGGAGACCGTGCAAGCTGAACCACAGGCATGGCGCTTGGTATGTCGGATGCAGATGTATTTCGTATTTGACGTAGCCGGCTGTGACGGCTGGTCTTGGTTTCCGTGGCAGTGCGGCCTTGGGATTATGTGAGACTGCTAGAACGGGCCCATCTTCAGGAGGCAGTTGGGTCCTCACCTCGTCGTCAATCTCTTCCGCCTCCGTCATGTCGCTATCCGCTTCCGTGTCTATCCTTGCCGGGCCTGTGTGGTCGTCAAAGGAGAAACTGTCCAAAAACATGGACAGGTCGCCATCGTCTAGCTCGCCGTCCAGGGGGCGGACGATCTGGACATAGGTGTTGTACTCGGGACCTAGGCTAAAGGACGTATTGAGCGCCGAGCACACCCTGAGCTTCCACCGTTTCCTGACTGGGCCGAGAGTTGCTTGACAGTATCGCCTCTCAAGATGATGACAGACTTCAGCAAATTCCTCACCAGTGAGAAACGGGTAACTTCGAAATTCTGAAGAAAGAGGGCCGTGCCGGGCTTTCATCATGCCCAGGTATGTAGATGAGTGAAACTGTGAAGTTTGGTGGCGAACGGATGTTGCGTCTTCTACCTCAACAACCCCACTGGATTGTACAAATTTGGTCAACTTGATATTGAGGAGATAATCAGAAGATGAAACCCAGACGAAAAGGGTACGCTAATAAACCGAATGCCCAAGAAGTGACAGCTAAAAGTGTACCTTACCATGGGAATTCGTACCCAAGACATTCAACCCTCAGTTCCATGACCCATTTGAAGCCCAAGCAGTGTATTAGGTAAGCAGCCTTATGCCGTTGCTTGGTAGAGATCTTATGTACCTACGGAGTACCTTACTCTCAACTCTCAGGGTCTAACCAACCCCGAGAGAAGTTAAATGGATCATCAGAAGGCCACCACCATTCCTGCCATAGTGAAACGAGACGGTGTCCGAGTTCCAGTGTACTTCGTAACGTTAACAATCACCTTTTGTGGTTGCCAAGACGGGAATTCAGCTCTGGGTGTGGTGTAATACACGTACTAACTGGTAATTTTACCGGATGTATGCAACTGTCCTGTAATTATTTACAATACTGTGCATAACTGACCAGTTGTTCAACTTCAATTTTGAATCGTGGCATATTTGCCAGAACCAAACGGTGGTTGCGAACGAAGAAGGGCCAAGAGTATTGGCGGACTGGTTGCGGAGTTCTCTGAATAGTTTGAGCTTTCGACCTGTATCTTGTCTCTGACAAGAGTTAGGCGTTATCTCTCAATGCTCTAACAGTCAGTGTTGGACGCTACTGCCATGCCTCGACTGCCAACAGGTGCGATTCTCCGATGAACGTTCGAGACCCCTTCAACGTTCGCAATCCGAATCGGAGCCCCATTGCCGCTTGGAAGGGCAACCCAAACTACAACCGCACCTCAACCGACGGTTTCACGGCGCTCCACCACGTCATACGAACCGCCGCGACCGCAACCCGAACCGCAGCCGCCGACCTCCGAGACAAGGCAGGCGAGGCAGTCCTCTCTGCACAGCAGGCAATCAGCGAGGCCGCCATCTCCCTCGAAAGAGGCGAGCAGGCAGCAGACGAGGAATCACAGAAGCAGAGGCAGCTCAAAGCCAAGAGGAAGAAGAGGAAATACAGCGGCAGCAACGAAGACGAGAAACCCGCCAGACCCACCCCTGACAACCAAACGCAGAACAGCCAGGACATGTCTTTCACCGTCCCGAAAAATGTCCCCTCCTTCTCCAATCCGCAACGACAGTTTGAAGACCGCCTCTGGGCAGCAGCAACCTCATCCTCCTCCTCGTCACGACAGCGGTCTGCTGCGGGGTCGGGCGTGCTAGGCGGCGTGCAGGACCTCCTCTCCCCGCGCAGCAGCCGTGCCGCCCTGCCCATGTACAAGGACAAGCCGTACGCCTCCCCGCCCGGGCGCGGGAGCCGGTGGGTGCGGTTCCGGCGGAAACGGACGTGCGCACTGCTGCTACTCGTCGTGGCCGGGCTGGTGTGGTGGACGGGTCTGTTCGCCGAACACCAGGAGAGGGCCGTGACCAAGCTTAACCAATGGGGGTGGTTGAGCCAGGAAGGGACTGATGGGCGGGGAAAGAGTAAGGCGGATTGGTTGAAGAGGAGGGAGAGGGTTGTGGAGGCTATGGAGCTGAGCTGGGATGCATATGAGAGACATGCTTGGGGTGAGTTTCTCTAACTGTGTTGGTTGAGGGGTTGAGGCGTTGTGCTAACTTCGGAGCTGGATAGGTTATGACGAGTTTCACCCCATCTCCAAAACAGGGAAGCAGATGGCGCCCAAAGGGCTCGGGTGGATTATTATAGATTCGCTCGACACGTTGATGCTGATGAACCTAACCAGCCGCCTAACGCACGCACGCGAATGGCTGTCAAAGTCCCTAACATGGGACCAGGACCAGGATGTGAATACGTTTGAGACGACGATCCGTATGCTTGGAGGCTTGCTGTCGGCTCACTACCTCTCAACTACCTTCCCTGACCTCGCACCAATACCGGATGATGACCCGGGTAGTCCTGGGGAGGACCTATACTTGGAAAAGGCAAAAGATCTCGCAGATCGGCTTATGGCAGCGTTTGACTCCCCATCCGGCGTCCCATACGCTAGCGTCAACCTGGCGAAATACAAAGGCATAGTATCCCATGCTGATCTGGGCGCATCCTCCACAGCGGAAACTACGACGCTGCAGCTCGAGTTCAAGTATCTCGCCAAACTAACGGGCGAGAAGGATTTCTGGGACAAGGCTGAGCGGGTGATGCAGCTGGTGGATGACAATGGCGCCCAAGATGGCTTGGTACCCATCTTTATCTTCGCTACGACTGGCAAGTTTCACGGCCAGACTATTCGGCTGGGGAGCCGCGGCGACTCGTACTATGAGTACCTCATCAAGCAATACCTTCAGACGAACAAAAAGGAGTCGATATACCAGGATATGTGGCAGGAGGCGCTCCGCGGCGTGAGGAAGCACCTCGTCACTTACACGGAGCCGTCTCAATTCACCATTATCGGTGAGAGACCAAGCGGCCTGAGCGGAGACCTGTCACCCAAGATGGATCACCTCGTTTGCTTCATGCCGGGCACCATCGCTCTGGCGGCAACGGGTGGTCTGCCGGAGCGGGAGGCCAAGAAGCTGCCGACGTGGACGAAGGAGGATGAGGCCGACATGCAGCTGGCGCGCGAGCTGATGCACACGTGTTGGGGCATGTACAAATGGATGGCCACGGGTCTCGCTGGCGAGATCACCTACTTCAACATTGGCAACCCGCCGCTGCCCGAATCGGCCGAGCACCAGACGCCGGCCGAATTCGACCCGTCCCCCGACGCCGAGTGGCGCAAGGACTTTGATGTCAAACCGTTTGACAGCCACAACTTGCAGCGGCCCGAGACGGTCGAGAGCCTCTTTTACATGTGGCGAATCACGGGCGACATCAAGTACCGCGAATGGGGTTGGGAGATGTTCAAAAGCTTTATGAATTACACAGCGGTCGAAGAGGGCGGTGGTTTCACAAGCTTGTCTAACGCAAACAAGATCCCGCCAATCGCAAAGGATAACATGGAGAGCTTCTGGCTGGCAGAGACGCTGAAGTATTTCTATCTGTTGTTCTCGCCCGACGATCTGCTGCCGCTCGACAGGGTAGTGTTCAATACCGAGGCGCATCCACTGCCAATGTTTGATATGGGCTCGCTGTTCTCGACCGGGTGGAAGAGGAAGCCGCGGGATGAGAACGGCAAGATCGTGGTATGATGTATATAAGTCGGATGGAGTGGCGGTGCCTCCTTTTGGTTAACGATGGAAAAGTATGTAAATGTATACAGTACATAGTGTAGAGCCCCTACGATGCAATGTTTATACGCCTTCACTTACTTTATTTACCTTCCGATTCCTGGTGTTTCCATAGAATCCATACACTACTGGGGATCCCCTGGTGACTGATAGGAGTGGACCGGGGCGAAGATAAGGTGAGACCGACAACGTTCAAGGTGAGACAATGTCTGACCTTCCCGCGGCATACGCAACGTAGCTAGCCCAGAAGAACTGAGAATCAGGTGAGTTGACACTGACTCGCGTAGCACCAGTATGTTTGGTCAACCCTCCAACCATCACTTCCACATTGGTGATTTTTCTACTTTGTCAGTTCGATGCAAGTCCTCGTCCCGAATACCCGATTTTCTGGGATGCTTGGTTGGGAAACTGGGGTGGAGTTGTCATCCAAGCCTTCAATTGGCTCTTGCCTCAACAGTTGACCGGGACCCCGATCCTCCCGCCCTCTCCCCAGTTCCCAACCACGCGGTCCCCCAATGGCCAATGCAACGACCCAAGGGAGCGGTTGGTGCTGGTACCTTGCCAATAGGATCGAAGCATGGCGTCGATAAGCAAGCGACATGATCTCCAACCAAGGCAGCGAATTGGGCTTGGCCTTGTGCGATGTAATTTTCTCATCTGCTTGCCTTGCTCACGTCGCGAAATGTGTAACATCATCGACGTTGGGCTTCACTTCTCGTCGAACAAGCACGGCAACCCCGGATGATGAGTCGAGACACTGGGCACACGCCGTGACAACTTTGACAAGCATGAGCTGGTTGAGCAACCAACGCTAACGTTAGCTCGATGCTCTCATCAAATGATCAATACCATCCAATTTGAGCTAAGCAGCACGACGGCTGCCGTTCCTTGTCCCTGTGTCCAAACGTGTCCTGGAGCAAAATCACTCAACATCATCACGGCGAGCTGCGAAGTACAAACTCGGCCTCGGCCTCTGCCCGGGGGACGATGATGCCTCCGTCCCGCGACGTCGAGATGGCCACATTCGGGCTCAAGGAGGATTCCTGGCCGCGAGGCAGCATGATGAGCATGCGCGGCGCCTCGGCCTATTCCTACTACGATGACGAGACCCCGCGCTCCCGGCCGATACGCCGCTGGCTGGACTCCTTCCGTCGAGACCCAGGCCGCCATATCACTCCTGCCTTCGCCATCCAGACCCCTGAGGATCTCAATATAGCATCCGCCCCCCGTTTGTCTGACGATCTGCCGCACGCCGAGGGCGTGTCAGCCCGGGATTCCCAATCCCAGGACGGGCACTACTTCGACTTACACGCCGCCAATGTCGGCACGGCAAACACCCTGCTGTCTCGTGAGCTGAAGGGGAGGCATCTCCAGATGATTGCAATTGGTGGCTCCATCGGTAGGCGTTACTTCCGCGACTATGGTGGCCGGGCTTGTTGTTGCACCATGTTGCACCATGTTGGACTGTGATGGGGTCTCTCTCTTTCCCTCCTCGCGTATTCTAGCCGGTTAGACCACTTAGTTATGATCAAGAAACGCTGACATGGATCGCTACATTTACAAAGGTACCGGCTTATTCGTAGCGTCCGGAAAGGCTCTACACACCGGGGGCCCAGCTGCCCTCCTCGTCGCATATGTGTTTGTCGGGGTGATGCTGTACTGTACAATCCAAGCCCTGGGTGAACTCGCCGTGACCTTCCCGGTTGCGGGCTCCTTCTCGGCCTACTCGACAAGGTTTCTCGATCCGGCATGGGGGTTTGCCATGGGCTGGAAGTGAGTTTCCGATTCCACATTTTTCACCCAGGGCGTACTAACAATCTCAGTTATGCCCTGCAATGGCTTATCGTCCTGCCGCTCGAAATAATCGCAGCTTCCATTACCGTCGGCTACTGGAACAGCAACTTAAGCCGTTCCATCTTTGTCACCATCTTCCTATCCACCATCGTCATCATCAACCTCTTTGGCGTTAAGGCCTATGGCGAGGCCGAGTTCCTGTTCGCCATCATCAAGATCACCGCCGTGATTGGCTTCATGTAAGACACCCCTCCCTCCTCTTACATAAGCCTTCCAACCAATTGCTCACCATTCGTGCTCCATTAGCCTCCTCGGCATAGTAATAAACATAGGCGGGTTTCCCGACGAGGGCTACATTGGCGGGAAGTACTGGACCGACCCTGGCGCCTTCAACAACGGCTTCAAGGGCATCTGCACCGTCTTCGTAACCGCCGCCTTCGCCTTCACAGGCACCGAACTCGTTGGCCTGGCCGCTGCCGAAGCCGTTAACCCGCGTAGATCACTCCCGACGGCCATCAAGCAGGTGTTTTGGCGCATCACCCTCTTCTACATCGTCTCGCTCACCCTCGTGGGGCTGCTAGTGCCCTACAACCACCCGGACCTCCTCGGCGCAAAGTCGGTCGCCGACGCCTCGGCCTCCCCGTTCGTCATCGCCATCGAAAGCGCGGGGATCGGGATCCTCCCGGCCGTCATGAACAGCGTCATCCTGGTGGCCGTGATTTCGGTCGGCAACAGCGCCGTGTTCGGCAGCTCCCGCACGCTGGCTGCGCTGGCCGACCAGAAACAGGCACCCGCGCTGCTAGGCTACGTCGACCGCCGCGGGCGCCCGCTCGTCGCCATCCTGGTCGCCTCGTTGGTGGGGTTACTCGGCTACCTGGCCGACCTGGAGCGCCAGCCCGACGTGCTCAACTGGCTGCTGGCCGTTTCGGGCTTGTCGTCCATCTTCACCTGGGGCTCCATCTGCCTGGCGCACGTGCGCTTCCGCAGGGCCTGGGCGGCCAAGGGCCGGAGCGTCGAGGAACTGGCCTTCCGCTCGCAGGTCGGCGTCGCCGGCTCGTGGGTTGGGCTTGCGCTCAACGTGCTGGTGCTGGTCGCACAATTTTGGATCGCTGCGTGGCCGATCCCGCCGACGCCGCTTCCCAGTACTACTTCTTCTTCTTCTTCAGATTCTTCGTTTTCTTCCACCGAGGCGGCTCCGCTAAATGGGGACAGCTTCAGTGGGGCTACTACCCGGGGCGGGATCGAGTCGACCGGCGATGCGGTGCAGACCTTCTTTCTGCAGTTCCTCTGCGCGCCGATCGTTGCCGCCTTCTACGTCGGGTACAAGCTGTGGTTCCGAACTAGGATTGTCAGGATCGCCGACATCGATGTCGATACCGGCCGCAGGGGGTTCAACTTGCCTGTTTTGATCGCGCACGAGGTGGAAGAGATGAAGGCGTGGCCTACATGGAAGAGGGTATATAGATTTCTATGTTGAGCGTCATTTCCGTCTGGGATTCCCCTGCCGTTTGCCGTCCTGTTTGGGCATTCGGAAAGGAAGGCGTTAAGGGCGTTTATTAGGAGGGCGCTGTTGTATAGTAATAGATGCCCATTGGAAACGGCTTTCAAAGGCATGGTTGCTGGGTTGTTAACAAGATGTACCGGGGTTAGAGGGATCTATATACCCATTAAGAGCTCAATATAACATAAATGCTCGGTTTATGATCAAAGTGGTATATCACTGTTCCCAACTCTCTCAAGCGTGTAACTCAGGGGGGCATCTTATCACGAAGCGGCGGGATTTGAAAATGAAACTCGGGAGAGGCCGTGGCTTGACTTCTTCGTGTATGTATGTACAGGCTCATGAGCAAGAAACGTAATGACACATCTCAACTCCGAGCTGTAGCCACCCAATCACTGACAGACGATAAAGCGAAGTAAGGGTTAAGAAACCTGGTACATAATTCTTCACGACGGGCCTCAAACCTCAACCAACATAGCTCTGGTGGTACAGCCCGATAATTAAACAAGGAGGCTTATCGCCTGTCCAACGGTAAGAAGAACACCACTCCTCGCTAGCATACAACAGCGGAGGAATGACCCAAATGAAAACCGCCGCGACAGGGTCTAGTGTAACAGGATATGATATCCTTCTCATGAATCATGAGCAGTGCGTAAAAACGTCAATCATCGAGAGACATAATCGCTATGATGTCCTTTGTCCTTTCTCTTTGTTCACCATGTCCCCCAGCCGGACTCACAAAACACTTGCCATTCAGGGAAACTAAAAGTCCCAGAAGTTGTCCGACTTGGCTGGAGGCCCACGTCCACCCTTTTTCTGGGGGTTTACCTGGTCCTCGCCCTCGCCGGTAAACCACGCGCGCGAGGAGCCCTTCTTGCCTCCCATACCGTCACCGGCGATAACAATGCCGCGGTCCTCGCCGGCCGGCCGTGCAGGGTTGGGATTGCTGTTCTCCTTTTGCGACACGGGCGACGACCTGTCGTAGCCCGCCCAGCTGCTCTCCATCATCTTGACCACCTTTTTGCGATCCTCGGGCACCTTTGCCGGCTCCTGGTTGTTGTTGGCATTGGCGTGATGGGGCGATTCGTCGGTCAGATTGAAGTGCGCCTCAAAGTCCTTGGCCCGACCCCCGAGGTTGGTGATGTTGCCCAGCGGAGGCGGGCCGGGGCTGGGAACGCTGCCCTCCTCGACGTGCAGCCTGTTTTCGTACAGGTGCAGACCCTCGTTGTGCAAGGTACCGCGGGGAGGCCGGCCCGCGTTGCGAGACTCGTCGCTTGCCGGGCCGTCGTCGCGCAGTTCAAAATGAGCCTCGGCGTCGCGACGCGGCTTGGGCACGGGCGCATTGGGAGCGGGCGTGTTCTCAAGTACGTCGTTCTCGGTGCCCCAGTGGCGTACGTCGCGGGCGCGGTGCATGCCCCGGCTTGCAATGGGCTTTTGCGGCGTCTCAAAGTCGGCAAAGGACCACTGGCTGTCGCGCTTGCTCTTCTTCGCGGCAGCGTCAGCATCGGCCTTGGGTGCGGGAGGTGGGGGCGCCTCGGAACCGTCGTCAAAGTCGAAATGCTGGTACTTCTTGGGGTTGGGACGCACGAAGCGCTCAGGCGACCGGTTTCTGTCGGGTGTGTCGGGACCCGTGTTGTCCTCCTCGGCCTCGAAGATGCGCATCGGCTGGAAGTGCTTTCCCGCGCCGACCTTCGGGGCGATGGCCTTGCTAGGAGACATCGACCGCTCACGACCGTTGCTTGGGGAGCCAGGCTCCTCGACGGGCTCGTCACCCAGGATCTCGGTGAAGGAGCGCTGGCGGGGTCTTCTCCCCGCGTAGGGCGAAACGACACTGGCGGCGATATTCTCTTGCTCCTCGCGCGGCGCAAAGAGGTCAAGCGATGCATGGGGGTCGCGGAGGATGTTGGTAGAGCCGCCACGGGAGCGGGCTGGGGCGCTTTCTGCGGGCTTAGTCTCGACACCGTTGCCCTTGACACATTTTGCAATGAGGCTGATTTGCTCCTTGCTGTCGCGGATGGGCCAATTCTGGCCGGATCTGCCAATGACTTCGATCTGTTTGAGAAGCGAACCTTGGTCCCAGCTCTGGCGTATCTGCGTGATCTTTGTCTCGCTGTCAAAAGTCACAATGTGGGTCTGCACACATGGGTCTAGTTAGCTAAGGTGCTCCAATCCAGCGAGGCTATTGTCTTAGCGGCATCTTACAATTGCGAGATGGACGGTGCGATCAGCAAGGAAGTTGTCGTCCAAGCCTGGGAGATATGGCCCTCCGCTACTGACAAACTCCAGCGTGGTCTCGGCTTCCAGGACAAGCACATTCTGGGCCTCAAGTGCAAAGAGCGCGTCCTCCTTTTTCTTGTTAATCTTGTTGCGCAGGGTGGCGAGGTGCTTGATGATGTCGGTCGCGCTGGTGATGCTAGTCGTGGTCGTAATGTAGTGCAGCGACGCGTTTGCGGCGAGTGCCGATGAGTTCGGCGCAGCTAGAAACTGCTTGTATGCAGCCTGCAACGCCATGTCTGCGGCAGGCAAAATCGATGGCACGGTGGTCTCAGGATCTTGAATATCAGAACCAGCGTTTCGAAAATGGAGCTCGAGAAATGTTGTTGGGGAAGGAATTGAGCGAAGAAGGACGCGACAAAAATAAGGGAGCGGAGTGCGCAGTCGACTTGGAAACTCTTGCACCAGGGGCAATGGGAAGGACCGGGATACGGGATGAAATGGACAGCTGCATTGTGTAGGGGCCGCATCCCCTGGCTTGGCAGGCACCGATGTTTTTCTCGGTCTGTTTACCTGCAGCCTCGGCTGTTTACTGCTACCTTATTAGTACATATGCCTAGGATATCCGTAAGTCTTGTGATATTTGGATGCACTTCAGCGGTCTACACCTGCATTGCACCTGCTAGAAACTTTTTCATCCAAAGTTCAAGTCAAACAAATGCACAGAATTTCGTTGGCAGCCATCAGAACAGCGGGACTCTTGATTGATGAATCGAGGATGAGAGCCCCGCAAACCGTTTGGTTTCAGGATGAGCAACGAACCCCACCATAGTCAAGCCACAGGGTCCAGACTGTCTCCACCTGTCATCCTGTTCAGGCTAGAAGCTCTTGGCTCGCTAGTTGATCACAAATGGCGGCTGTGGCTGGGCCTCGACGGACTCGACATCGACATTGACGATTCAGATAGTTTTTTATGCTCAGTTATGTATACATGAACGTTACGCAGCGAACCTGACTCTTACAACAAGTTGGTTACAATATGATATATACACTCTAAAGCGCTCGGAGCTGAATGCTAAATCCGTTAGAACTCATGCACATCGAGGTTTCTTGCGTATCTTTCCATTGCGCATCATGAGAACCGGGCTCGCACGTCGTGCCCCGGGCGTGCCATGGATGGGAAGGCGGTGGAGGCTAGACAGGAGCCTCGACCAGACTGCCGGGACGCCATGTTGCAAGCACAGGCAGTGACAATGCAATGGCGAAGGTGCAGCTTACAGTTACAAACCTGCACGGCCGCCTCTCACCGTAATACATTCCACTCCGCCTCCGTTTCAGGTCAGCACCACCTGAGAGTCCATTGAAACCACTTTCATAGGAGCAACACCACAGCCTTACTGGATGCCTCACCGTCCTAGAGGCATCCATCATCGGTAGTGGTCTGTTCAATCATTTGATGCTTTCATGCATTGGCTGGCCATTTGTCGCATTGGGGGAACCTTGCTCCTCCTCCCCAGCGTCGCCTGAAGCCTCCTTGACTTACATCAGCCTGGCTCAGGTCATCATGTCTATTACACACTTCAAAGCCTACCTGATGTGTGGGCTTCACATGGAGCTCCGAGTCCCCAAGGTATAGATAGATAGAAATCCACTACCATAGGCACCATGTCTCCTGAAGACTCGGCTTGCTATTGTATTGTACAGCAAACTATCTTTGACAAGCTTATAGTCAGGGCAGGCCGGTACCATTCGCCCGCTTGTCCCTTCTAAGTGTCGAACTGTCTTCTCGCCGGATACACGACAAGCCCGCCTCTGCCGTGAACCACCAAACATGATACTCGAATACTCCATGACCGCCAAACCCAGGCTTCACACCCGCAAAATCCATGACACCTACAACGGCATCAGCCACATCCCCTTGGCAACGCATGTTTGTGCCCGTGCCAGATCCGGTGGCAGCGACCAGCCCCTTGGCCCTCGTCCAGACCAGGTCTTCTCCATAACCCTCTTCTACGCAGCCAACAGGGCCTGTGAGATCTACCGCTCCGTTGACGACTTTGTGACTCTCGGCCGTGCCCTGACGACGTCGTTCTACTCCCCCGCGCAGTTATCACCGTTCCCGGCGATGCTACTACTACCCTCCTCCCCGAGTTGCACGGAAAAGGAGGACGATACCCGTACTGCTGCTACTACCAGTCCCGCTATATGCTTATGTACTAGTACTGCGCCCTGCAGCGCTCTTCCTTACTCCCCTGCCTCGACAGACCGGAGGGAAGCCACCGCTGCCCGGCTGAGCTTGGAACTGAACCGCTTCCTTGAGGATGTACTCGGGAGAATGAGGGGTGAGAGCAGGCATGGACTGGACTCGTCGGCGATGGCGGCACTGGAGCGGTTTCTGAGGCGGAGGGCGGGTGATTGTGGAGGGAGGTGATAGGCTTATGACCTTGAGAGAGGGAGGAAGGGCGAGGAACGCAAGCTTCGCTGTAGCATTGATTAGATGACGATATCAATACCGACCTTAATCAAAGCCATCCCTTACATCCCACCGTCTTCCATCCGTAAAATACAGTAGATTGGTATAAAACTGTTTCTCTAGCCCTCCCACCATGACGCCCAGCCATAAACAAGTACAGATACCCCAAACAAAGCCGAAAGCCAGACACTCCCAACCCATCATTCAGCCGTACACAGCCCCTCCGGCAGTTGGACAACACCGATTCATGTTCTCGCAACCACCCACGCCGCATCCTCCAGTTGCTTCAACACCGAAATGATATTCTCACTGAGCGACGGCAAGCCCCCCCAAACGCCCACAAAATTCGCGCTGAGAATACCCTGCGCAACTTCCATGCACGCGCGGGGGTCCTCCAAAACACACTCCGCCACCCGCGGCGGCGCACCACCACTAGCACTACAGCTCGCCAAGTTTTGAATAGCCGGCACCCCCTGGCCAAAATTCAACCATGCCTCCGAGGCAGGCGACTCCTCCCCGTCCAAAAACACCGTCGCTCCCCGGTATTCCACCGGGGCACCAGCACCAGCGCCCGCACCCGGCACCACCCTCGAGGCGCGCATGACAATGCCATATGTCCAGAGACACAGCGCCGCGTGGTGCACGGCCACTGCGTAAAAGTCCTTCAGGTGTCCCGGGGCACACATCCTGCCCCAGCGCAGGACCTGGCCGGCGTGCCACAGCGCCCGGCGGGCTTCCGCAGTCGTCACCCAGCGCTGCAGGGCTGGGTACACGCGCTTTGCCTGGTCCTCGCCTTCCTTGCCCGAAAAGAGCTGCAGGTCGCTGAGCGAGACGTGCAGGTTCATCCAGAGCAGGTGGAGCACCATGCTCTCCTGGGCCGACAGGGACGGTATCCGGGGATGGTGGTGCTGGGTGTGCTGCCAGTTCCGCATGACATGCTCAAAGGCCTGGAGCTGCTTGCAGAGCTCTTGGTGGCGAGAGTCGAGGAGCTGATGCATAGTGTTGCTCGCAAAGGACGGCATGTGGACGATGGGGCGGTGGACTGAGTTTAGTTGCCGGTATTCCCAGATAAGAGACCAGAAGGCGTGCAGGAAAATCGAGACGCAGAACCGGAGGTCGAGTCGCTGATAAACTGCTGATAGCAAGTTGACGTCTTGCAAGAGATCGCAGAGGGAGGGAAGACGCTGATCGTCTCCCATGCCGGCTGCGAGATAACGGGTTTTGAACTCCTCGGCGTTTCTCGCGAACCATAGGTC
This sequence comes from Canariomyces notabilis, assembly GCF_033297395.1. Lineage (NCBI taxonomy): Eukaryota > Fungi > Ascomycota > Sordariomycetes > Sordariales > Chaetomiaceae > Canariomyces > Canariomyces notabilis. The sequence continues at coordinate 1,301,054 of NW_027041824.1, forward strand.
TCTTGAGCATGGCAGTGGTAATGTAAGTTCTGCATAAGACGTGAAAGGGTTGGTGAACTGCGTCATTGAGGCTTGGGCATCTCTCAGGTAGGAGTGAAAAACAAGCCTAGATTGCCGGGTCAGGGGAAGGCCGAAATAGCGCGGGTGAAGAGCTGCTCACCTTTTCCAGGACTCAAGTTCCTGCCACTTCTTCCACTTGTCCTCTAACACCTGGCCTACGTCTGAGGGGAAGATTACAATGTCGGGGTAGAACGCTTTTCCAAACTTGCCCCGGTGGCGCATCATCTATGGAAGTCAACATGGCGTTTCACGCGTAGATCCGCTTGCAAACTTACAGCTATGGGTACAGACAGGTCTGCCGCTGGGTCAGCCAAAGGCACAAAGGAGATGGTTCAATGAGAAACTCACGGCACTCGGCAATCTCCGTTTTTCGCCGGTTGCCGCTCCAAAGCCCGACATCTTGGATTAGCACCAAAGCCTGTACATCTCCCAGCTCGGCTATTTTGCTGTTGTTCTCATCGAACTGCCTGTCGATCAGCGGATGTGGGCTTTGAGCTGGGGAGGGAAGCACGCACTTTGTTCGGGATTGTAACCCCTGTTATAAGTGCTGTTAGTTCGGTCTAAGTTGGACGGGCAAGGATACATGTAGGACACTTACGGATCATTTCCTGCAGAGCAAGACCAAACCGACGCAGCAAAGGAGTCGGGGTCAGGACAGCACCGGCGGCAGCGGCAATGGCCTGCCACTCGGTTGACTGGCTATTTAACGAGAACGAACCGTAGTGAATCCAAGACGACACCTGCAATGAATGGGCTGCGAGAAAGATCTGAATCCACGAATCCATCGCGTCGGCTGACGGAAAGGAGCACGCAAGCCGGTCCGCCGTATTCTTGTCACGGCAGGTACTCAGAACAACCGCCATGATCTTGTCTCGGCATGGAGTGCTGAGTGTCTCCTTAGAGACTCGGCCTGCCATCATCCGGTAGCAATTCATCTGAGCGTCGCTCGCATCGGACGGCAGGGTAAGATGGGCGTGTTCGGCATAAAAGCCGTCTGTTTTGTGGGGATCCCACCTCCAGGGGGACTCGGTCCAGACCTTGGTCAAGGCCGAGCGCATCGCCTTCAAGCCGCTGTTATCCTCTGAGCTAGCCGTTTGTTCTGCAATGCTCCGGGCCGCATCGAAGTTCCAAGAGTCCAGAAGGCCAAAGTCGAATTTGCTGAAATCCAAGTTTGCGTCGTCGCAAAAATCCAACACTGCGAATCCATCCGGCTCACCTAACCGGGCCGTAGTGCCCAATGGCTGATCGTAGAGCACGTCGCGCAAGAAATCAGCAAAGGGAGCTCTGGCATTGTCGTGAGCCACGGGTCCCACATGGCTTCCGGCATAGGGTCGGAAGTGATCTACGCCGCTCTGATCTAGAGATGCCGCCGGGGTGAGCAATTGGCCTTCGACCTTAATCGAAGGGCTACCGGCGCTCATAGGATCTTCTTTCATCTCTACAGATCTGATGGATTGAGCGAAGAGATTTGGATTTGAAGGCGCTGCCACGGTGTCTGTGCTTTGTGCATATCCCATGCTTGAAGTGAGACTGTGGACGGAATCAGGAGAGGTTTCCTGCTCAGACCCTGAACGCTCCGCAGACAAATGCAGTAGGCGCATGGCCGGATCTTCTGAGGCAACCTGGCAGGTCAGGCCGCGATTCCTGCAGCGAGTGCATCTACGAAGAGTTAGTAAGGCGGCAGCAATCAACAATACGTGAGGCGCGACTTGCGGCTTGGACTCTTCGCACTTCACCCTGGCTCTTGCGCAGGCTTGACAAGCATGTGCCACCCTGCTCGCCGAAGGGGAGGCATTGATACGCCTGCGCTTCGTGCCACTACTGTTCAGGTGGTTTGCACGATGGCGCTTCAAGAGATCGGCCCGGGAGAAGGCTTTGGAGCAGATCTGGCGGTCTGTCAGCAACCAGCTCACGACAAACGACAGGGAGAAACTCGCATCACAAACGAAGCGCTTTCCAAGCGTGTGAGTGGCAATATGTCTCTGATCAGGTCAGCTACGTGTGCGAGAGGAAGCGAATTGACCACAGGCGAGCTTACCTGGAGATGCTCGGGTCGAGAGTACCGGCCTGAAATTGCAGCTAACGTCAGCAGTCCGGCAACCAGCCAGAAGGGGGAATCGGCTGATGGAGTTATACGCAGACACTCGGCACATTGGTACAGCGACGGCGTCTTGGAATGGGATCCGGCGGGTTGTTGAGCAGCCGGGCCGGTGGAGAGGGCGGATGTGGCTGCGGCTGCGTCTGCAGATGGGACAGCGGATGGGGTGACAATGCCCCGGGAGCGGGACCCATCTGCCGACTGAATAGGAGTGCCGAGAGTCGCAGATGCATCAAAGCCCGGCAGCGGCTTCTGGGGTGGCGCATGTGGCGGCGACGGGTCGGGAGGATCTGGAGGGTGGATGAGGTGCCCGATGGGGCTCGCCATGTTGGTTTCCGGGCCGAAACCGACAAAAGCAGCACCTCCAACTCAGGACAACTGCAAGCTGTCGTCGGACTGCAAGGCTCTGCAATCTAACCAATGCAGCGTTCGTTGATTGCCGCTCTAGAGCATCTTGCTCATCATCTGTTTCCCCAGCTCACTGAACTGCGGGTAGCACATCCCTAGGACGGCGGGCGGCGCCGAATCATGAATGCTGGGAGCCGTCGTCTGGAAGGGTCCGGGGTTCCTCAGGCCAAATCGATTGCGAGTTTTAACGTTGTGTGGTGTGGACGGGAAGCTCGCATGCAGCTTGCAGAGCGCCCACGGAGGGAGATCCGAGGTTTATTATTTGTTGGAGTTGTTGGAGTACGCGCGGCCATGGGATTGTTCGGGCTTAGTTGTTCGCCCCGCGGCCCCAGAGGTGCGAGTCTTTCCATGTTTCACAAGATACCGATTATTCTTGGCACTTTCATGATCTCATCAATGGATCCAATTCAGTCAGAACCGCGCTCACCTTAGGTCCTAACAGCTCAGTGAACATTACGAAGATATTCTGGCGGGATGGGTTACTCGCCGAACGGGAAAGACACTTTTGGGCAAGGACTACCGTAGAGCACTTGACATACCTTGAAGCCTTCTTTCCTAAACTTTCACAGGCTGCTGCGCCTCAAGGGGATCCTTCCTCGACAGGGAACAGCTTCTCGGGAAGGACCGAGCCACTTAGGTAGGTAGGTACTGTGTAGCAAACTAGTAGGCTCTCAACATTCACCTTAATCATCAGCTTGCTCCTCCTCAGTCCTCCGAAAACTCGCATGAAACCCCTCTATGCACCGGTGTATAAGCAGGTAATGCCAGATCCCGTGGATAATTGTTCCCCTATGCGACCAGGTGGTATTCTCAAGGTGAGCAGAAAGATATCTTTGATCCTCACAGTCCTTTACACGACACAATACAGAGGAATGGTCAGAGGTGCCGACCTGACATATGGAAGTTGAGTATGTAACCTGATCATAGGAAACCTAACGGTATAATTGATTACAGGCATGCAAATTGTGCTCGGCATCGCCCATCATCCACGAACACGCCCGCGCGTTGAGCTGTGCCGCCAAAATGAGCCAAGTTCCCCGAGGTCCCCTGTCCGAGGCGTCAAGCCACGCTTACATGCAGGCTCACAACAAAAAGTCCAGGACATGTTCGCAGCTTCAGAGCCTTGCGGGCTTATGCATTGACGCGATTCCCATCGACTTTGCTCTACAAAATACGATTTGAAGTTAGCGCCTGACAATTGCCTACACACCGGTCCCAGGCAGCCCCAGCCCTTCCCAGGCCCAGGGCCCCGAGATACCAGGTACTCGGCCTCGCCGAACCATCATAAGGACCGTATAGTGCTTCGGCCACGCCTCTGCTGGCAACTTGTGTCTCTGTTTTGTTTATCTTCTTCCCTCCTTTCTCCCTCAGCACGTCCGAAATGGCCAGAGACGGTATTGTACCCCCTTTAGGTGCAGACCATCAGCTCGACGGCGACGTGACGGCCCTAAAGAGAACTCTTGGCAACATACGGCTCCGTCATCATGAGACAGGCAAAATAATCTTGATCCCAACGCCCTCATCTGATCCAAACGATCCATTGAACTGGTGCGTCCATTCGCTGTTGAAGTCCAAGTAAATAAGGCAGCTGAGCTGAGAAAATGGCAGGCCGCAATGGTACAAATACTACATTGCAACGGGTGAGCGTTGACGTGCTCAAACATTCAAGCAGAGTCAACTATTGACACACTGGAAAACAGTGGTCTGCATTGCCATGATGATGTGCAATTTCCTTTCTGCCGGCCCGAGCATTGCCATAGTCAACATGACTATGGAGTTCTTCCCGGGTGCCGACCCTCAGGCAGACCCCCAGCTCTTCAGCACGTCTGTAGCCAAGGTGGCCTACTTCTTCTCGACACTCGCCCTTCTGCAGGGCGTTGGGAACTTCTTCTGGATTCCCATTGCAAACAAGTACGGACGACGGTCGACATACGTCTTCAGCTACGTGATCTACTTTGTAAGTTAACTTCTGTGACCCTAGCCGACAGACAGGTGAAGGAAAAACTAACGGCTGGGAGGCTACGGCTCTTTGGCTCAATTTTGAGCACTCGTACGGAGCGTTTCTCGCCGGCCGCATCATCATGGGCTTTGGAGCGGGTGCTGCTGAGACAGTTGGTACGCCGCCCTTCCAGCCCTTTCAAAACCTGAGCTCACTTATCCTTGTATAGCGCCTATTACCATCGCTGATATATTCTTCCTCCATGAGCGAGGCACCGTGATGGCATTTTATACGTCTTTCCTGGCAATCGGCGCCTCATTGGGCATAATAATCTCTGGGTGAGCGTCTTCATACCAACATGTGCCTGGCCGTTGTCACAGGAAAAGGGGCTGACCCGCCCATACGCAGCCTGATTACTCTCAATCACCACTGGCGTGTCATCTTCCAGGTTTCCGCCGCCTTGATTGGCCTCGTCCTCCTACTCATCTTTTTCACTCTCCCAGAGACGGCCTACATTCGGGTGCCACCACAAGCAAGCGACGATGAATCCTCGCCATCGTCAACCGAGAAAGTCGGTGCTTCTGTCACCGTCACCGAGCGCCCCTTCCACCCCCTTTCGGCACGAACGACCTACCTTGAATCACTGAAGCTATTTCCGGACAAGGCTCTCACAACCGAAAGCCTTCTCAAACTCGTCATCCGCCCCGTCGGCTTGATCTGCCTTCCCCCGGTGCTGTGGGCGGCTCTCGTCGAGGCCGGCACAATCGGCTTCCTTGTCGCCGTGGGCTCCAACGTGGATGTCGCCTTTGCCACCACCTATCAGTTCAAGTCCTGGCAGACGGCGCTGTGCTTCGTCGCGGCCGTCGTCGGCTCGGTGGCGGGCATCCCCGCCGGCGGTCAGCTCGGGGACAAGGTGGCCGATTGGCTCACCCGACGCAACGGCGGCGTTCGTGATCCAGAGATGCGCTTGCCGGCGATGATACCGAGCCTGATTGCCGCACCTCTGTCGCTTATTTTGTTCGGTGTGGGGATTGAACATAAACTGCATTGGATCTGTCCAACCATTGGGATCGGGCTACGTACGTCTTCCTTCAAGCTCCTACCTCCTTATAGGTACTTCTCTTTACTCTTTACTACGGGCAGCCGCTAACACGCCGTGATCGTCACCCAGTAATGTTTGCCATTGTTCAAGGCACAAACGTTGCGCTTGTCTACGTCATCGACGCATACCGGCCCGTCGCGGGCGAGGTTACGCTCGCCGTTATGGGCTTCAAATCGCTCTTTGGCTTCCTCTTTTCCTTTTACACCAACACATGGGTCACCGAGTCGGGCTACCAAACCGCTTATGGCATCATGGCAGCCATCTCAGCCAGCGTGCTCTTGTTATGGATCCCCCTTTATTTTTGGGGTAAGAAGATCCGTCGCGATACTTGGCAGTGGCCCGTAGTCTCATATATTCACTGGAGCGACGATCGTGAGGTCGGCGAGTAAAGGCATGAGGGTCTTTCTCTTATTATCAATATAGAAAAATTTCTTTGCTAGAATCATAATGTAGTTCGCGGGACCAACATAATATCCAAAATGATACAGTGGCCGTTCTGGCAATTTCTAATTCAGCATTCCCGGGCACGGGCAATGCTTTCCAAAAAACAACTCCTTGTCTCTCTGCTACGAGCGAGGAATGCAGACACCCGCTAGTTTCCCAATCTCCCTTTAGTTAGGTTGAGAAGTCCCCTGAAAGTCAACCGGCGTGCTTGGTTGGCCGGCCTCGGCTTCGTCGAGCTGGATGTTCTTCTGCAGCTTCTTTTGCTGTTCAGCCAGCTTCGTAGCCGTGTCCTTGCCCTGGGCGGCCTCAATCTGCAGCGCCAGCACCGACAGCTGCAACTTGAGCACCTTATTCTTGATCTTGCCCCGTTGCAGAGCCGCGCCCGCCTCCGTCTCGTCGCCGCCGGCAGCCTCGATGGCCTCGTTGAACCCGCCCTCCTGCGTCTCTGCCGCCTCGGCCGTCTCGCGCGCCGCCTTGAGAATGGCAAGGTCCTCCTCGTCGACCGAGGCAAGGTCTGATTGATCGATCTGGGTTCACTGTGTAAGAAAATACGACGAGACAAAAGGGGTTTTTCTTTCGGGCTTGCATACGGGGAACTTGGCGTTGACTTCGGCGAGGGCGTTGCCAGCTACGCCATCAGAGACCTGGAATTCCGAGTAATCCTGGACTGTGAGAACGCCTCTCTTGACTTTGGGGCTGTTGGTACGAGAGGGGAGGGCGAGCGAAGAGCCGAGGAGAGAGAAGAGGAACGCTGCCTTGAGATACATCTTGGCTAGGTTTTCGTTTTCCGTTGGAAGGATGCTGAGAGATGATTGAGATGCTGGAAAGATGAGAAGATGCAAGGGAAGTATGAAGCGAAAACAGCACAGCTGTAAGTCAAGAAGTGAAGACAGTTAACTGAGAGAAAAGAAAGACGAAAAATTCAACGCAGGCTGGTGGACTGAGGAATACAAATAATATTCCCCGTGAGTGAGCACTCGGATCTTATGTAGTTTACCAGTCACGAAGCATTGTTACCATGATGCCGTCACCCGACGGCTCCATTCGGCCATGTCGCCGCATTCACAGGACAGTCACCCCATGAGCCTCCTACATCAGTGGGCTCGCCAGGCAAAGGCGTCTCATCTGTCGCCCTGACAGGCTACGTCTGCTCGGCTAGGGGAGTTGGGATACTTCAATAGCAGGCCGAAACTGACAGGGGGTTGAGAGCCTCTTCCGGTCTAAATCCGTCGCCAGGCTCAAGCTTCTCAAGCATCCATGGATCTGTGTCTTGCATAGGAGGATCAAGAGATGAACTTGCCCCGGTTTTAGGGGCTAGGTTGCTGTGGTGCAACCTGGACCAGCTGGAGTCCTGGATAACCAGGAGGCAAGCGCCGTTTGGGAGGCGTCGCACTAGGTAGAGTTCTTGATCTGATGTGCTTCAGGGCCCTGCCATTTTCGGTGTTGTATTCACCGAGGCGCGACTGCGCGCAAGGTCACGTAGCGGTGACATTCCGATATAGTACTTGGTCGTCTTTGCCAAAGGATGTATGTGTATAAGAAGAAACGATCCGAGCTGGTACTGGTGGATTTTTCTGAAGTTGCCGCCGCGTTTGACAGTTTTGACGGTTCAAACTGAAGCTTGGGAACTTGAGCTTGACCTCTTAGGGGTCTGACCGCCTTTTCGTAAGCCGTCTGCAGACCGTTGACCGACGGCTGCGACGTTCCAGCCGCTGAGAGTTCACAACTAAAAAGTTTGCGGTTGTAAAAGTCCAAACGTTTGATTCTAGTAAGCGGCTTATCTCAGGCCAGAGGTCTGAATCGCCAGAGGTCTGGCAAGTCAAACGTTTGGTGGAAATTGAACCATCAGGCTAACGGCTTGAGTACGGCTTGAGTAGGGTAAGCGGCTTGAGAGAGTAAGCGGCTGGAATAGGGGCTGGCCCGTGCCCTAGGGTACGTACATACAGTACCACTCCAGGCTCCTACTCTCTGCACCCAGATCACTGTACATCAGGTACTTAAGGAACAAGATCAATTCAAGTATCTAACTCCTACCTTAGTTACCTATCTACCCTCCAAGTTAAGTTGCAAGTCAAGGCCGCAAGTCAAGTGGGTGGGTGGCAGTCGACCTCGTGGCTGACTTGGGGAGTCTGGACTCTAGGGGGTCGACTTGCTAGGGCAGTTCGCTGGAATCGCTGAATTGGCTAGAAAACGCGATTCCAGGGCACTTTGCGAAATCGCTTCTATTTTCAACTGCCGGTCAACACCGCTTTGGTCGCACGCCGCAGACAGCACAGCGCAAAGAACATACTTCCAGTTAGGAGCAGGAGACCTTGGGAGCCAGGAGACCATAGGAGCCAGACCAGTCAGGGCGTAAGAGAGCTCCAGGATGGAAAACTGAGGAAGATGGAGGAGGAACGTGAACCTGAGATTCGCTAAGTTAAAGAGAGGCAAGCCCCGGCACGGCTGCCTGGCGACGGTCGCTGCCTAGAGGTTAGCTATATACAAGGAAGGAAGCAAGGACTCGACCCCTTACAGACTTACAAGTCCCCATTCCCAACCGTTGCCCAGCCGCTTACCTCTCCAGCCGCTAGTATCTCAAGCCGGTCCCATTTCCAAGCCGTTGCCCAGCCGCTTACAGATTATAAGCCATCGCTAGACCGTTACTTGTGTATGAGGCTTGGTAAACTTCAAGCGTTTGACATTTTCAACCGCTTCTAGCGCAAGCCGCTCCCAGGATCAAGCGTTTGGCATGGTAAGCGGCTGTTGCGAATTGAGCGGTCTGGCAACTGCTTATATAATTCAACGGCAAGTTTACGGCTTGGCAAAAGGGGGTTGTGCCGCTAAGCTTCAAGTTGACTTGAAACGGACTGTATAAATTACGAGTTATTTGTACTGTGCTCCCTTGCTCCCTTCACCTGACCAGCCCAATAAGGCAAGTACCTCTTCACCTTAGGTTATCCCCACAACAACCGAGCAACGGGGCCGATGCTAGACGCCTTCCGTCATAGTCGGTTGTTGGGGAAGGCTGTAGGCAAGCGTGTGATAGCCGATGCCAGCCAGGAACCTCTCCAACCATCCGGACAAGCCGCCAGAGCAATGGTGACCTAGGAATTTTGCGCCGGGCCTGGATAATTGGTTTGTGAGATCAAGGGGAGCTCATCCATCTCTTCCGAGTTCATCTTGTCTTAAACATTCACGATGCCACACCGTTCTACCTTTCCCCCGCTCAGAATTCCCGATGGGATTGACCTCTGGTCTTTCCTTCTCGGGCATCGGCACAGAGACTTTCCAGTGACCAAGGAGATCTTGACCTGCGGCGAGACGGGCCGCTCGTATAGTTGGGCTGACGTGCGCAGCGCTTCCATTGAGTTCGGCAAGGGGTTGAAGGCCCGCTGGGGCTGGAAGAAGGGCCATGTGCTGGCCTTCTATACTCCCAACTCTGTTGATGTGTGTCTTTGATACTTGAGCTTACCCTATCACCCCCTCGAATGAGAAGAGCAAGCCAAAGTAACACCGCCTTCCGCAGACGCCCATCCTCACCCTAGGTGCCCTCTGGGCAGGCGGCGTTGTCTCGCCTGCTAATCCGCTCTACACCGTGGACGAGCTTGCCTTCCAGCTCAGGCATTCCCGCGCCAAGGGCCTCGTCACCCAGGTTGCTTACCTCGAGACTGCCATAGCAGCAGCGAAAAAGGCAGGCCTTCCGCTAGACCGCGTCATCCTCTTGGGTGCTCAACGGGACCCATCGGGCCGGCAGCGTCACTTCTCCAGCATCCGCAGCATCAGCTACACGGGCCGCTACGCCAAGGCCAAGATCAATCCCAAGACAGATCATGCCTTCCTCGTCTACAGCTCTGGAACCACCGGGCTGCCCAAGGGCGTCAGCCTTTCGCACTACAACATGGTGGCCAATGTGCTCCAGGCCGCCTACGTCGAGGGCAGCCAGTGGCGGTCCCAGGGTGGTGTCGACGGCAAGGGTGATAAGCAGCTCGGCATACTGCCCTTCTTCCACATATTCGGCCTGACATGCTGTGTGCTCATGTCTCTCTACTCGGGCTGGCAGCTCGTCGTGTTGGAGCGGTTCGACATGGACAAGGCTCTGCAGGCCATTGAGAAGTATGGGATTACTTTTGCCTACGTGCCACCGCCTATTATCCTGGCGTTTGGGAAGCACCCTGCTGTGGACAGCTATGATCTGAGTTCGCTCAAGGTTCTTCACTCAGGCGCGGCGCCCCTGACGAGGGAGCTCACCGATGCGGTGTGGAATCGGCTGAAAGTCCCGGTGAAGCAGGGCTATGGCCTGTCCGAGACGAGCGCCGTGGTGTGTTGCCAAGTGGTGGATGAATGGGCGAAATTCATGGGTTCGGTCGGGAAGCTGATGCCGAATATGGAGACCAAGCTTGTCGGGGAGGACGGCAAGGAGGTTGCAAAGGGCGAGGTACTCCTGATCTTTCCACTGCTGCATTATCTTTTGCTGACAGGTGGCCACATAGCCAGGCGAGCTGTGGCTCAAAGGGCCTAACGTCTTCTCAGGGTATTTTGAGAATCCTGAGGCTACCAAAGCGGCATTCTCGCCCGACGGCTTCTTCAAGACCGGTGACGTCTTTCGCCGCGACCAACACGGCAACTATTACTGCGTGGATCGCCTTAAGGAGCTGATCAAGTACAGTAAGTCAAAGCGGTCTCACCCACTCTCTTTTCTCGGGCAGATATCGCTTACAGCGCTGTCACCTAGACGGCTATCCTGTCCCACCAGCCGAGCTAGAGGGCATCCTGGTAGGCCACAAAGACGTTGCAGATGCGTGTGTTATCGGCGTCGACGATCCTGCCCACGCAACCGAGGTGCCGCGAGCCTACGTAGTCCTTCGTGAGGGCGTCGAAGCCAGCGACGTCAAGGCGCAAGCTCTTTTGGACTGGGTAGCTGCGCGAGTGGCGCCACACAAGAAGCTCCGTGGAGGTGTACGCTTCGTTAGAGAGATTCCCAAATCGCCCAGTGGCAAGATCCTCAGAAGAGTGATGAGAGAGCAGGCCAAGAAGGAGCAACGGGCCCTGGGAGCCAAGCTGTGACAGCTGTCTCTTCAGATCGCCTTGTAGGCCCGACTCGAGAGCCGAAATAATGATACATCTTAGTTCTAGTCCGAATCCTGGTCGACCGAAATATATGAACCCCGTCTAGCGTCGTATTATACCGTGCCCCCTCTATCCAGTATCATACACCCGATCTCTGTCATGTTACCCCATCCTCTCAGCCTCCTCCATCAACTTTTCCACACTGAACCTGCCATCCCCCCTCCCGAACCACTCCAGCAACCGCCTCCTCTCCTCAGCCCTCTCCCTTGCCATTTGATCCAGATCCCCGGCGCCAGCCCCGTCCCACCCGCCGTAGAAGCGCTGCAGGCACATGACGAGCCACCGCGCGTCGTCCACCTTAACCCCACGGTCCTCGGCCACAGTGCCCTGCATGAGCACAACCCCCTTTGACTCGACCAAATCCGTGTAGTGCGTGACGGTGGTGTGGGGCGCCGCAAACTCGCCGCGGGCCTTGTACTCGGCCAGCTGCGTGAAGAGCACGGTGCTGCTGCGCGTGGCCGGGTCCCAGGTCCACTGCAGGAAATGCATCTCGGCGCCCTGCCCTTGGTGCGGGACGGGGAGCACAAACTGCGCGCTCCCCTCGCGCGCCGCCCGCTCCATGGCCGAGTACGTCGCCGAGGGGATCACGGCGCACAGCGAGTTGGCCCGCGCGGCGTGGCGCACCCGCCAGAGCGCCGTCAGCTCCTCGACTGAGAGTTTGAGGGCTTTGGGCAGGTCTAGGATGGATGAGAGCGGTTTGACGCCTGTGCCGGTGCCTGTGCTTGGGTCGGTTGGTAATGGCGGTGGTGTCGGCTTGGTTTGGTTTGTCGCCGCGGGCGAGGAGGAGGAGGAGGTGGTGGTGGAGGCTTGTTTGCTGTTGCTGCTTGGGGATGATGTATGGGAGGAGGAAGGAGGAGAAGGCGGAGGAGGGACGCCGACGGCAGCTTCTTGTTTGCGCAATGACTGGATCTTGTCGGCGTACGCGGCCCTCAGCGAGTCAATGTCTGCGTGTCCCTCTTCGCGGGCCTTGCGGTCGAGCTTTTCGCGGTACTTTTCGAGAATGTTGCGCGGCTGTTGCGTCGTCGCGAGGAAGCGCACGTCGTGCACCTGCGCCCAGCGCCGCTGGTTCGAGGCGCGCAGCGCCCGTGTTTGGCATGTCAGGAGATGCCGCAGCACCGGCTCCCGTATGGAAGCCATCGTGTATCACCAGGGGATGGGGGTGGGGTGATGTGTGGTGGACAAATGGGATGTTGCGGAATGCCAAAGCGAGGATTCGCGCGAAGAATTGGATCGCGAAAATTGATGAATTGAAGTCAGTCAGGGGTTGCATTGAGGATCTTATCACTGGCTGCTGCTTCTCATCGAGCCCTTCCCCTTTTCTCTAGAACGGTTACAAAAACTGGGACACTTTATCAGTGTTCTTAGCTTCTTTACCAATCACTTCCTCCTTTGATTTTCTACTCTCAGGTGAAGAATCTGCATGGTCCTTCTCAAACAGGGACGGCAGCTAGCGTACAACACGTCCCCAGGCCTTGAGGAAAATGCGGGGAACCCTTGCACGTCCCTCCCATCTCCCGGCCACGCCAGGCCAATGATCGTACCGAACCATCATCTTAGCGTTGAACGATCCTCAACGGCCATGCGCCTGGGCCCAGGCTCGCTGGAGTAACACCGTAACATAGGGACACTGCTCCCGTCACATATGTATCCCTCCCCCGCTTTCGCAAGATCTAAAAGCAACGTCACCTAGGGACACCTCACAAGAACGGTTTCCCATAGACTTGCTCGTCCGAAGCAAGCTCATCTATCCATCTACACTATTCTACAAGACGATCTCTCTAAATATGACAGTGGAAACGCTCACTATGCCATGTAATACAGCGGAAAGATCGCCTCTCCGCATTAGCCTGCTCTATCGCAGGAAGATCCAGTCCCCCCAAATAACTCAAGCGGATGGACGAAGCCGTTCGCGGTCGAGTCGATTAACAACAGTTTCCTCCCAAATTAAGACGCCGTTCAAAGTCCAACTGTCTATCTTGCGTGACCGGTGGACCTCAACGAGTTCCTCCCTTCCCAAGAGCAAACTCCATATTTACTGGAGCGTCTTGAACACCCACCGCTCAGTGCCCTCGGGGAACGGAACGCCAAGCTCGAACAGCTTGACAATGACAGCCGAGAAGTCCTTGAAGAAAAGATCGTTATCGGCAGCGTACTTCTGAACCCACTCCTTGAACTTCTTGTCTTGGACGAGCGCCATGTCGGCCGGAAGCATCATGAGCGACTTGGTCTTCTTATCCTCATACTGTTTTTGGCGCGTCAGCATCCATTCTCACATTCATAGTGGCGACGCTGCCCTCGCTTCGAGTGAAAGGCGACTCACCTGCTTCGGGCCATTCCACTTCTTCCACTGCCACTTTTCCTCCAGCAACAGCTTGTAGTAGTCGTTGGTCAGGACGGTGGGGGAGAAGGTCCAGGGGCCAGAGAAGCCGGACCGGTCCGGGTGGCATCGGCCGAGCGCGTGGGCGCCGGCAAGAGCGACAATCTCTTGGTCGTTGAAGCCCATCCGGTAGAAGATGTCGCGAAGGTGGTCGTGGCCCCGAGAGCCATCGGGAAGGCGGCCATCAGGAGTGCAGCCGGCGACGTCCTTGTCCTGGCGGCCGGGTCGGTAGGGGATCTGAGGACCCAGCATCTCCTGGATGGCGCATACACCGCCGAGGATCCAGAGATCCGAGTAGGTAATCCAAGGGAACTTGGCTGTTTGATTCACTCAGGTCAGTCTCGGCTCTTGCTCAAATTCGCCATCAAGTCATGGGTGGCGGGCGCAGTGACAGAACTCACCCTTCACAGGTTCCAGGAAATCACGGGCAGCCTTCAGACCAGCATTGGCGCCGTGGTCGCTTTCGGGGGCGAAGCGCATGGTGGCACCGTTGCTGCCACCGGTGCCCGTTTCCTTGTCATACGTGCCGCTAGCGTGCCACGCCAAGCGCAACAAGACGGGTCCGTAACTGCCGTCATCCCACGAATCGTTCTCCTCCAACCGGCTAGCGATTTCGTTGTACACGGCCTGGTAGTCCTCGAACTTGGGGGTGAAGACCTTGGGCGTCGCCGAGCTTGAACCGTTCTGGTAGAACCAATAGGCGCCGCCTGCGACGAGGGCACCGCCCGCGGCGGCCCAGATCCCGACGGAGGAGGAAGTCTTCGAGGGCGCCTCGGAAGAGTAGAAGCGGCGACCGCCCTGGCGGAAGGCGACGCGTGGGGCAGCGCTGAAGGCCGGCCGAGCTGAGGTGCGCAGAGCGCGAGTGAATGTGCGGGTTGCGGAGGCCATCTGCTGGGTTGCGAGAGCGCCGGTCAGAATAATCCGAGCTCACTTTTGAAGAGGGGACGATAAGGCGCGGGAATTTCAGGTCGCCAACAGACGAAAAACACGTCGCAACGAGGAGGGTTGGTTAATGCCTCACCTTAGAGGGGTATCAAGGAGAGGAATGTGAGGACGAAAACAAGGAAAGAGAGGCAAGCCAACTGACGACCAGAAGAGGCGTTGCAAGAGGGAGAGCTTGTGTCACTAAAAAGAGAAGACAGAACGCGGTTTTGGCTTATTACCAATGGAGAGGGTGGAATCAAATCGAAAAAGAGTGTTTTAACTCACGCCTGACTGGTTGAAACTTGCCTCGGACGGGGAGAAATTTAAAATGTGGGTCAATTGGGCAGGGGAAGGGTCCCGAGGGGTCTCGCCATCTCGAAGAAGCTTCCATTTTCATCACGTTATCAAAGGGACCACCATGGGACCGGTGGGTCCGGGTACGCGTGGCGGCAAGCGCCGAAAGAGTTGATAACGGAGCCGACTGCTTCTCCGAGGAAGCCCGAGAGGACGGAGAGGTCCGAACGGGGAAGGTCGGATCCACGGCTGATTACATAACTAGCACCTTTTGGCATCCCGTCCCTTGCAGCTCGGCCGATCTCGGCGATGGCAACTTTGATATCAAATACATTATGTCTTGGACCTCGAAAGAGTCAAAAGCCATCCCCTTCGATGGCGTCTCTCACTCTCTCCCTTAAATGACTCACACTTCTTTTGATGTTCGCAAAGCCAGGCTATTGCTCCCTTCCCGTCTCGATTTTCGCTTCTTTGAATATGTCAGCAACAACGGAAGCCATTGCGAGATCGGACGCCAAACGCCACCAACACTTCGGATGGCGGAAGCACCGTGATGAATGCCTTTCAATGTACTTAATCAGCCACCTGCAGCAACATATGCCAAAGCCGCTGGTCACGGCGGAAAAAATGGGGAACCTCTGATACAGGCAGTCATCCTCAAATGGATTTTGAGATCTGAGATATTCATGGCTCAAGACCTATAACTCATACACATTACCCAGGTGGAGGGTACAGAGCTAAACTGGAAACCGACAGCCAGCTCCGCATCTTACTACCACCAGTCTACCACCAAACAACTCGGACACCAACCAGGACACGCATTCCCACCAACCCGCGAAAACCGAGCGACGCCAACCGAGCGCACGAACTGCTGCGCTGAACCATCCAACGAAACCGCCACCGACATACCCAGCTGGTTTCATACCATGATTATGATACACGTTTAATGAGCTGCACCCCCGCGCGTGCTCTCTAGTCAAAGCTCGCGGGTCCCTGAGCATTCGGGTCCGGGTCCATGTGCAGTTCGTAGTAGTTGTAGAAGCGTTTCTCGGCTTTGAGGCGCGTCGCTTCGTCTAGCTCGGGGATGCCGCTGCTTTCCTTGTTTTGCTTGGCCTTTGTAATGAGAGAAATGGACTGCGGACTGCAGTCGCCGTTAGCATGCTATTACGCGTCGCCATATTCACAAAGCCATGGTCGCAAGCAACTTACCCAAACAACTCCCGGTCGACAAGCAAAAACTCCTTCATGGCTTGTTTCCCTCCACGCTGCTGCAGATAGTTGAGGTAGACTTGGCCCAACTCCTGCTTCACGTGTGGCGAAAGGCGGCTCTTGGCACGCATCTCGGTAAAGACGGTCTTGACCCGCTCAGCATGCTGGTTCTCCAACTCAATGTTGGTCGGCTGCTCGAGCTCAAACTCAAGCCACTTTTGCCAAAAGTGGCGGCTGTCGGCGTACCACTCCACGTTCTTGGCGAAGGCAGTACGAGCCTCATCGACTGAACCCTTGACTTTCCACAATAGGAACGCCCATTCGGTCACGAGCGCGGCCTTGGTGAATATATCCACAACCGGAGAGTCGATCTGCGCCTTGTACACCTCGATTGCGGCATCGAGGCCACTCTGGCGTCGCTGGAGGTTGGCCCACGAAACAATTGCCTCAACACAGTCCGGCAACTTCATAAGAATAGCAGCATGGATGTCTCGAGCAACATCGACACGGCCACACATTTCTTCGAAATAGGCAAACTGCAGACGAATGCCCGGTCGGCTGATGGGCACGAACAAAGTAGATGCGCGCAAGTAGATGTTGCGCACCTCTTCCTCTTTGCCCTCTTGTGCCGCCATCCATCGAGCATATCGGAACCAAAATTCGTCGTAGAGAGCGCAGGTTACGAGACACCTCTCGTACAGGAAGACTATGCGCTGATAATTGCCCTCCGACTCCTCAAAGTCGAGGTACTTGCGCCAATTGATTAGCTGGTGATGCTCCAGCTCTGTGACATGGAAATATGGCCGCTTAATCTCGGCCTCGTACGTCCACCGCTTGTTGGTTTCGGTCTGGGTGTTTTGGAATGTCAGGTAGAAGAATGCATCAATCTTCGCCCGAATATCTCGCTCAATTTCGAGTTCCGTCTTCTGCATGGCGAATTGGGCGGCCTCGGCTTCAACTTCGGCACGGTAGCGGGCTAATGCGTGGGCTGGGACGAGCTCGATGAGCGGACGCGTGTGCGCAAGCTGCCGGAATCGCTCAAAGTAGCGGGCATACTGATGCATTGGAATATGGATGATGCGATTGAGAATGGCAAAGATCTTATCGTGGGCTTCCTGTCGCGTCTCATACTCGAGATACTTGTCCCAGAACGGATGAGAGAGGAAATCCAGGCCGATATGGGAAGCGGCTCGCTCGAACAACCTGGGGGAAAGGTCAGCAGGGAGCAAGCGGAAACGGGGTGGGGTGGGGTGGATTGGGAAGGGAGTGTAAATACAAGAGGGGACTTGGTGTAAGCGATGCGTTCCATCCAGAGCAACCAAACTACATCTCCGGGGAACGATGGAAGGCCAGAGCGAACGAAATGTGATCTGCCGAGCACAGCGGGGCCTGGCTAGATATTGTGAGAGAAGTGTCCCAGCAAAGGGTGGCGGCTGCCTCTGGTGTCTCTCACCATGTCCCATATTGTCGTACGTTTAAAGTGCTTCACTCGGGTCGGCAGGCGGCCAGAAGCGGCCTCGCAGAATTGCTGCGGGTGAAGATGTTATGGGTAAGGGAATGAAAGTGCCGGTTCACACTTACTCTCTCACAAGGTGGGGAGTGTGAGTGGTCTCCATTTTGAAAGAACAGTACTCGGTCCACAGATCAACCGAGTTGGTGATGCTGGCGCAGCCCCTCTCGTATACCTTACAGGTCTGTTAGCCATTGTGCGGATGAAACTGGTGGCAGGCGAGCAAGCATACCATCTCAGCGGATTCGGGGCCGGATATGTTGAACTCGAGATCGGCATACTTCTTCCAGTAACCGAAAAGCAGCGGAAATTTCAAGAGAAAGCGATCGTACGAATCGCGGAGTGTCGCCAAAGCCTGAGGGCTTGAGTTGCGATTGAGTCCACCCTCGAGGCTTTCGCAAGTCCGGACAAGTTTCTCCCAGTTCTCGAAATTATCGGGATCGGTTTCCTGCGCAAGAGGCATGATGCACTGGTAAGTAATGCGGTCTAGTGCGCGCATAGGACTCGCAGTCACAGCGCATGCCATTGTGAAGGGTTCTCAACTCACGAGTTCAGCATTGAGCCGCTTTATCTCGGCGTTCTCCTCCTCGGTGCCTCCATAGTTAGTGAAGTCACCCATGGTTGCGGATGTAAGGCCGGCGAGGCTGGGCTTGTGCTTCGTAAAGGGAAAAAAGATAATCAACGCAGAGAACGCGCAGTGTCGAGGACAGTGACAAACTATGCACGGTGCATGGATGGCCGATATTAATAAGTAGGTATCGCACTTCCTCGATGATATTTTCTCGGCGGGGATGCCCTGCGACGATGCTCGGTGATGCGGCTGGAGGAAGGGGAATGAAGAGGCTGGAGGTGACGGAATCCAGAGGAAGTTCCAAAAATGCGGCTAGTACGCGAGTCCCAGAGACCCAGGCCCATCTGTCTCTGGCTAAAAGCGGCTAGCGGAAGAAGGTGGGTCCCAACTCCCGATTAGATAAGCTCAAGTGGGACATTTAACGAAACCAGATTTTTGAACAGCTTTCTCGTTCTCTTCTCTTTTCCTCAGGCTAGTGATGATTGTATCAATAACAAACAATGATAGGAAGAGGCTGATTTCTCCGGATTCGGAGAGCATGATCTCAAACATTGATATTCAAATCTGAAGCCGCACTTGAAGGATGGGTATAATAATTCTTCTGGCATTGTTTTTCAGTCTCGGTCCTTGCTTTGCACCTCTGGCTCCTTGGAGTCTTCTTCCCCCTGAGCCCCTGTATTCCTATATATATAGCCGGAACCTTGTCTCTCAACACTACTCAGTCTGTTCGATCTTGCTGGAATACGCTACATTGATGGCTAGGACGGCCTTTGGGACCTGGGATTGGGAAATGGGAGTGCGATACCATGCTCCTTGCATCTGTTGCTGCCAAGTAAGGGGAGCGGCCACAGATATTTAAAAGGGGCTGGTTTCTCGATTGCGCAGAGATCAAGCTTACACATACGTTACTGAGAGTCATAGAAAGGAAGAGCGAAGAGCAGATGAAGACAGAGGATGGGAGTCCTTTAAGCAATGACACAACGATTGCATTCGCTAACTACCGGTTCCTAACACCCGGTGGATAACGAGGCTGAACCAAAAGGAAAGAAGAGTCTGGAGCAGATGGTAACGTTTCAGTTGCCTGCTCGTCAGGGGCTTCATAATCGCCATCTGCCCCTCTATTCGTAGATACAGTGCATTCCCGATTCCAAGATCTTGAAATGCCGGGTACTCGTAACCAACGCCTCCCCCGCATTGATTCCTGCTGTATTGCGCAGTAACGTACCGTACATACAGTACAGTGTCTCGAGACAGTCACTGAACAATTAAGCCGGGGTAGCGCTCCAGAAGCCTAGCCCCACACACTGACACTCAAGGGGCTGAGAATCCAACAAGAGTGACCACTAGTTATAAGCACGGCTGAAGAACCTGCCCAACCGGCAGCCAACCGGGAAGTCAGGCTGCGCACCTTTCTCCTACCTATGCCTTAAGCAAATGCCCGTCACCTCAGCTCAGCCTCATCCAAGATTCGAGCACATGCCCATCGACTATCCCCGCTCCCAGGTCGGCATACAATTGTCCCAGACTCGTCGTCTGCGAGGGCCAGCCATGAGCTCTCCGGCAAGCAGTGCTGCTCCTAGCTGTCTGCAACACGCCGCTCCCCCCTCCCTTGACTAGGCTGGAGCCATGGACTACAACTACAATCCCCCATCGTCGACCTTGTGGCTTGGACAACCGCCGTCCCCCGAGAAGTCGAGCCAAATCCTCATCCGCGAATATCCCCACCGAGCGATTGCAATTGCGTCAAATTCGCATGCTCTGATATTGCGGCACAGTAGCGCGGCAGGCGAGCCCATCGCCAACGGCTCATTCGCTCCTACCTCATCAGCGCGTACACGCCCGGCCGCCTCCGACAATGCGACGCCCAAGTGCATGGTTGAGTTCTCCTCGATATCCAATGACTTGCTTGCGGACTACCGCCCGCTCACGCCGCGGCCGATCTACGGGACCTTGGGCCTTATATCTATCGGCCGTGATGTTTTCTTGTGTGTGATCACTCAGGCTTCACGAGTTGCGACACTCCGACCGGGAGAGACCGTGGAGAAAATAGAGGCGGTGCAATTCTTCTGTCTGAACTCGGCCGAGTATGACGACATCGTTGTTGATCCCTACGATCTCGAAACGGATGCGGCGTCAGTCTATGGCCAGGGCATTGGGAGGAGAGATGTTCCAGTGGAACATCCTTGCCAAGAGTTGCAGAAGTTGCTCGGGAATGGGACATTCTACTATAGTACCGACTTCGATGTTACGAACCGCATGCAGGACAGGTAAGGCGGGGGTCCGTTACAGTTTGTTCTACATTGAGTGCTGACCAGATCACAGGCCTGCTGATGCTGCAGAGTTTGATATAGATAATTTTGACGATTCTTTCCTCTGGAACTCCTACATGATCCGCCCACTCGTCCAGTTCCGGTCTCGCCTGCAACAGCAGGAGCGGGGTGCGCTGGACGCCTCGAGGATATTGACTTCTGCAATTCGCGGGTTCTGCGGGAGCTTGGCGATACCGCGCACATCAGCACCTTTGAGCTCTGCCAAAACAGGACTCCCCTCGTACTTGGCGGTCATTTCCCGCTTGTCATGCAGAAGAGCTGGCACGAGATTTAACTCGCGGGGCATTGACGACGATGGCAACGTGGCGAATTTTGTCGAGACCGAGACGACATACTGGAGCCCATCAGGGGTGGTTTTCTCTTATGCCCAAGTCCGAGGCTCTGTGCCTGTCTTCTGGGAACAGACTGCTGGCCTGCTACCCAATCAGCAAAAAATCACAATAACGCGGTCTGCTGAGGGGACGCAGCCAGCATTCGATAAACACTTCTCTGAATTGGAACAAGCATACGGCGCAGTGCACGTCATCAACTTGCTCAGCGCTACAAAACCTGGGGAATATGAGCTTACCAATCTCTATCGAATAGGGATTCAGCATTGCCCTTTGAGTCGCTCAGGGGGAAAGCATTCTCGAGATCATGCGTTGCTGAGGGACACGGAATATGATTTCCACGCGGAGACGAAGGGGCCCCAAGGCTATGTGGCAGCTAACGAGATTCGTCGGTACATCGAAAGCTCGGCCGACGGATTTGCATACTACCTTGCCCAAGAGTCAGATGACGCAGGCACATCGAATGACAGTTCGGATGCTCATGCGCAGCGGCGCTATGTTGTGGTGTTACAGCAAGAGGGTGTCTTCCGGACAAACTGCCTCGACTGCCTGGATAGGACGAACCTAATTCAGACAATCATCTCACAGATGGCCGTTGAAGCCTTCCTCGGCCACAGAGGAGAGAGGGCAGCCTCTGACTTCTGGTCGAGGCATGCGAACCTATGGGCTGACAATGGCGATTCTCTGTCTAAAATCTATGCCGGTACCGGCGCCTTGAAGACGTCCTTCACACGCACCGGCAAGATGTCCCTTGCTGGAGCCATTGCCGACGTGCGCAAGTCGGCTACTAGGCTATACTATAACAATTTCGCAGACAAGGCGCGGCAGATCACCATTGATACCCTCCTTGGAAGGCTAGTTGGTCAAATGCCGGTGGTTCTCTTTGACCCTATCAGCGATTATGTTGCTAGCGAGCTGCAGCGGCGGAGCAACGAGTTCTCCGCAAACGAAAAGATTCATATGTAAGTCCAACCTTGATTGAGTATACACAAGGTAATGCTGACACCCAACAGCTTTGTCGGGACGTTTAATCTCAATGGAAGGACCAACGGCATTGACGAAGATTTGTCAGCCTGGCTCTGCCCCCCTGAGTTGGGGTCACTGCAGCCGGAGATCATTGCCATCGGATTCCAGGAAATTGTAGAGCTTAACCCGCAACAGATCATGAACAGCGACCCCACAAGGAAACAGATGTGGGAACGTGCAATCAAGAAGACTTTAGACAGGCACTACAGCAGAGCAGGGGATGACAGGTATGTTTTGTTGCGAAGCGGTCAGCTCGTTGGCGCTGCGCTGTGCATCTTTGTCAAGGCATCCGTTCTGCACAACATCAAGAATGTCGAAGGCAGTGTAAAGAAGACTGGGCTGTCGGGCATGGCCGGCAACAAAGGGGCCGTTGCGATAAGGCTTGATTACGCCAACACCCCTATTTGCTT
The DNA here is from genome assembly GCF_033297395.1 of Canariomyces notabilis. Taxonomy (NCBI): domain Eukaryota; kingdom Fungi; phylum Ascomycota; class Sordariomycetes; order Sordariales; family Chaetomiaceae; genus Canariomyces; species Canariomyces notabilis. The sequence continues at coordinate 1,323,194 of NW_027041824.1, forward strand.
CGTTACCGCACACCTAGCTGCAGGATTCGCCAACTACGATGAGAGGAACAGAGACTATGCCACTATTGACCAGGGGCTCTGGTTTCAGAGGAATAGAAGAATAGTCGACCATGGTATGACACACCCACATATAATTAATGCATTGACTGGGCTGACAGCTGTCTAGACTCGGTCATCTGGTTTGGCGACTTCAACTACCGGATTGGGCTGGGCCTGGAGACGGCCAAAGAGCTTGTGAAGCGACGCGATCTCGAGCGGCTGTTTGAGAACGATCAGCTAAATTTACAGATGGTGGCCGGTTTAGCATTCAGGTTCTATTCTGAGGCACGAGTCACGTTCATGCCAACATACAAGTTTGACATTGGCACCGACGAATATGACAGCTCGTACGTCGTCACCCTAGAGTAATGCAGGCATAACCTAACAGGAATATAGTGAGAAGGCACGGATACCAGCCTGGACAGACCGCATCCTTCGAAAAGGTGCAAACCTCCGCCAACTAGCCTACAACTCGGCGCCACTAAGGTTCTCGGATCATAGACCAGTTTACGGTATCTTCGAGTGCACTGTCAGTATCGTGAACGAGAAGCTTCGAGACAAGATTAGCCGGGAGATCTATGAGCGGCGCAAATCCGAGGTTGGCACGGATACGGCCAATCTAGCGACGGATGAGTCGGAAGATGAGGACCTGATAGGCTACGACGCGATCGAGCCGGGGCTTCCACCAGCCAGCTCTGATCGCCAGAAATGGTGGCTAGAGAATGGCAAGATGGCTCGATCCTCCATCAGCCCTCCCAAACCGGATAATCCAGCGTCCCAAACCATTCTGAACCCGAAGCGGCCCGCCAACCCCCACGCGCCGACTGACGAGCCAGACTGGGTAAATGTTCCGAGATCCGAATCTCGCCTTTCATCGTTTTCCAGCATGTCCACGTCACCTTATGAGCACGTCAACCATTCCATGCTGCTTTCGTCTTCAGCGTCGAGCACGGCGCCTAGAAAGCTCCCACCTCCCTATGATCCATCAGCCCTCCCTGCTAAGGTGGGCAGGCTGCATATCAGCGAAGACCAGAGAGGCTTACAGTCTGAGGGAGCACCACCTCCTCCTCCCCCGCGGAGACAGACTAGCATGGGCCCAGGCCGGGCGGCTGATGCCGTCCCGCCCCCGACCTCGGTCCAACAGAAGCGGAAGCCGGTGGACAAGATGTCACCCGTCCCTCCACTTGGTCCGAAACCTGTTGGGCCTCAACCACAGCCGGAAAAGCACAAGGCCCCGCCGCCTGTAGCAAAAAAGCCGGCTCATCTAACATCTCCAACCTCGCCAGCGAACAGCAGCTCGGCGAGTCTCGTATCAGAGGCGACAGTCGTACAGAGCTTGGAAGCACCCCCGCCAAGCTTACCACGGCGCTCGACATCTAATGGCTATGGGTTGTCATCTAAACTCGGGAGCAGTCGTTCTTCGTTGGCCACGGATACCGGGAGCGTAAAGGACGAACCAATGCCCCCGCTACAGCCTCCACGACGAACAAACACCAGCACGGGCGGGATCTCGCAAAGCCGGATGATGGCCGCTGGGGGTTTACCTCTCGTGGGGCTAGGGTCGCAAGAACAAAAACCACAGCCGCCTTCTCGAAAACCTGTCGCGGCAGCTGCGTCTATGGCAAAGAAGCAGGCGCCGCCTCCTCCCGGCCTGCGCAGGACGCCAGCAGTTGATCTCCTTGCGGATGATGGAGCGACTGAATTGGGCGGATGGGAGGCTTTGCGGCCTTCATGAAGGGCGGGTGCTCAAATTGATTTATCTCTTTATCGGCGTTTGGAGGACAGAGAAGATCTTTCAACGGGCTACAACAGTATAGATAGGGTTGGCAAAATCTAGAACCGGGACTTACTGTGGTAGGAAGGAGGGTGCTGAGGTGTCGGGAAAAGTCATGAATTGCTAGACAATGGATTATCGGGCTCCTAAATAGGCCGGCAGCGGGCTGAACATTGGCTACTGTACCATGGAGACGGTAGATAGCGGTAGATGAGCGGGTGAAATCGAGAAGTCTTGGACTACACCAGCGGTATTATAGTGTACCTAGTACTCCATACTGGTGCCTTGCATGTGGTTGTGCGGTCACCCAGCTGGTGCATTTGCATAAGCCATCAGGGCACAGCTCGGCAGGTCTTCCCGCGCCCATAGCCCGGCGGTTTGAGCGTCCTGCATCTCTAGATACGTAAAGTAATGGGTCAAAAGTATCTGTGGGTTCGCCCCACCACCAATTTAAACACCCCAACTTACACAGCCATATCTTCGTCAATTCGAGGCCAATTTGCCCAGGAATACATTCATTTTGAAGCTATTTAACAGGCCTTCAATACTTAGTATACTAACCCTTCGCCTTATACACTACAGCCAGTTGCCTAGGCATCGAATCAATTAGCCTATTAATAAGCTCCTAGAGCACCCTCTCCTATATAACCCTTAGGGTATCCTCTACTTTAGCTATATTCTCTACATTCCTTTTAAGTAAGTATAGCCTAGGGAAGTCCTTATATAGTATCTCCTTCATATTCTTTTTATATACTCAATGGAGTTGAGACCTGGATTCTATAGTTTTCGAGTCACTCTTCTATCTTCCTAGCAATATAGATCCTAGTATTATCTTATAAAAAGAACCTACTAGGCTTGTAGTATAGTACCAGGCCTTCCTCTAGTGCTTATAAATAACTATTAGTAGTATACTTATTGCTTTTAAATTCAAGGTCTGTCACGAACAGACCTTACTGGTGGCCAGGCATGGTCACAGCCGCAGCGCGGGGAGCCGGGGCAGCCAATCGCTCAACTGACCAATCAGAATGGATCACTAAGAAGCCAACATAAAGGATCACTGGGATCACGAAGTGAGCCAGGTGAGCCAGCACAAAGATCACTAGGAGCAAGGAGTGATCCTCGAAGACAATTATTAGTATATTAGATAGCTAGCTATTCCCTTGGAAGACCTGCCAGAGGTTCTCCAGTAAGCAATGCGAGCAGTTGTCTTTACTACTGTGTGAACACTTGCTTGTGCACTTGTTGTAGACCCTTTAGCTCTACCAAACCTCACCCCGTCTAAGTCAACCTTCAGTCTGAGGAGTCTCTTTCAGTGGTAGGGGGCCGAGATTCGTCACAAGGTCCTAGGTTATAATAACTAGTAAGGACCTCCCTCCTTTTTAGATAGCCCCCTATACTATAATAGTAATCTCTAACTTAATATAGGCCTATATATTAATAATATCTTTGTTAAGGCTGAGGCCCACGGCATGGAATTTAACGGGGCCAAGTCAGAGTTAATCCACTTCAACAAAGGCCGGAATCACTGGCCTAACCCACTTCAGCTGGCTAGGCCAGGCCCGGGCCTTGACCCTGACGACCGCTATATAGTGGTCAAACCGGTGGCCTTTGCTAGATTTCTTGGTGTGTGGCTTGATTGGAGGCTTAACTGGAGAGCCCACGGGTCCAAGGTAGCCAGTAAGCTCAAGACCCAGGATTTCGCCCTGTCGAGGATTGCGGCCAAGACTTGGGGCCCTAGTCTTCTTCGGGCCCGAGAGGTATATACCAAGTGTATTCGGAGTGCTATAGCCTTCGGTGCCACCAACTACCACAAGCCTACCCCACTGGGGGCCCCGGCCCGAGGCCTGGCCCAGGACTTAGCTAAGGCCCAAAATCGGAACCTTCGGATAGTAGTGGGGGCCTACAGGGCCACCCCTATCCGGAACCTCGAAACCGAAGCTTGGGTCCCGCCTCTGGACCTATACCTCAATAAGAGGCTTGCCGACTTCGAAGACCGACTTGACCGCCCTACCCTCCAGTCCGGCCAGGGCCCTGGGGCCCCACGCAGGCCACCTCGGTGTGACGAATCTCGGTCCCCTAACCACTGAGAAGGACTTCTCTGAGACTGAAGGTCTGACTTAACGACGGGGTGAGGTTCGGTAGAGCCAAAGGGTCTACAACAATTGACACAAGCAAGTGTTCACAC
>NW_027041824.1:1328991-1416440 GCF_033297395.1 Canariomyces notabilis
AGAGCAGACATTTAGCGATAGAATTGTACTAAATTCGCACATTTTAGCTAGGAATTGACTAAGCTATAGTTGTTGTAAGTGGTAGGTTGTATGGCGACGCAGTGGACGCGAGGGACGCGATTTGGCTAAGTGGGGTGAGCCCACAAATACTTTCGCACCCTGATTTTACATAGCGTAGTTTGGCATTGCTAATATCAGTATCCATACCTCGATCAAACGTTATTTGAGGTTAATGTATGGATACGGAGTATGGGGCAGCCTTCCGCGGCAATCAAATAAAATTACGTCATTATACATACATTGCCCGTGCGGCAAGCCCAACCGTTTTGTGTTGAGAGGACCCTGCGCTGGGCAGTGAGACAGGCGGGAGGCGGCGACAAAAGAGTTGCTGCCATGTTCTACCGCCAAACCCTAAATAGATTTCTACTGTATTGTACGGATATGTCCATACCAAGTGCACCTCCTCTTCCATGCTGCCCATCCAGCAATTGATTCAACTGCATTATAAGCTAGGCGTATGGAGTTACGTTGATCAATTACGAGTCAGGCACGAGAGTCGTTTGTGATCAGTGACTCCGGAACAAGCCGAGAAAGGAGCGGGCCACCTTACCAAACGAACGGGCATTTCACCCCCGGTCCGCCGAGAAATTGGAGTTTCCGTTTTCGGCTGTCTTAGGACTCTTTCCCCTGCCTGTTCCCTATCTGCACCGAACACGCGAACGAAAGGATTCACTAGTCACCAAGCTCCTCGCGAATGGTGCTGCACTAGCTATACATACCTTTCCTTGACCATACAATTCAAGTGAGCTTTCTCAGAGACTCGATCCTGACTCTGAGGGCATGGCTGGTACGGTACTTGCACAACTGGCCTTGGCTGGGTAACCGAAACACAAGTTTGTCGGCGGACATGAGACGAACGAAATCCGCCGCCACTGAATCTGTACACTAGGTTTGCATCGGATCTCGTGTGCATTTTTTATAGCGGAAGGTGTCCATGCTCGTGGGACCCAGCCTCTATCGGACCGTCCCCGTTTACTTCTTTGCGTCTGTCTTCTAAGCAGAAGGGCACCTCCGTCCATAAACACACACTTTGTCGCCCGGACTCTCACAGAGGAACCATTGCGCGGGTTGATCCTCCCTAAAGAGTGTCAACTCCCGGTCGGCGAGTGGCATCTCGCAGTCGCTCGGATTCATTTGGTACTTTCTGGGCCTGAGAACATGGATTCCTCCGCCGTGCTCCTGAGCAGGCCTGCGCCCGACCGGCCAGGGCTGCCCTTAGCGTTGGCCCAGTTTATAGCTCAGACATCGTGCTCGGGTTATACCAACTTTCATGACGAGCCACTGTCAAAGCCAGGAGTCGAAGACTCAATACGGGCGGTTGAACAGGATACGCCGCGGACTGAGTCTCCACAGCGACCACCCCAAAGGGAGCAAACGCCGACGACAGACAGGGAACAGGATGCCCCGCCTGTCGACTGGCTGGCGACTCGATATCAACTTCTACCAAGGAGGAATCAGGGCAGAAAGGCCGACTGGATCTGCGCCTGGAGCGAGGCAGTCAGCGCGCATGGCGAAACAACGTACTGCGCCTGCTCGGAACCCGTTGACGGGGACACCGTCTCGAAAAAGAGGTCAAGCGGGCTCGCAGGCAATGTCAAGGCAATTTTGCAGGTGAAGAGCCACGGCGATAAGCCCGCGGCCGATCTCGAGCAAGACATATGCGAGCATTGCTGCAGGCCGGCGCCGCCTCCCGGTGGCAATCCTGCAAGCTCGGTGGGCGAGAGATTGAGGCTACCGCGAGGTCGTAGCTTCACTAGGAAGATGAGCAGCCTACTTGAGCGCTTGAAGGCTCGCCAGAGTAGGCACGGACGTGGACCATCCGCCGAGGTTGGGAATCAGACTTGGCCCAAGGACTATCAGCCAGAATGGGCGACAGTTCAAAGACGGGCCTTGGTAAAGCCGCCCAGCCCAACAGTTGAAAAGTCACGCAGCATGGACATTTTCCCGTTATTCAACCGCCCTCGGATTGCCACGCCCTCGTCCGAATCCACCGGCCTCAGCGACTCGGATATGCCACGGGCGACCGAGGGTCTATCGAGAAGCATGAGCCGCCTCAAACGGGCGGCCGCTTTGCTCCAGCGGACTAGCAAACCGCACTTGGCCAAATGACTTGGAGAGGTGTGGTTGAGATGTCCATTCAATCAGCGGAAGGCACCCACTGGCAAAGTTACTGCCTGCTCTTCGCCATCTCGGGCCAAAACAACAGTATTTCCATCACAGGGATGCAATGGACCGCTTGAGTGTTCCCGGAAGGATATCCGGTGAGTAAGGGCAAAAGAGTTCGCCAGAATCTAGCCCACAGAATGGAACCTTCAGCTGCAGATTGCGAATCTCCGGCGGTTGCCGCGCCCTAGCTAGTTCTGGCACGAGAAGTGGCCATTTCGAAGTTTGGCCAGCACACCGTCACCGTCGAAGACAAGGCTTTAGGCCTTTAGCCGTTATCATGGCAACACCGGCCGGGCCGGCGCCCAGGCGAAAAATTCGCCTCGCTAATCAGGACCGGAGCTATGCCTTCACAGCCGGCTTACCTTGGAAAGTTGCCTGTTGTTTTGAAGCTCAGGAGGTGATTTGCTTGCTGAAACGTTTGGATGAGTTTACGGCTGGGCATTGGTAGCGGGCTTTTGGATAGCCCCTCAACCTCCCCAGCCTTCCACAGGTGCAAAACGCGATGCGGAGTCACCGGTTAGCCTGTTGGTCTTATAGTCCAGGTTCGACTGGGACAGCGAACCAAGCTGCCTGTGATCAAAGTACCGTCGGGAAAAGGCCACATACACGCTCTAGGATAGGACGTGGAAGAAGGTTAGGGACAGAGCGTCAAATGGGAATGGACATTGTTGGTGGAACCAAGGCGAGACCCATCACGATTATTAAATATAGTACCTAATACAAGTTGCTGACATGCTTCAAAAACTGTTGATCGAGTCTCAATCAGGGGTGTCTAGACATGTTCCCATTCAGCAACCTCGCACATTCCAGTCCTGCCAATACGGAGAGCGTGCCAATGCCATATAACTACCGGTAGTTGGGGGGCCAACCTGCGTTTGTTAAGAGGATCATGAAGGCTGATGATTGCTTTGTCTGTTCAACAAGCCACCGAGAGAATGAAAAGGAGTACCATATTGCACAACGCCTTGGGTTATGTTTCTTCATATTGTTAAGCAGTACGGAAAGTGACGGGGTTAAAAGCACTTGACAAACACAACCGGGGGATATCTTGTGACGGAATCTTTCCTTGCCTCCCTTTCCCTTTCCCATTCTCATGAAATCCTCCCTGGGGCTAGTCCAGGGGAAGGAACACGAAACCAAAATCCCGAGATATAGGGGTGACGACACTCCGAGTTAACACACTCACTCACCCTCGGGCTGAGGGGCAAGTATAGAGAGAATGAGAGACCCGGCCTTAAAAGTTAAACCATAGGTAAGCCATTCGTAAGGGGTTAGGAAGGAGAAAGAGATGATCGAAAGGCAGATATCTACTACACACACGGGTGGTGAAAACGGGTCAGGCCATGGTTTGGCTTAGATGTGTATTTGCCTCGACTCGACCGTGTAAGGAAGATCGACTTTGGATTTGACTTTGCCCTTCCCCCGTACGTTTGGGCGACACAACAGGGTCTAGCCCGGAGGGAAGGAAGCGAAGCGAAAGAGAAAAAAACGAGATTGTAATAAAGAGCAATAAGAAAAAGTTCCAAGCCCCTGCATTTTTCACTTCTCCTCCCCCCAAACCCCCAACTTCAGACCAACTCCCTTGCACAGTTCCGGCCCTTGCCTTGACCCCATGCGCCGCCGCAGACTGCGTCCACCGGCAAACCCAGTTCGGACAGCATATGGCCAGTCTCCCGTCGTAGTAAACTGGAGTTCAGAATGAAGCTACGCAGAGTCCAGCACGGTATTCGATTGCCGCTTAAGCTCTTGGGCTTCTAAAGCGGCACCAGAAATGGACCAGAGAAAAACGAACAAGCCACCCCAAGCTGCTTACTGCTGCTGCTCAGGCGTGGGCTCCTCGGGCTTGCCATCGGTGTCCTTCTCGACCTTATCCTCCTTAGGAGCGTCAGCAGCACCCTCGGGCTCGCCATTGTCGGACGAGGTCCAGAGGGTGAGATTGTCCCGGAGAAGCTGCATGATGAGGGTGCTGTCGCGGTACGACTCCTCCGAGAGGGAGTCAAGCTCGGCGATTGCGTCGTCGAATGCCTGCTTGGCGAGGTGGCAGGCCCGGTCGGGCGAGTTGAGGATCTCGTAGTAGAAGACGGAAAAGTTAAGGGCCAGACCCAAGCGGATGGGGTGCGTCGGAGTCAGCTCCGTCTGGGCGACATCGGTAGCGCTCTGCGAAAAAGGAGGAACTGGTCAGTGATGCCTGGTAGCCAATGCGCGAGGGCCAACTAGCAACCCTACCTTGTAAGCCTCGTGGGCAGCAGTAGCGGCAACCTTGCGCTTCTCGCCGGATGCGAACTCGGCGAGATAACGGTGGTAGTCACCCTTCCTAAAGAGCACAGGCACGTGAGAAACAGAAGGTCAAAGAGGAGGCGGGCGGCTGGGCGCAGCTGAGGAATGGCAAGCGCTAGGACGTACATCTTGTGGTAGAAGACCTTGGACTCGCCTGTGGCGGCATGGGGAATAAGGGACTCATCCAGGACATCGAGGACGTCTTGGCAGACCTTCTCCAGCTCGCTCTCGATCTTGTGACGGTACTCGCGAATGGTAGCGACGTGCTTATCGGAGCCCTTGGATTCCTCCTTCTGCTCGATCGAGGAGATGATGCGCCAGCTGGCGCGGCGGGTGCCAACAACGTTCTTGTAGGCCACTGAGAGCAGGTTGCGCTCGTCAACGGTTAGCTCGCCGCCCAGCTTGGCCACCTCCTTCATGTATGTGACCATCTCATCGTAGCGCTCGGCCTGCTCGCAGAGCCGGGCGAGGAAAGTCTTGCTGTGATTTTTTTTCACCCCGCGGTTAGCAACTGAGAGCGGCTTTTGGCGGACGCTGCTCCGGACGACGGAGTGACACACCTTTCGCGCTATAGAGGGCAGAACTGGTTAGCGGCTTGAGTCCCAGGAAGCAGTAATAGTAATGCATCGGGGTAGGACTTTGGCAGAGGCTATCGCCGGCCCGCGAAGTGCTATCTTAGGGAGGGAAAGAAAGGCGGCTTCACGATCATGAACTTACTTCGTTCGCCATTTTGGGTGGATGGTAAAATAATCCTGGTCGGGAGCTCGGTTTAGTAAGAGAAAGAAGAAGAGGAATGAGATATTGGTTGAAGCTTCAGGTCGTCGGGAGGAGATATCCCAGTTGCTTCTTTTTTCCCTTGCGATGGTTTTGTTCTTGAGGTTTGGAGGTGGGCTCAAGCGTTGAGCAAAGGGACTCGCGGCGAGGATTGAAGGCTTCCCCTCTGCAAACCCTGTCGGCGGGTGCAAATCTTAACCGGGGTCCCTGTTTTCCCAATGAAATTAGTATTACATTTTGCGCGTTAGCACGTGACTCCGATGCCAGCTTATTTCCCAGTAAAATTGGCGTTCCACCCTAACACTTTTGCTCCACGCTTTCATGCCCATTGCCCACACCACAATCGCACCGCAACTTCAAGGTGTAATGTAATGGCCGTTTGTCCTACATCAAACGCCCCTCATATTCCAGCTTTTGAGGGCTGTAAATACAACACTAGCCTTTACTCGCATTATCTCTAGTGAGAGCAGAGAGTCATTGGGCAACTTCGTGGCCCATCACGCTTCTTTGGGACCCGCCAACCTAATGGGCTCCATGTCTTGTCAGGCCCCTCACACGCTTCAGAGTCGTCGTGTCAGATCCAATCCTTTTCGACCAAGATACCTAACCAACCGCTGGGGTTCTCAGGCCTCATCGTCCGCGGACTGAGCCTATCCAAGGCGCGGGCTGACATGGAGGGGCTGCACGTCACACGACGACAGGAAAAAGGCCTCTGGACTCAATCAGAGCAACCCTTTAGCAGCATTTGCTTATCAGTGCCCGCTTCGCAGTATGTCAGCCTTGTTCCAAACTTGGCGGCACTGTATGTAACAGTACATACTATGTACCTCAACTTGCTACGCAAGAGGATAACATTAGTCCTGAGTAACTATTCTGGAAACCTCAGATCATGATGTTTTCAGCTGGTGGCAGTCATAAGGCAAGGCTTCACGGGGCCGCTCCCTCTTCCACCCCTTTTTGTTGACGAGGGGTAGCATGTGTTCATGAATGAGAATGCGTGAAGTTGCCAGGGTACTGCACTAAATAAGTGAAGGTGGGGAGCCAGGCAGACAACTCATCACGGGAGATGGGAGATGGAAGCGGCTAGAAATATCACAACGCTTGGTCCACTCACGTTTCTCCCCTCCTCTTTTATACGTAGTCCATTGCTTAGTCTGTGCGCTGCTGTGCTCCGAAACGACTACATTACACTACACTAACCTTGGTCCTGACGCTGTATCATGACGATTGTCATGCGAGGGAACTGAATGCCTCAACGCGGGGTTGCATACACAGCCTCTGTCTCTCTAAGGCCCAAGTCGCAATAATGCAGTGAAAGCACGAATTGTGTTACTCTCTCGTTTCCTGCGGCTGCGGTTCTCGCTTCGGCAACCCAACCTTGCCAGCACCCGCCAATCGGCACCGATGGCATGTTCCCGAATTTGGGATGATAACTAGTGTAAAAGTCACGCGACCCGACAAGTCCTTTGATATCTCGAGCTCGCCGGGTGCGGAAATAACTGGATAGGTATGAGACGAGGTTCAGTTTGCGTCTTATTACTTTCAGAATGATGATATTCATGAATCTCCACCAAGATAACTATGGCATGGCCTGCTTGATTAGAACCGACACATGCTTGGCGATGTCCCCGGTTCACCCGAGGAGTGAGGTCCGGTGCGTGTGTACTTATAGCAGGCTTCAGGACTTGTGTCCTCTGCGTGTATTATCGAGGATAATGCTTGGATGTGTATATGATCCGCCGGACTCAGGCCAACCAAACTTGCCAATTTCTTGTAGAATACAACCCCAAAACGCCAGCGCTGAATGCCATCTGAACAAAAGTCGTGAATACTACAGGTCTCGTAACTCAGACTGACCGTCACACCTCCCCCTGCCCCAGTCCGCCGGATCACCTCCAGGCAAACAAAGTCCCAATCTCCAGAAGTAGTCCCGGTGAGCAAACAATAGCTGCCACAACTTCAACCTTGCCGGGAACCAATTCCGACTTATCTTCAACGTCTCGTCATCGTCCGGCGTTGCCTTTCCAGTCAATAGCCCAACAACCCAACGTAGCCAGCCCGCCGTCTCGGCGCCCCCAATACATGCCGGGTCGTCATCTCCGTGACAGAGACGCAAGTCCTCAGGTTCCGGCGGTAGGTCCGACTTCTCGATGTACACCTCCCCGGCATGCGAGCGGTATCCCCATTCAGTCAGCGGGAGCAGCGGTACCGGATCCCCAGCATGCGTAACCCGGCGGTAGGATAAGCCCTCCGTATCCCTCTGGTCCTCCTCGTTTGACAACCCAAAGGCCCTGTCAATATACTCGGCCAGCTGCTTATTCCCGACCCTTGGCTCTCCAAAAGTGGTGATCATGACATCTCCCCACCCCAGCGAAAGGGTAAGCTCCAGCGCCGCCAGCGCAGCGACAGCCCCGCCGAGACTGTGCCCGATCAGATGCACAGAATACCCGGGGTGCGCCTCTCTCGCGGCCTTGAGAGCGGGGAGCACCGCCTCTCTCGCATTCCTCCACGAAGCCATGAAGCCCATGTGCACGGTACAGTTTTCACATCTCCTCCTCCCATCACCGCCCTCGTCACCATCCCCATTGCCGTCTCCGGGTGCCGGATAGGGCACATATTCCTGCGGCACGGTGGACAGGTCGACAATGGTATTCGATATGCTGTAAGTGCCCCGGAACGCCACAATAATCGCCTTCTCGCCGACGCCATGGTCCACGGCAATGTAGCCGCAGCTGTCGCTCAGGAGTACGCCCGTGTTCCATGTGCGGATGAGATGGAGGGACGGGAAATCCTTGCAGCGGGAAGCGCAGGAAAAAGGCGGCGAGATGCCCGTCGTGCCCACGCAATAGGTGATGTCGACCAGGCGAGCAGTCCGTTCGAGCGAGGCGAAGAAGGTTGGGGAGACGCCGCCGCCGCCACTCGTGCTCCCGCTGCCGGGGAGTAGCCTTTCATGATTTTGGCGCTGGGAGGAGAGGTGCTGCTGCTGCGGGACTTCAAGGGAAGGTGGCGAGCTGGTGACGGGAACGAGAAATATTGAGAGGAGTTTGAGAAGTCGCATGTCGGGAACTTGGATATGTAAGTAAGTAAATTCCAGATAATGCCAATATGAAAGCGAGGCCGGGGCAATTCAAGAGTTCTCGGTTGAAAGCTCAGCTTTCTCGCCGAACTCAAGTCGATGGATCATGGCTGCCATTAGCCGAATGGCATCGCGTGACCTTCAAGTCACCAAGCGAACAGGGCACGAGCACAAGCGTTATTGCGCCAGCCCTTTCGTTTGGGAATTGGTACTGCTAGCGTATGTATCTTGCAGTAAATATAGCCCGCCAGAATGTCTCTAAATGCGCTCGCCGGTTGAAGGTACTGCCCCAAATATTTGTTTGTCAAGGGCGATGAGGAGTTGTCTTGAACAAGCTCTATGAGAGTGGTGACGTGAGTTTGGGAAAGCTTGGCGGATCGGTTTCTTGTCTTGGCTCGAGCTTGGCTAACGTTAGCGTTGCGCGAGCTTGGGTTGAAAGCCACACTCCAGATATCCGGCCCATACAGTGCGAGCTAAAGGAACGAGCACTGAGAACTAGTAGTCCTGAGCACTTCAAGTTCCCAGGTGGTTTTCAACTTCATCTAGAGGTATGCAGTCAGTGCCTAGGTGGATATACACCTTATCAATCAGGATATGGAGTAAGTTCTCAGACTGTTTACCCCTCTGTATCATATTGGAGTTGGACCCAATTAGACCTACTAAGTTACTAGCCCATCAGTCGACTTCGTAAAGACTCTCTAAAGCTGTGCTCAAGACCATTAGGGCTAGCGTTATGATCCTAGGTTGCAATTCGTCAGGCATGTCATGATGGTTACAAAGTTCTAACACTATAGTGATTTCAAGAGTCCGGTTGTAAGAGTCTCCCAGCAGTACTGATCTTTCTTAGATATGGACTCCTAGGTAGGGAGAGGTGGGCATATCAATTCACTCTGAGTTTGGCCGGCGAGGTAAGTACTCTCAACCTTCTCAAGCAGCAAAGCCGGGCACATATTCATCAACCCAAAGTTACCAGGTACTCATATTGTCGATACAGGCCATTACCCGTGATGGACCATAAGGCCATATCTTCCCCCAGGCTTTCCATGCTTGAACGAGTGGGAAGAACCGAGTAGGACTCGGAACATCCCGAAACCAAAGTAATACAAAGGACTGAAAGGGAGTGAAGAGTGACTTCGCTTCGAGCAGGAAAGCCAGTTTACTTGCTTCAGTTGTAGTAGCACCCGCTCGTCTCGCTACGTGGCAGGACCATCGGGTGAGACTTTCCTTCAGTTGAATCGGGTAGTTGCAGTCTGACCAGACAGTCCTAGAAGATCCCTGTTGGTTCGACAAACGCTGGAGTATTACAAGATCACAGGGATTTGGAATAACCTAGAGGCGTTTGACTTCAAATGTATATGTTTCGGAAAGGACCTCTAGTGAGCTTAGAAATCCTAGACTGCGAGTTATTTTATTTTTTTTTTCTCCCATCCCTCCTCAACGTACAGGCACGGTGATTCACTGCCTCTCAAGCACACTCTTGAAGTCCTCAATTTTTGCTGTTCAACCTCTTGCGGACACTCCCGCGATGGTGCAAGCTATCTTGGGCGTAGCAACCGCCATTTCTGGCGCGGCGGCGTTCCCCATGTACCTTATCCCCAATTCAATGCTCAAGGCATCATTCGATAATAAGGATTGCATCTTTCCCAAAGGTTTCGTCATTCAGGGGTTCCAGATCTGGTCACCTACCAAGGCAAACAATCACACGACGACCGTCATCGACTTCCACTACTCGGACTATAGTACCAAGATCGAGACTGGGTGCCACTACAACTCGACCTCGGTAAATGTTGGCCCGGAAGGACTAGTCGCTAGATATGCCTGCAACAACGCCATCGTGCAGTTCATTTGGCAGAATGGCACGCTTACCTTGATTGAACGAGCGTGTCCGGAGCTCGACCTGTGAGTTCCCTGGGCAATGGGGATCCCGGTTGCCCATGTGAATGATGAGACTGATCGTGACAAACAAAAAGATCTCGTCCCTTCGAGGCTGCAGGCTCCGTCCGCCCCGAGCTAACCTGCGTGGATGCTGAGCCGAGCAGCGAGAGGGGAGAGGGGAAGAGTTGCTTCCCAACGGAGGGAAGAATGATAGCTGCCAACTTCACCAGCCTTCAGCCTACACCAAGATAAGGGCACCCTCATCTTTGACCACGACATGGGCAGCGCTGGTCATGATTTCATGGCTGGCGGTATCCGGGACAAGGATTCTGATCGGCACCTATGGCAGGTCATGATTAGCACTGTTAAGTTTGAATAGAAACTACTTCGGCATTTGGTAACAGACTACTCCGTATACCGTTCCGACTGCTGACTGGTATACCGTAGGAAGTACATATTGGTCTTGGCCGATGACCTTATGCTCGCCCATTGGCTTCGTACTGCCGCAAACTTCAAAGACAAAATGTTCATGGAGGCAGATTGGGTCGTACTTTGAAGAAGTTGAAGTTCCAAGGAACGGTACAACGTGAACTTCAGTTGAGTAGGTACAGTACGCGTACGGAGTAACTCCTCAGCCACATCTACTAAGACTTCGCCGCATCAAATCAGCCACCTCCACAACCTAAAATTTAGCCCTCGATTCCACAAAGTTGAAGAGAAAAACTCCACATGAGCGACGAGGACCAGCAACCGATATCCACTTACCCCGGCGATAAGAGCTTGGTTGATAACACTAGGAACAAACAATGGCCAAGGATACACCCAAGTCCGGCATTGCTCAGGGCCTCAACAAGGGTCATGTACGTCCTGCCTCTTCTCGCTGTTGAATCTCTGCTCTGCTCTACGTTTTGTGTGCCAAACCAAAATTCCACTGCCCTCAACTTCCCTCCCGGAGATGAGAACGTGGAAGGTGGTGAGGTGGTTGGAGGGATGAATGCAAGATAATAGTTACAGAATGGTTCAAAAGACTGACCAGTCCCTCTGCATCTGCTCGCGCACTATAGAAGACCACCCCTCGCGTCACCAAGCAGCGTCCGGCACGGACCAAAGGGCACCTGAGCAAGCGGACCCAGTTTGTGCGGTCCATCGTCAAGGAGGTTGCAGGGTAAGTTCGAGTCTTGCGCGGCGCCCAAATACTGTCTTTGCCGGAAAGAGGGGAAACGGAAAGGAGGAAGAAAAGACGGAGCTTTGTGATGCATGCGGGTTGGCTGGAACATCACCGATCGAGGGCTTGGTTAAGCGGCCTTGCCCTGTCCCATGTCCGGCAAAGTGGACCTACGGCTGGCCCGGAGTGCCGGACAGTTCCACATCTCGGCCGGGGCTCTCAAGATGGCTATGGTTGGTGGTTGATGGCTGATGGCCGATGGCAAAACCATTCTCATACAATACGGTTGAACTGGTATAGAATGAAGGGGGAGGTTGAGGAACCAGCCATCAGGCGCTGATGCTAACGGGCCGCTTGACAGTCTCGCTCCGTACGAGCGCCGAGTCATTGAGCTGCTTCGCAACGGGAAGGACAAGCGGGCGCGCAAGTTCTCCAAGAAAAAGGTATGCCTCCTCCCTCGCGGTCCGACATCCTTTCTCTGCGTGCCCTCGTCTGACGACTAGACAGCTCGGCACCTTCGGACGGGCAAAGGCAAAAGTCGATGAGCTCACGCGCGTCATCGCCGAGTCACGGAGGGCTGGCCACTAAGTGCATCAAAACTATATAGTTATAATGAAGTTATGCCAGTTCATCGCCTTGATGAGGTGTTCAGCACGCTGAATGAAGATATTCCATGGCTAGGCATTGAAACTCATTACATGCGCCTGCATCTTATCACCGTTGTATCCTGTCATGAGACTGCCTAATAGCATTATGGCATCAACTATTCACACCGGCGAATGCCACAGTTTAGATCGAGATGGTAGGCCGCGCTCTGCCGCCAGGCAGACGCTGCCACTTGCCATTGATTAGAAATCTCTGGCCAGTGCTAGCATGATAGCCTTCTCTCAGAAAACTGGCTTAGAAGGCGGCAACCACTATAGCCAAGTGGCCGGCTTGCTGAGTGCAAGAACACAAGATTGTGTTACTGACGGCCTATTTATTTCTTGCTAAGCCTAAGAAAGTTGCTGAGTTTCTTTTTGACCGCCTCGGGGTCCATGCCGCTCTTCTCCTTTTTGACCGGCCTATTCGAAGGGCCAGCAGCATCGGCTTCCTCGTCTGCGGTGTCTTGCGGAATCTCAGGAATGACAACTTCTTGAGCCTTACTAGCCACACTGTTCTTGAGGAACGGTCCGTTGCGTAACGTATGGGGCACCGAGTCGTCCCACAGAAGGTGCAACATTTCGCGGCCTTTGAGGCGGTATCCAGCAATTAGACGTTTGTCGTCCTCCTGGATTAGAGTCTTTGGCCCCGGTATGATAAGCTTGAAAGGCTGGGTGGGGTGAGCCATGAGACTGCGAATGGCTTGGTAAAGGAAGGCGCCAGTCTCCTCCGGGGTAACTGTCCATACTGCCGAAGTCTGGTCTGGGAATCGAACCTTGACCTCTACCCTGGTGATCTTGGCAAGCCTGGCCGCTTCCTCGGCCGCTTCAGCTGCCAGCTCGGCGTCCGACTTCAAACGGGTGTTCTGGGCTCGTTGTTGCAAGTGTTGTTGGCGCAGCTGCGCATGAGCAATTGTCGGCTCGTAAACCTCATCATCCTCATGGATCCGGGCAGCTGCTGGGGTTGATGATGAGGGTGCTGAGAAGACACCAATGGGCTGTAGGGGGTCGGCATCTACCGCGGCTTCTGGCGGAGGTTGGTCGGGGCGTTCGGGCCCGGCGCTCGGCTCTATTGTCGCGACCCTCGTTGCTTCCTCAGCGGTACCAATTTCGTTCTCGGCATTCGGTGTCTCTTTGGCAGGAGTAGCATCTGTCCGGATCGCCGCCAAAGCCGGAGGTGCCGTAGGCGGCTTGTTTTCCTCAACCTTAGGCTGCTCTGGGTCGACTTCGTTGAGGTATTGACCAATCTTCTTCATAGCCTCAAACAGCGTTGTGTCTGTAAGCCTGAACGAGACTCTGAGGGCGATGCTCCCGGAGCTAACACCACACTGTGACAGGGATTTTTGAAGATCTTCCAGGGCTGAATACTCCCTATTCATAATATTCACAACAGGGGCCTCGTAGTAGAGCTGGCCACTGTTGGTGCCCTTGGGCACTCCTCTGTCGGTAATGTTAAGACCGGCCTCAGCCGTTTCGAACTGGCGCAACACTTTCCACAACGTCATGTCGCTCGGTAGCTTCTTGGTATACCGCTGGCCGTTGACATCAAGCGCGATGGACACGACCGAAGCGCTTTTCGATTTTTGCACGAGCTCGAGCTTAGCTCCGGGACCGAGGCCCGACGTCCGGAACGGCCCAGCTAAATCAACGAGCTTTTGTTTATATCTGTTCATGTTAGCTGCGGCAGTGGAAAGTAAAGTGGGTGTAGTAACGTACTTAAGCTCATACTTGTCACTGTTCAGGTTGAACTTCCTGCAAGCCTCGCCCAGTACATCCACCATGTAGGTCCCTGGAGTGACCTTAATCTTGACTCTCCTCAGATCGGTTGAAATAACCTCGACATGAGCAGCCATCTTGCACTTTACTTGTGCGATGCGCTGGGTCCCTCGAGCAAAGTAGATAGTTCACTCTCCTCAAACAGAACCTGAGTCCCGCGTGCTGGCAACTGCGAGAGGGCTCCCTCTGGCCGGCCCAACCGGGTTCCAAAGCTTCGATGGCAATCAGATCGATGCAAAGACAGTATTATGATGGCTCCCTGCAGGCGCTGGATGACACCGGTTGGATTTGTAGAGACGAGGGGACGCGAAATGGAGATGCGTTTTATGATAAGGTTCCTCAGCCTTGTAAGCGACCGCTGTTGGTTGACTTGGTTCAGGCTCTGGGAACAGTGAGCTCGACAAAGCGGATTGTACACGTAATCCGCTTCCAGATCGAAACTATCAGTTTTGTGTCTCACTCCGTAAGCTAGTAGTTGCCCGAGTGGAAGCCAGTAGAAGCTGGAGGATAATGAGCTTTCGGGTAGGATCTTGCGCGGTGGGCTGAAGCCTGATGATGGAGGGGCAATGGAATTGAGCTGCGACCTGACGCCACAGCGTGGAGGGGGAGCTCTCCCCAGGCGCAATCTTAGCGCCGTCCAACACCGCCTTTCATGGAGCAGGCCCCCTTGTCGGTGGACAGTGGACACCACCTCCCAAGCCACGCCAGCTGCGGGTTGCCTTGCACGTCGACTCCAGCGCAGTCTTCCTGTCAGCTAGAGCTCCAACCAACCTACCTGTCCAATATCTTAGGGCTGATTGATTGACGCACGATAACAGCAACGACATCTGCCCGACGACCGTGATTGAGTTTATCTACAGCGACCGGGCCAGTACCTAATAGACGGGCTAAAACACCACTCTCTAATCGATCTTCTTGACCACGTCAATCGGGACCGCGCTTCCGTTGGCTCTTCCGCTGATAGCTTCTCAGCATCATCCATACACAGTCAAGATGGTATGTTCGAGCTCGCTGTCGCAACTCCCTGCCGATTGCTCAGCTAACGTATTACTCTCACAGTCATCTCCTTTCTCAATAAGTAACGCTCTCCCACCACCAAACGACCCCCCATCCTCAGTCTCCCATGCTCTCTCTAACACGGGGAAACCAAACCAGACGGCGGTGCCTGCGTGGCCATGGTTGGCAAGGACTGCGTCGCCATAGCCTGCGATCTGCGGCTGGGCCTGCAAGCACTGACGGTGTCCAACAACTTCCCCAAGATCTTCCAGTACGGCGACAACGTCTTCCTGGGGTTGACGGGGCTGGCGACCGACGTGTCGACCGTCTCGGACCTGTTCCGGTACAAGGTCAACATGTACCGGCTGCGCGAGGAGCGCAACATTGCGCCCCGCACCTTTGCCAACCTCGTCAGCAGCAGCCTCTATGAGCGCCGCTTCGGCCCTTACTTTGTCAGCCCTGTCGTGGCCGGCCTAGACCCCAAGACGGGCCAGCCCTTCATCTGCGGCTTCGACAGCATCGGGTGCATCGATTTTGCAAAGGATTTCATCGTGAGCGGGACAGCGACGGAGCAACTCTTTGGCATGTGTGAGAGCTTGTGGGAGCCGGACTTGGTGGGTCATATCCGTTACTTTTCTCTTAACCGCTCTCCTTTCTTTGCTGACTGCGTATCCACCTCCACCCAGGGGCCGGATGCACTCTTCGAGACGATATCACAAGCCCTCCTTAACGCTGTCGACCGCGATGCCCTCTCGGGCTGGGGAGCCCACGTTTACATCATTGAGAAGGATAAAGTGACGAAGAGGCTGCTGAAGGGGCGGCAGGATTAAGGACGTCTAGAATGAAGCAAAGGATGGCCGTATTCGCTAGAATACGCGGCGCTGTATCAGTAGGCCATGTCGAGACACCAATCGATATCTAAAACAAACATCACAGCAAATTCGTACATGGGGACCCTGGGCGATACACGGTTACACTCTAAATGACTCTATATAAGAACCCCTGGGCTGCAACACTAGACTATCTTCTAGTATACAAGATCTATCTATCTTGTGCGATGCTAGTCCTCTAACTCCCTGTTCTATTGCTCCTTCTTCGCCTTGGGCAGCAGGTGAGCCGATTTTTGTACGAAGAATGTCCGTTCCAAAAATTTGAGCCCTTCATCGAGGAGGCTGGAGAAGGTCAGCAAAATGATTATCAGATATGGGGAACTCTAGAAACTTACATTACAGGCGCGCTGATAACGAGCACTGCCTTCCATTCCGCGCCATTAAGTGGTAAGATCGAGAAGAGGGACTGGAGGAACGGGGTGTATAGCAAGGCGAAGTGCAGTGCCATCGAGAGGCCAATGGCATAGACGAGCATCATATTCTCCCAAACCGGGAGCGTGAGAAGGGACTCGCTGGAAGAAAGGGCGTTCATGGCATTGAACATTTCAATGACAACCAGGATGGAGAGCGACACAGTCGAGCCGGCCTTGGCCATGTCATTGGTGAACATCTCGCAGCCAATCTCAGGGAACTCGGCGGAGCATCGGTGGAAGTGAGACAGCTGATAGAAACTGATCTGCGGGCCCCCAGAGTAGAACATGAACCACCAGGCGTAACCGGCAACCGTAGCGAGACCGACGTAGGTTCCGATAATCAGATAACGGAAGAACAGCCAGCCGCCAATTAGCGCCTCGTCGCGTTTTCTCGGCTGCCGCTTCATGATATCATGGTCCGGTGGGTTGAATGAGAGGGCAGTGGCTGGGAGACCGTCGGTGACCAGGTTTACCCAGAGAAGCTGTACCGGGATGAGGGCCTCGGGCATGCCCAGAGCGGCCGTCAAGAAGATAGACACAACCTCTCCGATGTTGGATGAGATTAGGTAACGGATGAATTGTTGGGTGTTGTTGTAGATGGAGCGTCCTTCCTCGATCGCAACTCCGATAGTAGCGAAGTTGTCGTCGGCGAGCACCATGTCCGCGGCAAGCTTGGACACATCGGTGCCAGAGCCCATAGCCACGCCAATATCGGCCTTTTTGAGGGCAGGCGCGTCATTGACACCGTCGCCAGTCATAGCGACAACCTCGCCTAGCGATTGCAGCAAATCGACAAGCTTGGACTTGTGCGTGGGTTCGACGCGGGAGAATAGGGAGGCATTCTTGGCAGCCTCCAGTTGCTCATTGGGGCTAAGGTTGTCAAACTCGCGGCCAGTGAAGCTCTTCCCAGTCAGATCCTCGTAGGGGCCAAATACACCGATTTGGCGGCAAATGGTCTCGGCTGTGTTGCGGTTGTCGCCCGTGACAACAATGACGCGGATGCCAGCATCTTTGCACTTTTGAATTGCGGCAGGAACCTCCGGACGAGGAGGATCTAGCATGCCAACGAGACCAAGGAGAGTTAGATTCTGCTCTAATGCGGCATATTCGGCAGTCGACTTGGCCTTGTGGAGGAGGGGTTCGTTCTGGACCTGGTCACGGCTGGCTAAAGCGATGACACGAAGACCCCGGTTACCATACTCGACAACCTCTTTGAGAAGGAGATCCGTGAGCCTGCGATCTAGGGAGACCTTCTTCCCATCGCGTCCCAGCAGAGCATGGGTGCACCGTTCAATGATGGACTCGGGAGCGCCCTTTACGAACAGCTTTTGGCTGGCGCCGTTCTGAACGAGAACTGACATGCTCTTTCGGTCGCGGGAAAACTCGTAGGTAGCAAGACGGCCGTACTGTTTCTCGTACCAAGAGCTAGCATAGTGAACCCGGTCCTTGAGATGGCAATCAGAGGGCGCACAGGGCCCAATCTTCTCGACCATGACTCGGAGAGCGCCTTCCGTAGGCTCGCCAACGTTGGAGTAGGTTGCCGTCTGTGGGTTGTAATCAAGCCGGGCGTCATTGCAAAGTGCAGCGACCTCGGTCATCTGTCGCACTGTCGTAGATTGCTCGATAAGGTCTGTGAGAACCTTGCCTTGCAACTTAATGTCGCCTCTCGGTTCGAACGTGGTGCCCTCAACATCCAACTCCTCCAAGTCGGTGCCGTCCCTGTTCAAATAGACGATCTTGCTGACACTCATCTGGTTGGTAGTCAAGGTGCCGGTCTTGTCGGAGCAAATGACACTGCAGCTTCCCAGCGTCTCAACTGATGGTAGACTCCTCACCACAGCATTCTTGGCAGCCATCTTCCGAGTTCCCAGGGCGAGGCAAGTAGTAATGACGACGGCAAGGCCCTCGGGGATAGCCGCAACGCCAAGGGAGACGGCGATCTTGAGGTAGTAGATGGCGCCTTTGGTCCAGTTTCCATGGCTTGGGTCGCTGAAATGGGGAATGTTGATGAGCCAGACCAGGACACAGATGACTGTGATAACCTTGGCGAGCTGGTCACCGAAATCGTTGAGCTTCTGCTTTAGGGGCGTCGGCTCCGAAATCTGGGCGGTGATGCTCTCATGAATGTCGCCGATAGCCGTTCTTGAGCCGGTCAAGACGACCACTGCCTTGGCGTGGCCGGTCACAACGGTGGTCCCTGAAAATAGCATGTTGACTTGGTCCTGCAAAACCGCCTTCTGATCGCTGAGGACGGCACGGCAATCCTTCCCTACACTCTCGCTCTCTCCTGTAAGAATGGCTTGGTCGACGGCAAAGCTATTGCTCTCGATCGCAATCAGTCGGCAGTCGGCAGGGATACGCGCGCCGACAGAGACGTCCACGATGTCGCCAGGCACGAGTTCCTCGGCTTTGATCCGGCGAACCTGCCCATTGCGTACCACATTTGCCTCGTTGGCCGAGTACTCTTGCAGCGCAGCAATTGCCTTCTCGGCGCTGCTCTCCTGGGA
The DNA here is from genome assembly GCF_033297395.1 of Canariomyces notabilis. Classification (NCBI taxonomy): domain Eukaryota; kingdom Fungi; phylum Ascomycota; class Sordariomycetes; order Sordariales; family Chaetomiaceae; genus Canariomyces; species Canariomyces notabilis. The sequence goes on from NW_027041824.1 coordinate 1,347,608, forward strand.
GACGCCAACAACCGCGTTGAGAACCAGGATGGTGAGAATGACGATGGGATCGACGAATGCGCTCCAGCCGCCATCCTCCTCGAAAAGCGCCAAAACGAAGGATATAACGGCCGATCCGAGAAGAATAATGACTAGTTGGTCCTTGAACTGTTCAAGAATGAGCTCCCAAAGGGGCGTGGGCGGTTCCTCGGGAATTGCTGTGGAGAGGCATTGTCAACTACTGTGTACAGGCAAGCATCCATATCTCGGGGAGTACTGCATACCATTCTTTCCATATTTAGCTTGTAGCCTGGAGACTTGCTCGTCGGATAGGCCGGTTGTCGGGCGCACGCCTAATGTGTCGAGCACCTCGTCGATGGGCTTCGCGAAGGCATTCTCCATGGTTGCGACAGTGCCGTCTCCGTCTTACTGGCGGCGGGTGATGTCTACTGAGGAGAGGTCTCCGAAACCCGTAATCCTCCCAAGCGGTCCGGTTGAAGAAAAGAGAAGTCAAGCTACAAAAGGACCATGAGCTCAAAAGAACAACAACAGCCTCATGAAAGAACGAGAATGAAAGCGAGTGGATTGGAATTGATCTGGACTACGACAGAAGTCTAGCAGTATCCAGCCCCAGAATCCCATCTGCACGACGTGTCCAGTTCCAACTCTCGCCTCTCGGCACGTTTTATGTGGGATCCCACGCTGACTGGCCGTCCAATCCAGGGCCAGGCTTGCCAAGGCTCCGCCTAACGTGGCTAGCCCCGGGACAGCCCTGCATGTCAAATCGGATCTCCAGCCAAGGGGGAGCCAATCGCAAACGGGCGACAGCGGGCCAGGCTGGTTATGCTCCGCACGGGATTGGTAAGTGCAGCGTTTTTGTCGGCTCCGTCCAGTGCCCCGGGTTCTGCATACCTTACCGGGCTTATACAGTACTGTACATGCGCATGATGCTCTCGTCAACCAAACATACCAGGTACCGGTAGTGTGGTGTACGGGTACATGTGTAGACCGTCTGCTGCTGGCTCGCAACTAGTACGCACTTGAGGTGTTCTGAAGCCCCAGGCGCTTTTGGTGAGTAGGCGGATGGATACGGAGTACACGTTCAGCACTGAAAAGGGAACTACCACAGTACCTCCGTACCTGACATACCACAGTACACAACCCCACACACTCCCGAGCCTTTCTATGCGCTGTGGCGAATGGAATGTTCTCGCAAAGTTGGCTCGCTATGATCACTTGGACCCTTTTCTCAGAAGACGCATATAACGACGGGTTACCTAGGACCAGAGTTTTGAGTCAGGAGCCTCAGGATGCCTTGTCACGACATGTTACGGCTGTCTTCTCTTGCCCCTCAAGAAACGGATTGTTACTCTATGGTGTTCAAGACTGACTGACCACAGACACTATCAGAACCTCGAGAAAAAAAGATCTGCAACCTGATATAAGGCTCGACGATCAACTACCATGAATAGCTATGGATCAAGCCTTGCTATGGATCGGTTCATATATAAGTGGCGATGCGATGTGCCTACAAATCATCGAGTCCTGACATTGGGAACCCATATTCAACGGCCTGGCACACTTTTGTTCTTGGCTTTGAGGAACAACACGTACAAGAAATTATCACCAGATAAGCGCGTAACTACTAAGCTACCTTAAAGTAGATATTCAGATACCTTTAATGTTTTTGCAATTTCGAATGCCAGAGGCAAGTGTAGCAGTGTACCTAAAACCTCACAAATACAGTCAGAGAGGTCTTGCAGCAAATGTCTTTAGATAGGCTCACTGCAGGACCCGTTTTGGTGGCTCGAAATTCACACCTACCCCTCCAACCCCACCTCTCTATAATCAGGAGCTGGAGAGCGCATCGTGCTTGACCGCACTGAGAAACAGCAACCTGAAAGCTGCTTGTGGAAATACTTGATCAAGTCCTTCACCGACCCTGTGGTGCCCTTTCTCTTGATTTCCTCTATCGTTTTTCTCCAGCACAAACCAAGATGGCACCTCCAACGCCTCTCAGCATCGCAACCCAATCGGTCAACCGCCTGGTCAGGGAAGAGGCCTACTACCACAAGGAGCAGGCCAACCAAGAGAAGCGCATCAAGAAACTGCAGGAGGACATCGAAGCCAATAGCCCAGACCTGGACAGCAACGCGGAGTATATTCTCAAGCAGGAGGTGGGTCGCCTATAGCATATGTTCATTAACAATCAACCCTAACCCTCACATTAGCGAACGGCCCTTGAAGAGACCAAAGCTGTGTTTGGACCCCTGCAACAGCGCATCGCGGACGCTGTGCAGAAGCTCGAGGAACAGCTCGCCATTTCGGAGAGCGATGGAACTGCGTCAGAGGAGGAGCTGAAGAAGGCTAGGGAGGCGATCGAGTCTGGGCAGAAGCTCGTTGAGGAGGCAGGGGCGCAGTAAACAGGTTGTATTAATTGCCTAGAGGTTACGGAGATAGCATGTTTTGTACCAGAGGCAGTGACCCTATCATCAAGCACGAAGTCGCTTCCTTGTGATTTGTTAGGTACCAGCCGCCAGTCCGCCTCCATCCTAGACTGTGAACTAACTCGTATCCATCGTGTCGGTCTGGCCATCAACCACTATCTGCGGCGTGTCATCAGCCGGAGGGGGTGTCAGCGGGCTATCAGCCCCTGATTCATCGGCCTTGGTCTCGCCCATTTCCACGTCCTCTCCCTCCTCCACCTCGTCTTGCTCCGCCTTGGCTTCTCTGTCAACGGAGCCTTCGCGACTCTCTGCCTGGCTGCCAGTCTGCGAGAAGCTTCCAACAATATCCGATCTTGGCTTGAGGAACGACTGGCTTTCTTGTCCGGGAGCGGGGCTTTCTCGAGCCGGCGTCCGCCCACCAGTCGTAGACAGCGGGCGCGGCGTTCCGACAGCCTCGCCGCTCTCGGCACCGCTCTTGGGCAGCAGCCCGCTCTCTGGTCTCGGGGTAGCATTGCCGCTGGCGAGCCCGGAAGGCCTGGGCGTCTGCCCACCCTCGTCATCCATTCCCTCGCGACGTTCAACCTCTTCCTTCTCATCCCGGATCAGCCTCCGTAACCGCATGCTCTCGTCCATGATTTTGGCGAATTGGTCCCTCCTCTCAAGCCATGTGGCGGCATATGTCTTGCTCTCCTCCTCTAGCTCAGCAATTTCCTCCTCTAGCTTCTGCAAGTTCGCAGCCTGCTCGGCGCGTGGGCGCAGCGATGGGTTGCTCGTAATGGCGTCGGCCAGTTCATCGAACTTGCGGCGCTGCTCGAGCGTCGCACGGGCCTGATCAAGCTGAAGGCGGAGCTGCGCCGTGTTGTCGCGGACAGATCGCGACGTGCTCAATATCCGTTCGCGCTCGGCCGCGTACCGTTCCCTCTCGCGCTCGTTGGCAGTCAGCAGGAATTGCAGGCGGGCAATGCTACTGTCAAAGGCAGCGAAATCGAGCGTGATGTCTTCTTTGAGCTGCGCAAGGTCGGTCAAGGAGACGTCGCCGTTTGGGGCCGGGGAAATGCCATCGTGCTGTTGCTGATTGGGCTGGGTAAGAGGGCCGTTGCTCCCTGGAAATGCCTGGCGGGCTTGAAAGACTGCTATGGAGTGAAGAGTGCTGAGGCGCTTGATTGTACGCTTGAATGGCTTCTCTTCTACATTCAAAAGTCGAGACTTGTGCAGCTCATTTTCCTCCTTGTCGTCGAGGAGGCCCCAAGCTGCCATTTTGGTTTATAATTGTAGGGCGCGGCAATCGATGCTAACAGGTGCTGCGACAAGAATCACAGAGGGAGTTGGATATCAACTCAATGCGTTTCCGGTGAGATTCTCCCGTAAGAGACAGGCATTGATTGGTAGATGCGATGCAGAAAGAGAAAGCTTCAGCTGGGAAGCTCAAGCAGTTCAAGTTGGTTTCTGCACGGTGTGGGATTGGGCGTACTGTACGACCCGAATCCAGAATTCCCGATCCCTTATCAATACTGTACAGTACCGGTACTAGTACGGATACTTCACTGCATAGGTGGTTTCAGTGAAGAAGAAATCTGCCTTTCCAGGACAGATTGCATGATATATTAGGAAAAGCCCCTAATAGCAGGCCGCATAGAGCTAATTACAAAGTGCTTCATTGCTTCGCCAGGTCCTCACTTAAGCTTTTTGTAACTTGAAGTTTTGGACTTCAGGTGAAAGATGGGTTAGTCCCTGAGAGATGGATGCTAACAATTGTACATACAGTACTACAGGTAGCTATTGTACGGAGTACTCTGTCAGCAACTACGATGTATCGTATACATACAGTCCCAGGGTCTTGTACTGTACATACTTGTATCGTACGACGCTTCAGTTACTCAGCTGCTCGCAGCTGTTCTCGCTTGGCACAATTGCGCCATTGAAGATAACGTTTTGGTTAGCGCACTCGGGCATTTAAAAGACAACAGGGTCCCCTCGACGTCCCGAGAGCTCAAATCTCGGCGTTGCAAGTGCCTCGCTTTGTCGAGTATCGTGGTACCAATGATGATGCTGATTGCAACTGGGACCCAACTATGTAAAACGAGAGGCTCCTTCTTCGACCACTTCTCAGCTGGATAACCAAATCTCGCAAGCGTTGACTCAGCTTCCTCTTACGCCTCAAACCTCAAACCTCAAGGCGCATCTCCCCCTCGTTACTCATCCATCAGTTGTTCTGATCTGCACGGAGCGTGCGGTCAGTAAACAACAAATAAGCCAGCAGACACCAGATCGGGAAATACTCAAAGGCATTGGTGAACGGGTTTCAGCGTTTTATCATCTACCGGTCATTCACCGGCTGCTCATCCAGCTCCTTATTCAGCTTGTCGACCAGAAAGTCCTGGCAGCTTGCCTCACTTGACGCAGTCAGGCAGCCATTTGGGCGGCATTATCACACACACCATGCCCGGCCCTAAGAACCTTGTCGATCTTTGCATTAAAGTTGCAGCCGACAATGTTAACCGCATCACAAGTCTTGGGAGTCTTCCCTCAAATCTCATCGCTCCAATAATCAAGGCTGTGAAGACAGCCGAGCATCTGCGCACCTTGGAGCTCAATAGCGATGACATCTACGACGTGACGGCGGAGCAGTGGCCGCGGATCATCAAGAAGGACTTCCCGATTCTCGTGGCCAAACACAACCTGGTCGCGGAAAACCCGGAGTCCTGGCACAAAGTTTGGCAGGAGTACAAACATATCCAAGATGAAGAGATTGCCGCTGCCACGGAGAAGCTCAAGCAGGACTTTGCCGCTCACAAAGAGCAGAAAGATGCTCGCGGAGCTGTCATTATCTCCCCCAAGGACACCAAGAAGCTACGCCTTCCCAGACCTCCTGGCCACCGTTCCCAATCCCCGCACTGGTCTCTCTTGCCGCGTCAAAAACGGAGCTTTTTATCCAAGGCGAGGGCGGAGCTGGCCGTACAGGCCAAGCACTTCAGGCTTGCTACACCAACCGGCAAGCTACCCGTTCCCACCGGGCAACTCACGAAGGCGCCGGAAGCCATGGTCAATAATGCCAGGATTGCGCTGCAAACCGGCCCTGGAACGTCCGTGATCCGGGCCCCTCGCCAAAAGGTGTCTCCCGCCACAGGGGAAACAGAGCGCCAGCTCAAACAGAGAGAGGCTCGCCTTCTTCAGATCAAGAAAGCAGGCGCTACCACCACTGCGCTCCATGATAGTTCATCTCGCCTTCGCCAAGCCGAAAAGGCCACCGCAGTCAATACTGCCAACGTTCAAGATAACGAAGGCACCAGCCACCCCAACGATGGCGAACCTGGTGATTCAACGGAATTCGACGATCTATTCGGCGACGACCTGTTGGGCGACTTGGACTTGAACGGCCCTCCTCCGGCCGGGCCTATGTCAGCCAAACCCCCTGAAGTTGCTGCCGGTCTCTCGTCCCAGACGGCGGATAAGCTGCCAATCCAGCCCCGTCGTGGTCTTCTCTCGGCGGCTCCGGGTACCAACAAGGTCACGCGCAATGCCATGTCATCTCCAGAGGGCCCGTCTAGTGGTCCGATTCCTCAAAATGTGTCACTGGGCAGTGCATCTGCCAACCCCGCTCACCCGGGCCCACGCTCAGAAGCGCCCAGTTCGTCACCCGGCCGACAAGGTCCGGCTCCGTCGTCCAGCATGCCATCTCAACTGAAGCGCAAGAGGACAGCCGTTGATCTCTGCATGAGGACTGACAGAAAGAAGCGGTCTCATGTCTGAAGCTTGAAACAGAGTCATTGCAGAGAGAGCCGGTGCTTCAATGGTTGGCACTCGAACGGCAGGGCCCCGCGCAGGAGCACCACGCGCGTTGTGGGAATGTTACAAGTGACTAAATGGAGCAACTGGATAGGTTTCTCGATGACTATATACTGGACTGCATTATACAAGAGCTTTGGGGGCGTGGTTGGCGCTACACGGTTTGCTCTTATATGAAGAGGAGTTGGGACTGGGTTTTGAACGATACCCGCGATACCCTGGACGCCGCAAATGCATAGCTTCCTAATAGAAACGGTGGTACTTTCAGCTAGACTACCTTACCTCGTGGGAATAGAGTTTCAGTCCGAGTGTTATCTTCCTTCGTTGTCGTTGAAGCTCACTACTTGCACTGAGTCAAACTTCGTTCAGCACATCCTGGCGAGGGGGTATGGAGGTAACGTTACAGCTTGGAAGGCAAGCCATTGGTGAAATGATGCATTGCAATGATTGTGTTCCCAACCAATAGTCGAGTCAATACGGTAGAAGAACCGACTTAACGCTACACAAGCTCGTTGTCGAGCAGTTCATAAGGATAAGTCTCATGGCATCTGAACCCTTTTCACTTCGGTCCGGAAGGCGGAAGTATAGCAGCCGCTGGAAGATCCATACGTCTTGCTTGACCTTGTGAGACCCTCCTGTGACAGCGTTTTGCTTCAGGGTCCATCACTGAAGAACGGTAACCGCATGTATGTACACGCTACTGGCTCATGCACTCAGACCTATCCCGCCTACCAAGATCCTTTCTCCGTCTTCACCGGCAGCGGCTCGACGCCCTTCACAATACCAAAGCAACATGGCTAACTGGGGTCTGACCAGCTGCCTCTAGGTCGTCGTACACACCAATCTCTATCGATATCCCCTTGATCCCTGGGAGGTGAAACGCTGGTGGATGCGCCGGCTCGTGTTTCTTGGTACTCAGCCAATCCATCTTTGTCCATCTCCTCCTCTATTTCTTATCGCTGAATTCGGCTCACCGCTGTCCGCCTCTCAGCGCGAGTACTAGATGCAGCGTTGCGCCGCCCTCGAGGCGGTAATCGTCTGCGGTTTTGTCGTCGACCCTATGATTATTCCAACCCATCATTGTTTAACAAGACCGTCCAACGACCACGGCTCAGGCTTAGACTGGATGAAAAGTCCGCTTACATCTGCTTCCCGCCATAGATCAAACGTTGCTGCGCCGGGGGGATGCCTTCTTTTTCTTCGACGAGCTCCTTGATCTTGGATACCTATTCGAGACGGTCCCGTCAGCCCCGGGCTGCATAGACAGATGCAAGAAAAATAGGGGGCCGAATACCATGTCGGAACCCTCAACATTGAGTTCGATCTCCTTGCCGGTGAGCGTGCGGACCCTAGCAGTTACGGGTTAATGCTGTGAGGCTCAAGAGAAGACGGTCGCATGACATACTTGATCAGCATCTTGATGGTTTCCGGGGCCAAGTGAGACTTCTACGGCAGTTGTATTCTGAGAGAAAGCAAGGAGATTGGTGAAAGAATGGAAATGAAACCCTGCTGGGAATCTGCTGCTGTCGGATCTCACGGCAAAGGAAGGCAGGCGCGCAATAGTTGCAGGTGCAGTCGCAGGGTCGAGGGAGTGACGAAGGAGGGGTAGTGGGGCTGTCTGGAGGTCATCGAACTGATCGAAGCGAAGGACCTTGCCGGTTGGTAACTCCATGTATTGTATGTACAGTACAGACAGTACTTGCACCTGGTAATGTACACTATATTACGTGTAGTACAATACCAGTTGCTGTTCTGTATTTACACTTGTATGGGTAAGGCATGTTAGAGGCTGTTAATTACTTGCCTGTAGCAATCCAGCCTTCCCCCTGCTTGTCTGTTTCTGTATGAAAGACAGGAACAGGGCTGGGGCTAACTGGTCTGTCTGGTCTACCACGACGTTTCTACTGGAAAGGCAATACTTGATTCCCGAGATATTGGCTTCCGCTGCCGTATTCGCCTGTCTGAGGGGGCAGGCCTATTGTCCGCTGTTGGCCATACTTGATACTCGAGACAACCCCGGACAATCTGTCCTCAAGAACTGACACTGAGGCCTTGGCGAACCCGAAATCATAATGATTATGTTGTTACACTGGGGACTGCTACCCGTCTTCCAATACGCATACAGTAGAGATTGCCCCTTGCCTTCCCATTCCATGCCTGTCATCATCCGTTATTTCTTCTCCGAATCCTCGAAGACGTTCAGACCCAAGCCCTCGGAGTCGAGGAGCAATCTGTTCTTGCCGCCTGCCTCCTGGAGGAGCCCTGCAATCGCCCGCGCGTTCTCCAGTTTCTTCAACTCCACATATGCTTTGCTCTTCTTGATAGCCTCACCGATAAGCTCCGCAGACCGGGCCTCACCCTGGGCCTTGACCACCATGGCCTGCTTCTCTTGCCGTGCCTTGTCGACAATGAAGGCGGCACGCTGAGCCTCTTGCTGCGCAACCTGTTTCGCTTCAACGGCTGCTGTAAACTCGGGAGAAAATGCGAGATGCTGCATCTGGATTAGTGTGGTGATTGCGAAACCAGACCTCACAACAACATACCGTCAGAGACACATCGTCCAGGAGAATATTGAAGCGAGCGGCTCTCCGGGAGAGGTTCTCCCGCACAAGCCTGGCAACCATTTCTCTCTGCGTGATCAATTGACTGGCGTTGAATTGAGCAACAACGCTCTTCAGGACCTCGTTCACGATCGATGGAAGAACGCGCTCATCGTAGTCTTGGCCGAGAGTGCGGTAGATCTGAGGGAGGGCCGAGACATCCGGTCTCGAGAGCACACGACAGGTAATGTTGACCATCTGAAGGTCCTTCGTCCCTGTTAGGGAGGAGACGTTTCTCGGCTTCGCCCGCACATCGTAGATAACAGGCGTCTCGAACCACGGAATCACGAAATGGGTCCCTGCTGTCGCGTCAGCAGATGAAGGTCGTGGACGGGTAGATGAGCCGCACCTTCTCCATAGATATCCTTGCTGACACCACTTATTCTTGTATACTTGATCGCTCTATGGCCACCATCGACGTTGAACAGGGCACTCTGAAAGAGCAATGCGCCGCCACCCAAAAGAGCGAGACCAAAAATGCCAGCGCCGAGGCCGCGGGGTGGCCTGCCGCCGGGGAATCCGGTACCTCGCGAGAAGCTTACTTGGCCACCGGCTCTAGCGGCCTGTCGGATTCTGTTGGCGTATTCCTCGAATGGGTTGCGGTTCGCCATGTTGTCTGTGGTGCAGTGGCCGATGCTCCCTGCAGTTCGGTTTGCGTGGTGGAGCAAGAGCTTGAGAGCTTGACGTACTCTGCATGCAAGAGTTAACGGCCTCACGTGAAGCAAGTGGTCCATGCATACTGAGCATGGGCCACCTCTCCACTTGTATGTTTCGCCTTGCAGGGCGCTGCGACCCAATCACATGTGAGGGATCCACATTCATAATCACGGAACTTTTTTTGAACTTGGTGAGCAACGTCTTTCTAGTCCAGAGCCATAACAGCTTACAAGAGTATATCCATAAGGACTCTCTTTTTGGGTCATAGGCTCAGTACGTGAGCCAAAAGAAGACCAGGTGACTCGTGGAATTGGGACGGAAGAAGCATTGCAGGGATCCAATTGTGTGTGCTAGCACGCTTCGCCTGGTGACAACCTGTTTCCACTGGTTTTCTTGCTGCCTTTGTTTGACTTTCATCCACGCCGCGCCCAGAACGTGATCTCTTCAACACATGCGCTTTCGATAGTGGCAGGCTGTCAACATATCCATATTGTGATTCGTCCATCAATTCGTAAACCGGGTGACTATTCACAGGAAGAGCCTTCCATCCCAGACCGAATCGTCCAGTTTTCATCATGTCAACGAGGCAGCCTTCACGTTCGGTGTTTGTGGGCAACATTCCCTACGGTGAGCGGACGATGTATCCTTGAGATTCGCCTAGGCAGACCAGCCTCAACTGACAAACATATCGGTGCAGGTTTGACTGAAGAGCAAATAATCGAGCTGTTCAGCGGCGCCGGCAGGGTGCTCAGTTTCCGACTTGTCAACGACCGGGAAACGGGACGGCCGAAAGGGTTTGGCTTTGCTGAATATGCCGATTATGGTACGTTCTCGCTCGCCGCCACCTCCCCGTCCTTTGAATAGTTAGTTCCTAATTGACGTACTGTTCGCAGACTCTGCGGCCTCGGCAGTCCGAAATTTAAACGACTACGAAATCATGGGTCGCAAACTCCGTGTAGACTTCAGCAACGAGAGTGTTAGCGATGAGGATGGCCGCGATCGTGATGGCGGGGTATGTCTCTTTGATAAGGTCCCCGACCCTCTTCGTTGCCAATACTAACTCGTCTTGTCTCCCTAGGCGAACCAAGGCGCTCAAGCTGGCGGATACCAGAAGTACAACAACGCCAACGGCAGCACTTCCGCAATGCCACCAGCAGGAGGAGGTGCGGCGTCTCTCCCGCCTCTTCCCCAGGGTAAGGACCTGCCTCCGGGAGTAACCTGCGCAGACGCCATCTCGCGTACCCTGAACACCCTTCCTCCTGCCCAGCTACTCGATATCCTCCAGCAAATGAAGGCTCTCGCGACGGGGGACCCAGCTCGCGCCACCGAATTGCTCAATCAGGCGCCCCAGCTGGGCTATGCCATCTTCCAGGCGCTCCTAATCATGGGTCTGGTGTCGCCAGACGCAATCAACTCTGTCCTGGAGACGGGCAGCGCTGCGCCTGCCGCTCCACCCGCAGGGGTTGCACCTTACGGAGGGGCATACCCTGGCCTAACGGGCACTCCGCCTGTGCCGGCCGCAGGACCGGGCGCTTACGTAGCACCTGCACCTGTGGCTGCCGCAGCCCCGGCTGCTGCTCCCCCGGCCCAAGATCCCGAGGCCCTCATGCGAGCAGTCATGGAGCTGCCGCAGTCGACGATCGACCAGCTGCCCGAATTGGAGAGGCAGCAGATCATGGCGCTCAGGGCGAGCTACGAGGCGCAGACGCGGCGATAAGAGCTTGACCTGGGGCCAGGTGGCAAGATTCAGGAATGGAGCTCATGGACTAACAACGGCATTGGCTGGCCGGTTTCGGTTTCCTTCGGTACTCTTGTTCTAGGCGTTCAGTAGGCGTCAGGCGGATTATGTGTCTTTGAGCGGACCCAGGACTACGAAATTAAGGAAACACAAGCATCATCTCGGTGCATTCCCCCTCCGGTCCAAGGTGATAATGGCCGGCCAGAGGGCCACCGGCCCCAGACAGTGTAACAGCAATTGTTCAGTAATATCCACCTCGAGGTTCTGTTACAGAGCAAGCGTCGGCCGAGAGCGAACGTAATCACAGGAGCAACCCCCGTTGTGATCAGCCATCTAACCAAGTCTAAAGGATTGCAGGCACTGCTTGCAGAGAACCCAGATGACGGCCGATTACCTCAGGCAGAGACCTCGCTGACCTTGTACTCTACAATCACCGGCTTGCCAGGTTCTATCACGAAGTGTCCCGATCCCACATAGACCTTCTCCTGGAGAGCCGCCAGCGCCTCGGCCCCCGTCTCGAATTCCACATGCATGACTACCGCCCCGTCCTTTTCATCAGCCCGAGTCTCACTAATTCCGTCTTCACACCACAACACAGCAAATTTCCCTTTCGCCCTACCCACATGCAGAAAGAGAAAGAAAGAAAGAAAGTGAAAGGAGGAAAGACTCACAGGCTTCCCCAAAGGGGGTAGTCCCCGCCCCTGCCTCGCCGCGGAGGACTTTACCCGCGGGGCCCGTCGTGGGGATGCGGCCCGTGTAGCGGATGCGGAGCAGGCCGCCGGTGAGCGTGTCGCGGGCAATGCCGTGGACCTCGAGCTTCACGTATTTGCCGCCGGGCGCCGTCGTGATGTAGTCGGCGCCGTGCTCAATGTCCGCCTTGAGCGCGATCGGGTACGACGGCTCCGAGACGATGGACCCGCCCTTGGGCGCGAAGGGCACAAACGTGAGGTTGGGCGAGACCGAGGACGGGGGGTCGATCGCGACCTGGTTATTTTTTAGTTAGTTCGTTAGGTGCTTTGATTTCTTTTCTTATCTGTTCACTGGCCTAGCAGAGGCAAGAGAGAAGTCTAGGCTAGGCTGAAGGGGTTTATCATGGAGACAAAACATGAAAATAAACATGAATGTCGTTCAACAAGGTTGAGCTCACCTGGACGGTAAATGCAGGGATGAGCTTGGGGAAGTGAGCCATGGTGAGCAATCTGGATTTCTGGATTGTGGAAGGAAGGTCCTTGATTCAATGACTGGACAAGAAGTGACCGGCGATGTCAACAATATCGGATACCCGGAGACAAAGAGGCGTTCTTCCGGCCAGATCAGGCGAGGGATGGGGAAGACCACCACAGTTGGATGAGAATAGTAACAATCGAGAGGAACGCAGGTCGTCAAGGTACGATAGCAGCTGCCGAGGGGCATCCACCAAAAATCATCACGGATAGAGCTTTCTATCTCGTGTTAACCCCTCTCTTCCCCCGCTTCTGGCTGAGTAGTCGAAATCCACCGAGTCTCGTAACCGGCAGCATGGCGCTTAAACTAACGGTATTGCATGCTATAGATTGATTTGATCTTACTTGTCTTATTGGGAACGCTGTTGCATACCGCTCACTCCATCAACTAACGTCTTAACTACCTATACATCACAGCACTATACAGATTTCAATCCACAGCCACTTTAAGGTATATACTTGCCAAGTGGCGCTATGTCTATAGCGACTAATTGGCTACAGGTTTCAAGGTTTACTGTAGGGTCTAATAAGAGCTAAAGAAATTCCCTAGAGGGGTTCAGGACCAGGTTGCTTCCATGGAGGGGGGCGGGGGTGCTACAACAGCTTGTGGTAATACTGTTAGATTTGCAACAGAGCTAAATTTCCAGAACAGCATGTTCCCGAGCCCAGCAGTATTACACGATTCCCTTCAGGCCAACAGTATTAAGCGACAGGAATAGGATATCTTCCAAGATATCCTGTTTAGTTAAGAGCAGTGTATTCCCACTTTGAACAGCCTGTACTTGGAAATATACTGCTTCGTTAGGAACACTCAATTCTTCTCAACAGTATTATACATTACCTTGTCCTCTAGACTCATTGCTCCTTCCCTTCCTCCTGCCATGTACTACATAGTTTAGCAATTTGGATCCCCTATCATGGAGGATCGGTGACGGCAGCTCGCGGCTATGAGGTCATCGGCTCGGATGGATCCTGCCACTGGCCAGATCGGTTTTCGGATGCTGTTACTGGTTGGCCTGCTTTCGATACCCTGCGACTTCTCCCGTTTTTTGTTCGTCACCATCTGGTTCATCCCGCTATTTCCGTTAGATAGCGTCCACGCCTCGGCTTATCTCCGTTGAGAACGGCATCCTGTTCTCCATCATCTATTCTCTCACTCAGCGTTTCTGGGATAGCCTTCTTTCCGAGTTCGATTGCAACGCCTAAGTGTGCCTTGCCGTTCGATCTCTCTTCTTTAACGGGACAAGCCAAGTAAGCATAATCTAAAAAGCTGTAACCCTCGTTAAGCTTCAAGTTGCTCACGTTGTACCGTGACTTACACCGCCACAGCTCTCTAGCATTCGCTTCCAATCTCGAGAGCAGGATGCCGCTCTTCCCCAGCTTCGATACTCTTCAACAGACCTTTGGCGGTCGGTATTCGCACGGGAAACCGCAAAGCAAAGCCAATGCAAGCGGTGCTACGCCATATCAGGCTCGGCTAGAGCTGTACCCCGCTTACTCGATCGTCGACGATGCGAAGAGCAAGACCAAGAAGCTGAGCGCCGAAGCCACCAGAGAATTCGAGGCAGCGACCCAAAAAGTCCAGGGAAAAGATAACAAATTGGAGCTGTACTCGGGCACATATTATGCTGCCTCCACGTTTGGCGGCTTGATGGCCTGTGTAAGTGGCTGCGGATAACGGCCATAGCATGCAAAGACGACGCTTACCAAAGGGCAGGGCTTGACTCATACGGCCGTCACTCCGCTCGATCTCGTCAAGACGCGGCGCCAGGTCGACTCGAAATTGTACAAGAGCAATTTCCAGGCGTGGGGACACATTTACCGCACCGAAGGCATGCGCGGCATTTTCACCGGCTGGAGCCCAACCTTCTTTGGCTACTCGGCGCAGGGAGCCTTCAAATACGGGTGGTATGAGTACTTCAAAAAGACGTACTCGGATTTGGTAGGACCCGAGGCGGCCTACAAGTACAAGACGGGCGTGTACTTGGCCGCGTCGGCCTCGGCCGAGTTCCTGGCCGACATTGCGCTCTGCCCCTTTGAGGCGATCAAGGTGCGCATGCAGGCCACCATCCCGTCCCAGTACACGGGTACGTTCGACGGGTTCGCAAAGATCAGGGCTGCCGAGGGCACCGCAGGCCTGTACAAGGGCCTCTACCCGCTGTGGGGCCGGCAGATCCCTTACACCATGATGAAGTTTGCCTCGTTTGAGACCATTGTCGAGATGATCTACGATCGGCTTCCGGGGCACAAGAGCGACTACGGCAAGGCTGCGCAGACGGGCGTCTCGTTTGTCGGCGGCTACCTGGCGGGTATCCTCTGCGCAATCGTGTCGCACCCTGCCGATGTCATGGTCAGCAAGCTCAATGCGTACCGCAAGCCCGGTGAGGGATTCGGGGCTGTGACGACGAGGATATACAAGGACATTGGGTTCAAGGGTCTCTGGAACGGTCTGCCCGTCAGAATTGTCATGATTGGTACCTTGACCGGATTGCAGTGGATGATCTATGTAAGTCGGCTGGCGTTTCTTGGTGATTGATTGATGACTGCGACTGACACCTGACAGGATTACTTCAAAATTTTTATGGGCTTCCCCACGACGGGCGGCACCCCGCCTCCGGAGAAGATCAAATGAGTGGTCTGATGATGCTTGAGTTTCTGGCATTCTGCGGGAGATGGTGATGCTTGTCTCAATTACCTAGTCCTGTATGTTTATCTTGCCGGTCAGGGGTCCTGTGATAGAGAGACTGTTGGTTGTCTTTTGAGAATTGACCGCCAATTGCGCAAGTTAAACGTTAGCCCGCCGTCGTGAGTCGTGACTGGTATGTACTGTGGTAATGACCACCTATAGCCTTACAATAAACAGCCCTTGTATTTTGTGTAACGTGAAACTTACAACATCGGTCAAGTCATATTTCGTATCAGGAAACTGCTTCTCAAAAGATATGACGATTGATCCAACGTGAGAGAAAAGAGATACCTTATGCAAAATCACTCAAAACGGCGGTTTGCTAGCACTTCTTTTTTTCCATGAGAAATTTCGGTCGTTTCCTCGTCGGGATTGGGATCTTACGGACTTGAAGGCGCTAATGAAAAAATCAGGAGGGTACTCCGTACGGAGGTACGCATTGTAAGCGTACTGTACTGTACATAGGGTACTGTACATATGGCCCGGGGTTACGCAGTAAGCGGGGCGCAGCTGGACGCCGGGGGATGGAGCCTAGGATGGCCTGCAGCCTTGGCTATTTACGCGTATCCGTACTTCGTAAATCGTACTTGACCACGTAAAGCACGGGTACCATTAGTGGGATGTGATGTGGATCATGACTGACCGCGATTTTGCACCTTACATACAGATGTCCAGATGAATGGAGCCAAAGCAGTCCACTTCTGATGCGTAGGTGATCTGCTTAAAGTGGACTCGGGAGAGGCCTCTTATGAAGCCAAACTTTGATTGTACCTACTCTCTGGTGACTCGTGAGTGCGATACGGGCTCCTATGACAGTAATTGTCCCATACATGCAGGCGGAGTAACCAGGTTACGTCATCTCTTTCTCCCACATTGGTTTGGCTGCTGGCAGGCGCAAAGGGAAACTGCCCCCCCCAATTGCAGCGCCAGGCTGCCAGTCACTCCTAGGTCACTGTAATACTAAGTACGGTACCCTATCAAACATCAGAACCTCCCATGTCGACACTGATAGAGCTTCATCATTACAGCTGCTTCGCCACGCGCATCTGTTCCGTCAAACGTCAAACAGGCCCGGCATCAAGACTTACCAGGGGTTGCCGCCGGGATTGACTATGAACTAACAAGTGCCGTGTCCGAGGGTCCATCCGACTCCATCATTTGATCTATTTACGGAGGAGCTCTACACCACACACCTAGTTTACTAGTATTTCATCGTTTGTGACTCCAAATGGACACTCAATTTCTTCCTGCCCAAAGTGCTTCTCAATAAGCTATTAGCTACCTGCCGTCCTTGCCAACTTCGCTACCAACCAGCTGCTTCTGCTGCTTACGAGTCTACATTTGCTGCCCAAGGTGCCTCGTTGCATTTTGGTGACCATTACACTTTCCGCCCCTCGGGATAACGTTAACTTTATCCTCTGCTCCCAAGGCATCACACCGTTCAACTGAGTGGCCACCATGAAGGGCCAGGCTTAAGTCGTCGTCAATTCTCCGGATTGTCATCTGCCAACGGAGAGAGCACGCATCTGGAATCTGTCACCAACTTGCCCAGGCTCCTCCACCAGAGGATATCTCCTATCGTTATGACCAAGGGTAGCTCTAGTGGCCCGCAGAGGCAGAACACAGTTCCTATAATTCAGGATCTCGAGGGAACGGATTTCGATATCCCACCGCCCGCTTACGGGGACCACCATGATCAACTGCAGCTCTCCCAAGCTGGCTTTGCCGCCGGCGCGGCTGTTACAGGTAAACAGAGCGGATATTCCCTGTCTGGTTCCAGGACACTAACATCACGCCCCCCCAAGACGACGGCCGCGTGAACATCAACATCAGCGAAAAGAATCGACGCCTATCCCAGCTGCTTGGCCCAGCTCTACAGAGGCAGCTCCTTACTGATACCCGGGCCCCCTCCGAGCCCCTACCACCAGCGTACATCCCTCCAAGCCTAGGAGGGCAGCCCGGCCAAACATCCCCTCCCCGCCTGAATGTGGTGATCCAGATTGTTGGCTCCAGGGGCGACGTTCAGCCATTCGTTGCCCTGGGTCAAGTCCTCCGCGACACATATGGCCACCGCGTGCGCCTGGCGACACATGCGACTTTCAGATCCTTTGTCGAGGAAAATGGGCTCGAATTCTTCAACATTGGCGGAGATCCCGCCGAGTTGATGGCCTTTATGGTCAAGAACCCAGGACTGATGCCTGGCCTGGAGACCATCGCGAGCGGCGAGATCAAGAAGCGCCGCCAAGGCGTCGAGCAAATCCTCAATGGCTGCTGGCGGTCCTGTGTTGAGGCTGGAAACGGCATGGGGGCTCCTCCGCCGCCGCGCAGGGCAGATGAGACGGCAGAAGAGCAGCTCGTGCTGCCCGGAAGCCTGAGCGACCGGCCGTTTGTTGCGGACGCCATCATCGCTAACCCTCCCAGTTTTGCGCACATCCATCTCGCCGAGAAGCTGGGCATCCCGCTGCATATGATGTTCACGTAAGTCCCTCATGTTGCATCCAGCAAAAGGGGAAGCAGACTGACAGAAAACAGCATGCCCTGGACGCCGACCAGAGCATTCCCTCATCCTCTGGCCGACATCGCTTCGACGAACGCTGACGACGCCATGACCAACTATGTTTCATACGCTCTAGTAGAAATGATGACTTGGCAGGGATTGGGTGATATGATCAACCGATTCCGAACTCACGTTCTGGACTTGGAACCCATCTCATTGCTGTGGGCCCCAGGGTTGCTTACAAGGCTGCGGATTCCTACCACGTACTGCTGGTCGCCAGCTCTGACACCGAAACCTGCCGACTGGGCCAAAGAGATTACCGTAGCGGGCTTCTACTTCCTCAACCTGGAGTCCGCGTACACGCCGGAGCCGGATCTAGCCGCCTTTCTCCAGGCAGGACCGCCGCCTGTCTACATCGGCTTCGGATCAATCGTCGTCGATGATCCAGACGCGCTCACCAGGACCATCTTCGAGGCTATTGCTAGGACTGGAGTAAGAGCTCTGGTGTCCAAAGGATGGGGCGGGATAGGTGGTGAGGCGATGGGTCTTCCCGACGGCGTGTTTATGCTCGGAAACTGTCCCCACGACTGGTTGTTTAAGCATGTCTCTGCCGTCGTTCATCATGGCGGCGCAGGGACTACCGCTGCTGGTATCAAAGCTGGAAAGCCAACCGTTGTGGTGCCCTTTTTCGGGGACCAGATATTCTGGGGTTCAATGATTGCTAGAGCCGGGGCAGGACCTGTTCCGATTCCCTACAAGAAGCTAACCTCTGAGAATCTAGCAACAGCGATCGAGACGGCACTGAGACCTGAGTGCAAGGCTCGAGCCCAACAGTTGGGCGAGAAGATCAGAGAGGAAAAGGGCACTGACGTTGGGTGCACGAGCTTCCATCAATTCCTAAACATTGACAACATGAGGTGCTCGCTGGCTCCTAGCCGGGCCGCCGTATGGCGGGTGAGGAGAACGAAGATCAGGTTGAGTGCTCTGGCGGCAACCGTGTTAGTGAAGGAGGGCTGGCTGAAGTACTCTGATCTCAAGCTGTACGGATATATCCCTTTCGATCCCGCTCTCTCCTTTTGTGACCAGTGCTAAAAGCTTCCAAAACATAAATAGGTATCGCCCTATTGAGTACGATACCGAAGAGCAGCCTTGGGATCCCATCACCGCGGTTGTGGCGGCGTTACTCGGAGACATTGGTGCCCTGACCATGGCATTGGCAGATTTTCCGCGAGAGATATTCAAGGCCACCCAGGCAAGGAAAGAAGGCACCAAAGCCAGCAGTACAATCAGCTCACCACCTGGCGATGGGTCACCCCTCACAACATCGTCAAGGGCAATGGCTAGCGCCGATTCCATCTCTTTCCAATCTCTTTACTCCCGCTCTGCCTCGGCCAGCGTCTCCTCAACTACCGGGGTTTCTGCCCAGGGCTCGGTAGAGGCTCTATCCCCCGCGATCTTCCCGCAACAAACTCAGAGCCCAACCACTCCTGGCACCCCGCCCAGACCACCCTTGAATTCCGAAACACCCTCCACATCCAACACCACCAAGCCGGCGGACCTGGATATGGCCATCGGCGCGGGGAAAGGGGTGATGCGGATCGTCGGGGCGGGGATGAAATTCCACACCAATTTCTGCCTGGGGCTGGCGCGCGGGTTTCGCAACGCGCCGAAGCTGTACAATGACGACACGGTGCGCCCAACCGAGAAGGTGACCGGATTCGCGAGTGGCGTCAAGGTCGCCGGTAAGGAGTTTGGCCTGGGTTTCTACGACGGCCTGGCGGGTTTGGTCACCCAGCCGATGAAGGGCGCCGAGAAGGAGGGTGGCAGGGGCCTGCTCAAAGGCATTGGAAAGGGTATTGCCGGCTTGGCCCTTAAGCCTGCGGCGGGCATCTGGGCCCTCCCCGCGTATGTCTCCCAGGGTATCACTGTTGAGATGAGAGGGCTGTTCAAACGTGCCGAGGGCGAGTATATCCTCGCCTCAAGGGTCAAGCAGGGCGAGGAGGATTTCTATGCTGGCTCCACGGCGGAGGAGAGGCGGAATATCTTGGCTAGATGGCAGGCGCGGGACATCAGGGAGCAGTTGAAGGGATTTTGGTCTTTGAAGGAGAAGCAGAAGGAGCAGAAGAAGAAAGAGGTTGATGACGGTCTAGGGGGCGTGGAGGAGCGGAGAGGGAATATTGGTGCTTCTGAGGAAGTGGAACGTGCGTCCGCTGGAAGACCAAGGTGGTTCCGTGGGAGGAGTGGTCAGGGCAGTGTTGTGGGTGCTACTGATACAACTAGTACGGCTGCTATGAGCGCGGAAGCAAATATCCCTCTCCGTCCGCCTGCTACCGCTAGCTCCGACTCCTCAAGCTACTTCCCGCTTGACGACGATGAGGCCCTCGAGAGTGCCATCCTGGAATCAGTTGCGCAGACGTCGAGGGGAGATAGGGAAGAAGATGCGCGGGTGGAGGCCGCCATCAGGGCGAGCGTGAGGGCGCTGCGCAGCGCAACTGGACCAGGCAGCGATAGCGGCCAGGTCGCGTGGGAGCCTGATCGCAAGGTGCTTCCTCAGATGATACCGGAACCTCACGCAGGTGATGGCTCTCAAATGCACCTTGGAGAAGTACCTCCCGAAGATGAGGATTTAAAGCATATCACCGACGAGGAGTACCAGGCACTGATCGAGGAGGCGGTGCGGCGCAGTCTGCTGGAGCAGCAGCAGGAGGAGGAGCAAGAGCAATGGGGGGAGATGCTGGCCAATCCATCAGCTGGACTGAGCCCAATTTCAACCACAACGGCAACGGCAACAACGGCCACGGCACAACCTGTATTTGAGCTGCCTGTGGACATTCCCAGCGCCGGCCCTGCTACCATTCCCCCCACCCAGGGCGGCGCCGATGATGAAGAGGAACAGCTGCGTCGCGCAATTGAGGAGTCGGAACGCGAGCACCGCAGCCGTGAGGAGAACTTGCAGCGTCAAAAGACAGAGGAGGAGATCGTACTGCAATATGTCATGCGGCAGAGCCTGGCTGAGGAGGAATATCGGCGGGCTGCTTGGAAGGGCAAGGGTGTTGCTAGACAGGAGCCAGGCGAGCAACAGCAGGAGCCGCAAGAGGAGGATGATGAGGAACTGAGGAGGGCGTTGGAATATTCCAAGATGGGTGGCCAGGGTGGTGCAGGGCCGTCGCGGACGCGGTGAGGCACTAACTGACTACCTACTTGGGGCTGCTTGGGATAGACCGTTGATTTTGGCATACAGGTCATGATATGAGCGATTCTGTGGGGTTCTCAAGACTTCCAAGTTGACATTTATTTGAATTTCGCAATGATTTCATATCTGTTGGAAGTACAGATTAAGTAACCGCTGCAAATGGCTATCGAATCAGTACCTAGCCGGTGGCAGACCGTCATCATGATATCAGTAACCCTCTTCTCCACGCTCAGGCTCCGTTTTCGAGACGCTCATGCTTATATATTTTTCTTTGCGTGATCCAAAACAGCTGCATTCCCAGTCTCCCAGCGCTTAATTACTTTGTATTTTGAGATGCGCCAGGGGTTGAGCCCCTGTTTCTCGAGGTCCGGAAATCGTGTAAGCTCGGCCTCAAGCATACCCTAACAAGTGTTAACCAATCTGTAAGTCGGGCTCATCGAAGGCAACTTAGACTCTTAGAGACTATAGATAACTTACACCGTTCATTGTCATATCAGGAGAGCCCTTGCCGATCAGGTTGCCGTTCACTTGGGCGAGAACGCTCGCTTTATCCGGACGTGTTGCGTTCGGGGTAGGCTGTGGAAGATCGACGACGACACTCCTGGATCGAAGGTTAGATGAATCATGCTGTAGTACTAGTAGTATCAAAATAATTTCAGTCGGGAATATCAGACTTACGAGGTGATGTGTTGACAGGTTTCAAAGCCCTTCATGATGGCATCGATTCGGTCGACCCACTCGTCCCGTGAGACGGTGAAGGGTTCTCCGCCAAGCAGTGATGTGTAGTCGACCAGGATCTCGGGGGCATAGACTTCGTTTCTGCAACCTTCGATGTTCCGCGTGTCGTAGTAGAGGGGCTGTTGAAGATGCGTGTTAGCTTGGTGATTGCATGTCATGATGTCTGGACTACCAAAGTATGTCCTCAGGGTTGGGGTGTGTGTCTTCAAGTTTTCATACCACTTTGATGACTGTGTCGTGAATGTTTGACTTGTCGAGGAGATACTGGGTGATGTCGTATGACGAAGCCATTTTTGCGTTGAGCTCGTGAAAAGGAATTTTGGACTTCAGTTGTTGGGGCAGTAGCTACTAGTAGCAACTTGGCAGTTATGTAGAGTCAAGAGATTGATGATAAAAGAAGTCGTCGCAGACTCGGATCATGGATGGACATTTATAACACATCCTGATAGCTGATGCTACTTCTGAAATCTGAACTGATATCATGGATGCCAAGCAGTCAAACGCGATACGACCGAATAACTCCGTATCGCCGGGCCGGACTTACCTATCCGGCGCCAAATGGGCCCATAGATGCTTCACGAAGCTGAGGCTTAAACGCAAACGTGTGGCAGATGGTGATATGTGATTAGTCAGAGTCCGAAGCCCATAAAGTACTTTGCAGTAGTGACCGTTAGTGTTCTTCAGCAAGGTAGTAGTACAGTGGAGTGATAACATCAAACCCTCCGAGTCCGTTGGGCGCTTATGATATCAATTGAAATTCATTACGCCGTTCCGTCACCGGCGACGAAGTCATATAGACCCGTAACAGCTGATCGCCCGCCATGCCGTGCGTCTGTCATCTCTAGGTATCAATTTCGAATATACCCACTGTACCCAGTCCTTGGAGTCGGTCATAATCATAATCTTTAACTAGACCAGCCCAACCAACATTCAACAATCAAGTTATCAACATCATAACATGACACCCTCGATCCTCATTCTGGGCGGCACCGGCAAGGTGGGCAGCCGTCTGGCGCGCCAGCTCTCAGCCTCTCAACAGCCCATCCTCGTCGCCTCCCGGCGCGGTACAGGCAATGGCCACGGTGTTCCGGTCGCCTTTGACTGGCACAATCGCGAGACATGGGAGAAGCCCTTTGCCACGGCCGCATCGCCAATTGGTGCCGTCTATCTCATAGCCCCGCCCTCGTTGGACGCCGACAAGATCATGAACGAGTTCATCGACTTTGCGCGCGAGCGAGGGGTGCGCCGGTTCGTGCTGCAGAGCGCATCATCCATCGAGCCCGGCGGGCCGGCCATGGGCAAGGTACATTCGTATCTTATAGAGCTAGGACAGCGTGGAGAGGTGGACTGGGCTGTTCTCAGGCCAACCTGGTTTCAGGGTATGTACTAGATCAATCTCCAGCAACCTAAGGTTCTCTGTTGCTGAGACTGACCGTTGGACCCCTCTATAGAAAACTTTGCAGACCAGCCAAACCACTACCGATCCATCAAGGAGGAGGGTAAAGTCTACTCGGCGACTGGTGACGGCAAGATTCCGTGGGTGTCAAGTGACGACATTGCTGCGGTAGCGGCGCGAGCCCTCACTAGCCCGGAACCACCCAACACCGAGTATCTAGTCCTGGGACCTGAGCTACTCTCGTATGGCGAGGTCGGTTAACCCATGTGACAGCAATATTATGCTCAACCATGCTAACGCCCCTTTGTAGATCGCAGACATTCTCACCGATGTCTTGGGGAAGAAGATCGTACACGTCGACCTTTCAGCCGAGGGCCTCGAGGAGCGCCACCAAAGCTTTGGGATGGCTGCAGAATATGCAAAAATGATGAGCGCCATGGATACTGCCATCAAGTTCGGTGCCGAGAACCGGACAAACGACGTGGTCTTGGCTGTGACGGGTGACAGGCCCAAAACCTTTAGGGAGTTTGCTGAGTCTGCCAAGGAGACATGGCTTTGAATTCTGTGCCCTTTTTGTGGCATACTTACTATAGGTGTATTATGTCTCTCTATATCGTAATCAGTAGAGGAAGCAATGCAATACCTCATGTCGATGGCTAAGTAGTTCGGTTTTTTGAAATACTGTATTCATTGATTCGACTCGGATTGAAATCACTGAATGAAGTCCATTGTCTGGATACCAGATTCAGATCCTCCTTGAAGTTAGGACATCAGAGTCGGAGCAATACAGGATGACTCGGGTTTGATGAGGGCATGGAGTCGTACCGGCCACCTTAGAAAGAGAGATTTGAGCAGGGACAGTAGTCTGGGAAGGTCCTACCTACATAGTAGGTACTAGTATCATTCGTCAAGCAGAAGCCATCCAGAATCAAACTCAAACTTTCGAAGTTGAAAGTTGGAACAGCTGCCACGGCGCCATTTAATTGCTCCGATCAACTGATGGAGAAGTTTCGGTTACCTCGACTCGTAAAACTCCCATATCACCGCTGCAACAAGCAGTTCATTCTTGATCACATAGTATTGCTGTTATTCTTCCATACGGAACACAAGTCCGGGTACGTAGGTTGGAAGGTTACTACTACGTAAACCGTAGAATACATACCTATCCGTAATCCGTCAGTACAACCCATGCCGAATCTGACTCCATGCTCCCCTTGATCGAGCTCACGTCACCGACCCAATGCACATCATTATGAGGTGGGAAAAAAAGTCTGCACTGGCATTTCATCTCATTGATAGGATAGGTAGTATACACGTGTATTTCAGGTAGTATTGTTGCCATCATCGAACGCCAACTTAAACGCCAGGACAGGATCGGCGCCGCCATGCAAATGACATCATCGGTTCCTGAACTCCTGCAGTGACAGCGCCAGGGGCGCTGCGTACACTATTTGTAGATCTAGATGGTCGCGTGCCTCACTGAAAGAACACAGTACCCAACACATTCCTGGATAATTACCAGTTAACGTACGTGTAAAGAGACGTGTTGAGCCTCCGGTTGCAGTCATTCCTTTCCCTACAAGGGCGCAACCGCTTATTACCTTAAGGTACACATAAACTCCCGCTTCACCTAACCACCCACGACAGTTCTAGACCATCGCCGAACCTAACCTGGCGTATATTCTTTCCATAGAAGTGTCGTTGGTTTTTATTATTTCAATTTCAAGAATGTCGCCATCTTCATCTTCCAAAACCCTCCGCGACCGCCTCCAACACGCCCTCCCCCCTTACACAGGTTCTTACAGCGTCGGCTTTCTCGAGCTGGAGCTGCCGGTCCGCGAGCCTCGGCATTTCTCTCATATCAAGCGGAATAACCAGTACGCCCTCAGACTAGACACGGTGCTTTTCGCCGTGTACTACCCCTGCGATCGCGACCCTGTGTCCGGGCCTCAACAGCAGCACCGAAGGAGAGGAGACGGGGAAGAGGCGAACTCCAAGTTCCACTGCGGATGGAGCCGTGAAAGTCGGCATCATGACCATCCGCGAAGCTGGAGGACAGGAAGGAGTTCACACTCCCGTCCGCTTTGGCTCCCTCGCCCGCGCGTCTCAACCTGCAAGGGTTTCGCCCGCTTCTCCAACGTGCCCCATTGGCCCGTGACAACCTACCTTGCGCTGACAAGCATGTTCACCAAGCTGCCGGCGCACCGCAACGCCTGGTTATCCTCCCAGTGGCCTACCGTTGAGCAGGAAGACGACGCCACACTTGTGGACAGCCAAGAAGAAGGCGAGCTAGGAGAAGGTGACGGGGGCGATAAGCACAAGCCAAGTTTCCCCGTTGTCATCTTCAGCCACGGCTTGGGCGGATCGCGTACAATGTACAGCTCCATCTGCGGGGAACTCGCCAGCTTCGGGATCGTGGTAGTCGCCATGGAGCACCGCGACGGGAGCGGAGCAAGGACCTACGTCAACTGCAGCGACAACAACAAGGGCAACACGACGGGGCCGGTGCAATGGGAAAAGTCAGAGAGTCAGGATTCGTTGCGAACCGCAGAACCGCCGGGAAAGGAGCAAAAGCCAATCACAAAGCACAAAAGAGAAGACTCGAGCCCATACTATAGGGTTGACTACCTGTTCCCCAAAGACAATGCGAGAGACACACGGCCGAACAATGCCCGTGGTGTCGACACGGAATTGCGGGCGGCGCAAATCGAGATGAGGCTAGCCGAAATCGAGGAGGCGTTTTACATCCTGGACTTGATAAACTGCGGAAAGGGAGACCAAGTGCACATCCAGAATCTTCGCCAGGGTAGCAACGTGGGTTCCTGTTCGATGGGCCTCAACGGCGTCGACTGGCGAGATTGGTCAGAACGGCTCGACCTAGCAAGCGTCACCATAATGGGCCATTCCTTTGGCGCAGCGACCGCAGTAGCGGCTCTCAGGTCCGAGAAAAGATTTACCTGGATCACCCAGGGCATTCTGCTTGACGCGTGGGGCCCCGCAACCCCGGAACGTACCGAGAAAGAAGCGGTACGGAAGCCGGTATTGTCCATCGGAAGCGAGGCGTTTATGCACTGGACGGAAAATTTCGACCGGGTCGAGCAAATATGCCAGGAGGCACGGGCGGCAGGAGCGCTTTGCTGGATGACGACGATCAGAGGATCGACACACTTGTCGCAAACCGACTTGGCTGTGCTTTATCCAAATTGGATGTCGTTGCTTATGAAGACAATCGTGAATCCTAAGCGCGCCATATCCCTGACAGTGCATTCGGCACTTGAGTTCCTGAAAGTCGTTCTGCCGAGGCAGCAGACCCGGTTTACCAGGGCGTGGGCCGACGAGCAGCTGCTGACCAACGCCGACTCCGAAACCAAGGTTTTGTCTGATCACCGACCTGACGACAAACGGGTCGCGGCCCGGCTAAAGATCCCCAACGAGTTCTCGCTGCGGCTTAGAAACGGATTTAGGGTACCAACGGACGCATCCGGGAGGCCAATGAAAGGGCTGGTAAACTGGGGTGCTGGAAACGAGATTTGGTGTCATCAATCACCGGGCCGTGATCTTGTTGATCAGTACATGAGACGGAATGGCTGGATGTCTGACTCGACTACGTAGCCTGCAAGGTCCCATTTTCCAAGTTGAACTCTTTTTCCTGGCTGGACGTAGATCCCGGTCGACCGAACAACCAGCCTGAATATCCGCCAGCAGTGATTGAGCAGCAGGCGCACCGTCGGTGTCAAGCCTCGCGTGAGCTAATGCCTGCTGTGTAAGCAACATGGTCAGCGGAAGCAATGTCTCGATCAGGTATATGATGGGACCCTTCTTTGCACATAGACGGGCATGTCTCGGCGCTGAGAAAGGAAATCCGCTGAGGTCGACAGGTGTAAGAAACTGGCAGAACTAAGCAGTGTGCTGATGCCATGCATGTTTGCCGACTGCCGGCTAGGCCGTTCATATTAACTGGTCAAATAAGTCAAGAATAGCAGCGCGGGTATTCCCCACGGGGTCGGGCAGGGCGGCAGGGCCAATGGCGTTCGCATCCAGACCCTCATGCTCGGGCGGCAGATCATGGAGGGAGAAGAAAATAACAGGCGAGAGGAGGAACGGGGTGGTTGAGACGATGGCGAGAGGCGGGGTGGAAGCGAAAGAAGACTGAGGAACGCGTAATGCTCAATCTATGAATATTTAATATTGCTCTGAGCGGGAAGAGGCGCCATTCTAAGGGGCCGGGATGCTAGGTGCGGCGGGGAAACAGTCCGATGCGTACGGGGAAAATTGGCTGGGTAATATGGTTTGCGTTCTTCGACCAGGAAAATCAACGAGCGTGGCGGTTTCGGCGGCCTTTGGCGGAATCCCGAACCACCATGGACAACCTGCGTGGTATCACAGAGTGGCATTGGCGAGTTGCACGCCCTGGACAAGTGAGCCTCAATGGAGCGCTTGCCCAGACACCAAGACGATGCACGCCGAGCCGATGCCCAGGCCGGTTCCGTAGAGTCAAGCGCAAACAAGCAACATCCAAGAACGAGCGAGGGCACAGTTACCAAGAACCGATCTCCGGAGGTCAGGGGTGCATACGACCACGGGCGCACGATGCGGCAGATCGGAGGAGTTGCAATGGTGACGATGTTTTTGTTGCCCAGGGGCTGGAAATCGAGATCGACCGGAGGCTCATGTGCACAATATGGCAGTACCTTAGCGTGAATGTGCCTGATCTGCTGCGAAGAGGATGGAACTCGCATGTATGTACAATAAGCCTTGCAGTGGTACTGTGGTGAACCTTACCTACTACATTTGGCTGGGCAGGAGCCTCGAGGGCTCAATCAATTCGTGCTTATCTCAAGATCCAGGAACTTCGAATAGGTAAAAACGAGCTCCATGGGCATTGCAGCAGCAGGGCTCGGAGGGAAGATGTTGAGCTGCTCGTCAAGGCCAACGTTGAGCTGACGTTTGGTGAGGATGGACGTCTTGGTGTTGGGGGGAAAAATGCCAAGTGTTCCAAGAAACCCTGGCTCTTGCCAGGGGGCACACCCTCGTTGTGGCTCTCTCCTTCCATTTGGGTGGCTGCAGGGGTCCGGGCGCCTGGCAACGCCTCTTTGACGGGCATCTTGGTTCTCCTGACGTGCAACCGCCGACCTCCTATCGTTTATGCCCTTTCCCTATGGAATTTCGAAGATGCAGAGGTCGTCTGGCACGCATTTTGCGTTTTGCGCATGAAAGCCGTCAGGAAGTTCAACGCCAGGGACAGGACAACCTCGAATGTATCTACCGCACCCGACGTTACCTGTCTTCAACTGCGACCGAGCACACCTTCCCCGTTTTGTGCTCGGCCTGTTTTCGTTAATTATTTTGCCCGCCCGAACACCTACACGAGGCTGTTTGGATCTGTGTCACCACCACACTCGACATCTCGGGTTGTGGAACCTCAGACGAACAAAATAGCAGCACAAGACCTGCCCGCTTTGAGTACATGGCTGCAGCACGCCGTGTCCAGCAAGCCGAGTATTCATTTTGCCGCCGTGGAGCTGAAGCGGTGAATGGCCGAATGCCCACGCCAGCCTTGTCTCTGTTTCTCGTGTCGTGCTCTGCTGCCTCCACGACAAGCGGCGGCAAGATGCCAGTGCATCATCCTTGCCCGGTCTTGTCTTGCGTGTTCTCATTTTTATCTCATTTTATTTTATTTCTTCTTTTTTCGCGCATCTGCATAGTCATACGGCAGTGCAGCAGGACCACTAGCTCGGACAGCCTGGTAGGCATCGGTCTCTTCTGGTCTGAGAGATGATGTGCTCCGTTGCTGTGACTGGGACTAAAAGCAGGTTACGCAAACAACCACGGGTTGGGCACAAAGGGGAAAAAATACCCCGACTTCATTTCTTTCCTCATCCCTCCAACGAGGGAGCTGATCCCGAGAATCCCACCTCCCGCGGGACAGTCCATTGTAATAATACCCGTGTTGATTCCCAGGCAGGAGTGCGACTCTGCAGGTCAGGTCCGCTCGCCACCGGATGAAGAGCGAACGGAGGCAAGGCATTTTATCCGTGGCCCCGGACATCTTGCATTCACCCAAGCAGCTGCGGCTACGCGCGCCAAATTTCAGACATTGCTCCCTCACTTGCGGCAGCTCATAGTCAGTGGGCTCTGTCCCAGATCCAGCTTTGCCAGCAAGGGGTCACACCACAGACCGCAGGTACAGCTTCCTCAAGGCTCCCCCCTTGCCCTATCTACTTACAGCTTACAGTGTTTACCTCGCGTCCAACCACTCCTCTCCAAATGCCCATGCCATACTCTCGCTTCGCTGCGCCTTTGGCCCACTTGATCCCTACAATACCTCTCCTCTGCTTCCCCGGTCCTCCCGAATCTCTCTCCTCTGTGTTGTGGACGCTGTTCTTTATCTAACCCCTGACCCCCGTCGCCATGGACATCCTATTCTCTCCATACGGCGTCGGGTGCCTGCCCAAGTCAGCCATGGCTGAGGTCCAGCAGAGGACTGAGGAGCTCCTCACATCTAGCAGCTTCCAGCGCATGTTGGAGCTGGAGAAAAAATACAAGGTGCGTGGTGGCCCTCTTGCTACCCCCCTTGCTGGGTCGCTGCATGTCTTTGTCGTCGCTTGTCTTACACTGACGTGTGTCTCTAACCTGCGTCTGCATCCCGACAGATGGAGCGATTGCGTGGGACTCAACAACTACTTCCCCCGCCCTCTCGGTCTTCCACCGAACAGAAAGACGGGCCTCCCCCTCGGCCGCCTCGTCCTGACCATCTGTCCCAGGAGCAAAATTATCTAATGCTGAGAATTGCGCAGAGGAGTGTTATCGTACCTTCTCTTTCCATTACCATCCCCCCGGCCACAGACTACGATAAAGGGGACCACTTCAGCGACGGAGAGGAAGAGCAACAGGGTGAAAAGCATGCTGGTCTTGGCACTCCCACGAATAGCGAGGTATTGCACAAGCAAGTAAAGTTCCTCGCGCCAGAGGACGGTCAGGACCAGGAGGTCGACGAAGATGAGGAGGAGGACGAAGCCATGTCAGAGCAATCATCAATATGTCAGTCGCCGAGTTGGGAAGGCTACGGCCAGAGAAAGAAGGAAAAGAAGTTGGAGGCCGAGCGCCGCAAACGAGAAAAGGAGCGGACTGAGAAGGAAGCCAAAGCGGCTAAAAAACGGAATACTACCAGACTGAGCAAGCCTCCGCCGCCGCCGCCGCCGAGAACTGCCAGTTACGACCCGAGGCCTAGTGGTATAACAAACGCGGACCGCTCAATGTCAGACCCGTTGCTCACCAACCAGCATCTTCTAGAAGCCAGCCAGGCCATTCACAGGCCTGAGGATGTTGGAAGGGCGGCCTCGGCCGACGACCTGCAACAGAACTGGCGACATCGCCATGCTGTTCCCGAAGTCCTCTCCGGCCCCAGATCTAAAATGGAACCGTCTGGGAGCGGCAAGAAGCTGAATGGGGAAACGGAGAAAACCTTCAGAGCACAGGCCATACCTCCATCTTTCGCATGCAGGCCGGAAGTGCGATCTTTCCGAGATGCACGCCCGCCGTCCGCCTCGAGGACCCCAATGCTCACAAATGGAGCTCGCCGGGAGGGGTACGTTCACTATCAAAGGGCGCAGAGCCAGGAACGGGCAATGGCTGCGCTTGCGGATGAGCAACTTGTTGGAAATCTTGGCCAGGTCTACCCCCCAAGGAGCAGCTCTCAGCAGGATCAAGAACCGAGACGGCTTTCCCTGACGCAAGAAGCAAAATTCGCCGCAATGAAGCTCGTAGGCATGAGAGGGACTCCCGCAGTGAGTGATGATATTGTGAAAAGTACCAGTTCGAGCACCCAGAACGATTACTTTACCTTCAAAGCCGTCCCGTATTCCGCCTCCGGCTCAGAAATTACGCCGTCGATGGGGAATATGCCTACATTACCCAGGAGTCGGGATGGGCCGACGACGCAGACACATGTCGACTCACATCCTTTGGCCGCGGTTGCTGCTTCATCACACAATACTCGTGGATTGGATGAGAACGCCCTTGTCAGGCCACCCACGTCCCAAAATTCTGCCAGTTCATCAGATCCGTCAGTTGCCGGCCCGTTTTCCAGCCACAACAGCAAGAAGGCTCGTAACATGAAGGGTGCCGCGATGGCCGCTCTAAGCATGTCCAAGAGTTCTCGGGACCAGCCAGAAGTGTCCAAAAAGTCTGTGTCAGCGCCACCTTACTTGAAACTGCGAGCTCTGATGCATTCCCGTGCGCAAACTCATGCAGAGGGCGGCAAGGTGCAGCTGGCCACCGACAGAGCCCCAGAGGGATTCTCGGTAAATATCCCCACAACACCCTCATAGCCCGGTGTGATAAATTTCTAATGGAATCCAGAGTCCCATGGTGACCCCCGCGGTTCCCGACCCAGTCAAGACAACCGAGACAAGGGCTCCGGAAGGGTGCCGGGCTTCAGAGGCTTCTTCGTCATCATCCGCCTTTGAAGACGGATCGGCACTTCCGTCACCGGCCACAACTCCGGACACTTCACGGCCACAATCAGCAAAAGACATTCCTTTGGCTGCAAGTGAGCCCCGAAAAGACCTGCCTCAGCGTTCCGGCCTGCAAGATGACGAACGCACACTTCGGGCTTCTCTCGATTCCAGCAAATCGAGCACTCCTCGCCTGGTTGATGCCGAAGTACGCGAGGGCGTGGAGATGGATGATCAAGACCGATGGAGTAGGACAGCCTTGCCAATTGATATTGACGCTGACCCTCAATCGCCAACGACTTCAGAGCCAAACATTGGCAGCTTGGACGCTGCCGATCAGTGGTTGCCAAACTACCCGCCGGCTTCCCCCAAGACGACCCAGCAGCCCATCTGCGAAACCTTCCCTACGGCGGTGCAGCACCCGCAGCCGCGCAAACCGTTTGAGAATCACGGCCTCAGTCGCTCTAACACTGACACTGTCCTTATGGTACCGCCGCGATCCAAGAAACGGGGTCATGCTAAGCCTAACGGCCCGATGGGAAGCCCGAAGGAAGCTTCTTCCCCAATTGTGCAGGCAGGCGGGGACATTGAAAATACTTATGAAGGACTTGGGGTTGCCGGCGAAGGGGATAGACTGGCTCAGACACCGACCGTGAGGCCAGGTGTGGATGGAGATGATAGGCACATTGATGAGCGCTTGGGTTGCTCAAGATCATTGAGCGATAGTGCGGTATCCCTTGAACAGGTGAACGTTAAGATGAAGGAGGTAAAGGAAGAAAAGCATAAGAGACAATATCACCAAAGACAGACGGAATCAAGAAAGCCGGATATCGAGGCGGAATCAGAGTGGGCCGGACGGAGGGACGAGGTTCAACAGACTTCCGATGGCCATATGCACCGCAACTGGACATCTGGCTCAATCTCCTCGACGAGTTCGAACGTTCTCTCTTCCGGTCCAAGATCACCTGCAGATTTCCAACTCCCCAGCAATCCTTATCTTGCGGAATTTTCAGAGCCAGCCAAGGATCAGGCTACGTTTCCCGAGATTTCAACGTCTGCCGGATCGCCGTCTCCTCTGGCCAGCCCAGTGTCTCGTGCAGCTTCGAACCCTTCGCCACAGCCTCGGATGCAATCATCGGCAACGAGTTCACCAAGAGCATCCACGCCGGCCGGTCGACATGGCGGAATAGTACCAGTGTCAATACTCAAGCAGCCAAAGAACGCGACGGTCGAGCCGGCGGCGACGACACCCAAGGCGCCTGTCCTTTCAGCGATTCCAAAACACATGCAGTTGCAGGCGGGTCTCTCGGTCCGGCCACCAGCTGCGGCGGCAGAGACGCGCATGGCCCCGATTGCCAAGATGTTTGTGGAGTGCTGCAACTGCAAATTCTACCATGACATGCCGTCCAAGATTTATGAATGCATGGCCAAGCCAGACGCGGTGGTGGAGGATAGGGCGCTAGGGATTTCGGGTGCTATTACAACCATGGTCAAGTGCCCATGGTGCCATCACAACATGAGCAGAAATTGCTGTGCCGGTTATGCGGCGGTGGTGTACCTGAAGGAGAAGCTCCATTGACACTGAAGGGAGAGGGTCGGGATAGTTTTGGCTCAGAGCGAAGCAGTGGAGGTGCACATTGGGTTTCCTTTGTTACACACGCCTGCTTTCTTTACATTTTCTTGCCAAAGGAGAGCTTCAAGCAGTGCCAAGGCATAGCCACTGGACTCTGGTGGTTCTTCTTCTTGGCTTCTGTTGCTCAACTCGGTCTCAGTTTCATACCTTATCACCCAGAAGACATTCTCCCACAGCATAGTCATGCATTACATTTCATTTGTTGCAGCATATTCGGTGTGGATTACGAGAAGAAAAGCCTGTCTTTTTCGAGTTTCGTAGTGTTCAACATAGGATTGTACCGATATATTTCATGGGATGGGAAGCTGAGTAGATGCGATGCGGTGATAGTCGCCAAGCAACAAGGGTGCACACTTTACCTCCTCAACATTCCTAGAGGGGATGAAATACACATGTATACATGGACATATGGAGAGGCGTTTTGCATGTCGGCCGCCTAATAATCACATCACGGCAGTCTTCAAATTGTTCTGCTCTTATATGCTTCTTGTGTGTGAGGTGCAAGTGTTACATCCAACAGTTTCTCTATAACAACAGGGCAGGCGACTGAGATCAGTCTGTTACCGCCATTTCGGAATTCGGCTCCTGATAATCAACATGCACTGCCGGAAGTCCGCCTGCCGCACGTTCTTAAGCCCTTGTCGTGTGAGTATTGATGAAGCTTACGTCGCCGTGCGGGAGAGAATACATGGAGGACGATGCAGTACAATACTTTATTTGATGGACAGGGAATTTGCATGATTCTGGGGAAGAAGCACCGGCAGTTGGAGATGCAGACGGGACGATGGAGCTTTGACCACATAGTCTTGGCATTAAGTCATTCCTTAATCCTTATCCAGGGCCCCTGCCAGGGACGCTCATGTGATGATAAGATAGGATGGATTGATAAGATATCCTCAGATGTCATCATGCCACTCTTTGCTTTTTGGCCCACCTCTTCGCTCTCCACTTTCTTTTGTGGGTCATCGGACCGGGGTCGAGAAGCTTCTTTTCGATGACGCCGGGATTTTGAACTTTGCCCGCATTGTCAATTGGGGCGTAAAATCCGATCCTCCGGCTCGGATCTCTTCCAGACGTGCGATTACACAGCACGGCGACTCACACATAAGCCGGCCACAACGCCAATCTCTGCCACTAGAATTCTACCCTTTCTTGACTGTGGGTTCTATCGTGCACCGACGGTTCAAAAACGCTTCCAGCTCCACACCTTGTGTGGTGTATGGACTGGCGGCGTCATTCGACGACTTCCCGAAAACGGTCATATTTCCTCCTCGCAAGACTTAAAGACAGAAATTTCTGCTGTCGGTCATGAAGGCACCTTCTTGATCTCAACTACCAGATGGCTCCATTCACCGCGACCGCGCAGAACACATCCGGCGCTGGCCAGAACCATGACAGAATAGACCGCCATGTCCCGCCGAGCGCTCCCGACGACCTCCCCAGCGACCCGGCTGATATCACGGCCGTCCAGAAGATGCTCTCGGCGACATCGGGGAGCTTGTTGACTGGTCTTCTCGGTATGGCGTCTCTCCGCTCCTATCCATGGATAGCAAATATCTAACTTCCCGCATCCTATAGCTACCCCTCTCGATGTTGTCCGCGTCCGATGGCAGTCTCAGGGCATTCTCTCGGCACAGCAGCCTGCCATCAATCCCGCCGAGCTCTCCAAAGTCGCCTTGTCCACCCCGAATGCGTTCCGTCCCTCTGAACTAGGCGTAACAGCCTGCTGCCGCGAAGTCTTCTTCATGAACAACACCTCGGACGTTTGCATCGTGGGCCCGCGCATCTCCCTCAACAACACCTCCGCCCCTGCAACAACGCTCACCAACAACTCCCTCAACCCCTCCCCGATTGCCTGCGCCGTCGAACAGACCCAGCAGCGGACCTTCAACTCAACTTTTGACGGCCTGCGCAAAATCGCGCGCAACGAAGGCCTGCTGACTCTCTGGCGCGGGCTGTCCCCGACGCTGATAATGGCCATACCCGCCAACATAATCTATTTCACGGGATACGACTGGCTGCGGTACCACCACAACTCGCCCATCGTCAGGCAGCGCGCCGTGCGCGACGAGTATGCGCCCCTGATCGCCGGCTCGGTGGCGCGCGTGCTGGCGGCCACGGCGGTATCCCCCATCGAGCTGTTCCGCACGCGCCTGCAGGCCGCGCAGGGCCACGCCACGGGGCCGGGGGGCCACCTGGCCGAGACGTTCCGCAGCGTGCAGGACATGGTGGGCGCGCACGGCTACCGCTCGCTTTGGCGGGGGCTCACCCTCACCCTCTGGCGCGACGTGCCCTTCAGCGGCATGTACTGGTGGGGGTACGAGACGATCCGGGGCCGGCTGACGGACGCGCGCGAACGGGCTCGCGGCAGGGGTTTGGAGTTGTTGGACCGCTCCGGAGACGACAGGGTGCGTGCGCGCCGCCGCTCCCAGAGCAGGGAGAAGCACGCCGAAACCTTTACCGACAGCTTCATCGCCGGCGCCGCGTCCGGCGGGTTCGCGAGTATCGTGACGATGCCCTTTGACGTTGGCAAAACGAGGACGCAGGTGTTTCGGGATACCAGCACCAAGACGGCTCCGCCGGCGGCTTCGACAACAACGGCAGCGGCGGCGCGGGGAGCGGGAAAGGCGGCGGCTTCCGTGGCCGCCGAGGAGCAGAACATGGCCCGCCTGCTGTGGCACATCTTTCGCACCGAGGGCATCCCCGGCCTGTTCAGGGGCTGGATTCCCCGCACCCTGAGGGTTGCCCCCGCGTGCGCCATCATGATCAGCAGCTACGAGGTGGGCAAGCGCGTGTTCCGCGGCGTCAACGAGCGGGCGCTGCTCAGGGAGATGCAGCATCAGCGTGAGCATGGGCATGGGCGCGAGCCCTGAGCCAGGCGCTCTTTTCTTCCCATTTTACGCCTGTAAAATTCTAATCTTCATCTGTATCCACTGCATCTCGTGTTCTGGCCGGGTAATCTCTACCTAGAAACAGCATGTTTGGCGTTTTGATTTGCTTCCCTCTTTCTCCAGAGCGGTTCGGAAAGGCGGGCATTGTAAAACACTATTTCCTCCCTCCTGGCCAGCTGAGAGTCGCTTACATACATGTAACATCCATCTACACATACATATGGTGAGCGTTGCAGAGGAAAATTCTCCCGGCTCACAAAATAGTAAAGATAGAATGATGCTTGTGCAGTGTAGGATGGTTTTGGGATGATGAGGTGGGAGTTGTACAATTCAAGAGCGTTTTCTATGCTCTGCCGTGAACAATTCACCTGAAATGTAAGAGTTCACGGGATGTTGCAAACTAGCCATTGTCTCTACCTCGGCCAGTGCTCTTCCCATGTCCGCAACGTCTGCTCCTGGTTCTCGATTGACTCACTGTTGATGGCGCAGTGGCGTCCGCTCCAGTTTTGACGGTATACATATTACGGGCGCCTGGTGCCATCTCAGGGCGCGGTTGCAGAGGGGTCTAATGCCCAAGCAGGAAAGCACGGTCTTCCCTGGATCTTAACAACTGGAGAATGTGGTGCGGGCGTTGTGTCGGCCGAAGGAGTGCTGCTTATTGAGCGTCATGTCGACAATAGGAGACACCAAGACAGAAGGACCACATCATATATCGCATCGAGAAGCAGTAAATAATAGCCAAGAAAAAGAGGTCTTCATTGCAATATCCGGCTGATCCGCAATCTTTTCTAGTGGTATCATCAGGCGGGAGCTAAAAGCGAAGCAAAATATGGCAACGCGACGAATGTAGCAGGCAAAGTATTCAACATGACAATCCTGCGAAACGCGTCGGTAGGACGAAAGGTAAGAAATCAAGAAATCGAGGAGTGGTTGGTATATTACGAGTGCCGACTGCGAGTCTGGAAGCCATCGAGATAAATCGGGAGGCGCCGGGTGCGCCCCTTGTGAGAAGCAAAGAAAACAAGGTCGATTGGAACCGGGGCGTGAAAGTCTTCGGTTGTCTTTTCCGTTGTTGTTGAGTCAATCTCGGTTTGATTTCGGATCCACAGGCAATCACCAGCCCAGCAGGGATCACCGACGGATAGGGGCTGGCGGCGAGCGGGCACCTGATGCTCCCATGCCCTCCACGCCCCCAGTCAATTCTGCAACTCTAGCCTTGATGCGGGCAACACGGGATTCGATAGCTATGAAACATGTTAACTTGGGTCAGTATGAGCTGCTGCGGGTAGCACTCACTCTCCTCTCCGCTGGTGTCGTCATCTGCATCGGCAGTCTTGGACGGGCCTGAGATCCCCGCCACCGGCCGGGTGTTCTGGCGTTGGGCAGCTCGCTCTGCAGCGTTCTTGCGAATTTGAGCCCATCGGTCCTGTGGGTCTACCGCGCGAGCCACCGGTGCCGGTGGAGGCGCAGCTTCCTGTTCACTAGGCTTCGGCGAAGAGAGCGGTGAGCGGGAGTGCCTAGCGATAGGAGGCGGCACTGCGTCGTCAACATCATCGGCATCGTCATCCGGAACGAAAGCAGGCTGGTCGAGAAGGGGACCCTGGTCAAAGCGGGAGAATTCGTCCTTTGCGGGTTCTTCAGGGGATGGCGGTGCTGGTGCTGGCTTGACTGGAGCAACAGTCACCGGTGGTCGGATAGAAGCGGGA
This sequence comes from Canariomyces notabilis, assembly GCF_033297395.1. Classification (NCBI taxonomy): domain Eukaryota; kingdom Fungi; phylum Ascomycota; class Sordariomycetes; order Sordariales; family Chaetomiaceae; genus Canariomyces; species Canariomyces notabilis. The sequence continues at coordinate 1,385,234 of NW_027041824.1, forward strand.
GAAACGGGAGAAACCGGGGATGCAGACGAAATGGGAACGGGAACCCGAGTCGGAACTGCCGGAGAAGATGGCGGGGCGACCCGCTCTTCTTTCGGCGCCGCAGGCTTGGGCTGTTCTCGTTGCACGGCTTTCTGAGGGAGAGCTGGTGGAGCGGGGGCAGGAGCGGGGGCAGGCGAAGGCGCGCGAGCAGGAGCTGGAGCTGGAGTCGGAGCCGGAGCCGGAGCAGAAATAGTAGAAGCAGGAGGCTGCTCCTCTATGGCAGCAATTGAGCTGAGTTGCTCCGGGGCGTTTTCAGGCAGCTTTGACTGCCTGTTTTTACGACTGAATAGCTTCTTCAAGCCACCACCGCCGCTAGCCTTTGGAACATCCTTATGGAGCTTCCGCTGCTTCTTACTGTCGGGACTCGCATCGGGCTCAGGGGAGACCATCTGATCCCGCGCCACCTCCATGCTCACCAGGTCTTTTGGTGGCGGCAGCGGCGAGTTGCGCCCCGTTTCCGACAAGCGCTCCGCTGGATGGAGCTCCTTGGGCGCCTCCAGCCCCTTCTCGGTTTGGTTTGGCGTTCTCGGTCTTTCGTCACGGCGCGGGATCGAGGACGACGATGGCACAGTGGTCGAGCCGGACTGCGTGGCCGACGAGTGCGTCTTGGGAGGCAGATCCGGGCGGCGTTCGCTCTCTGGCGGCACGGTGGTGGTGTGCCCGTTAGTGTGTGTAGCGCTCCCAAAGCCACGACCAGCACTAGAATCAGCGAGGTAAGCCTCTCGTATTGCCTCTTTGTCATACTTGTTAGCCCACTTGACTGCCGGCGATGCTTCGCTTAGGATGCTTGGTTGAAGTGTAAGAACGCTGTTGGTCTTCTCGTTCAGCCAGTCAGTGTCTTTCCGCCCACGCCGCTCCTGCGTCTGTTGCTGGTGCTTTTGTTGCTCTTGCATCTGGAGCTGCAACGCGGCGGCCTGGATTTTGGCTTGCTGGTCAGGGCCAATGCTCGTCCTACTCAAACTCATAGTGCCGCTTGGCTTCAAGTGGCCATCCCCCTTCTCAAGAGCGTGCTTGCCGGTCGACTTGCGCCTGTTGATGCTGCTTTTGCCCCGACGGGTCCAGCTGAAGAAGCCTTTTTTCTCTGCTATGTACGCGCCCTCCTCAGGATCCGGTGCCGCCCCCTTGACAAGTTCCTCCATGACCAGCCAGCGGCCTGTCCGAATGATCGTTTCAATCACGGCGCAACGTCCAAAGACCGACTTCCTCTCGGGGGTCTCTTCGGGTCCCAAACTGGTCATCCACACCCACCAGAATGCGTCGTCAAGATCGAAACGCGTGATGCTTGCTAATTCGCCGGGTTCCAGTTGGTGCTCGTTCTCCAATCTCGGCTTGTGGGATTGGGAGCTTCGCTGTCTCACAGTCGTCTCAATCGGAGGGAGCACTTTGTCTGGCGGCAGTAAGAGGTTCGACGTGCCGCGCTCGTCCACAAACCCCGATGACAGGAAATCTGCCCATGACGGCGTGGTCGGCCGACCTAGGTCCCCATTGCCTGAAGCTGGTGTGCTTCTCAGCCCCTGCTGCCGTCGTCGTATAGCAAGCACTGATTCATCTTCCATCTCGTCCTCTTCCAGGACACCCGTAAAACCGATATCTTCGAATCTAGACCATGATGCATCACGAAGACTCGTGGAATGCTTTGAACTAGAGACAGCTTGTGACTGATTTGCGGCAGAGATTGCCCTCAGGACTCTGCGGCACTCTTCGGTCAAAGCCTGTATGGGGTCCTCATACTCGGACCATTCCTTCAACGCCTTATCCTCATCCCGGTATTGGAAGTGGTTGGCCCGTCGGAGGAGGGCAAAAGGAGTCGGTGACACAGTGTCGACGATCATGGCAACCCTATAGGTTGATGTCTGCAAAAGGGCCGGCCGCTGAGGCGGGTATTCGGTTTCCTGGAGTAATTTCAGAAGAGACATGGGTAGCAGCGAAATGCCGCCACGAGTTGGCTCGGGGGCGAGGGACCGTAGGTAGGCGAAAAACAAATGGCTCGTGGCGTCGGCGGCACTGCGCAAGATCTGTCAGCAAATCTCGTCGACTCGGAAGGGGGCAAGGACAGTGAACTTGCCTGAGCCAAGTCTTGTAACCGCCTTCGAACCCGGTGCCATTGTCAACAAATTCGAAAGCCCACCAAGCCGCCATGCGTGAAAGTTTGCGGCCGCCGAACCCGTTTGTCTTGCTATGCGCCGCAATTGCGGCGAGCAGGTCAAAGAAGTCAAAGATGATCTTTGACCTAGCACTGTTGTCGACACTGAGCGGGATGAAAGTCTTGAACGAGTCTCTGGCCATGTTGGAATCTGTAGGCAGCGTCAGTTGTGCTCGCACGGTCTTCGTCCAGAACAAGGAGCGCGCATACCCTGCTCTCCAACCTTGAAGAGCTCGTAGGAGTCCCAGCTGACGACGCCGCCTTGGAGTCTACTCCAGCACCATTTGATGACTCCGGAGATAACCTGTAGCACGAATCAGCGCCCCGAGCACGGCTTGCATGACGCAAATTACGGCGACATCGTACCATTGGCTCGGTCATCCGCAGCTCCTGGGCCAAGGCCTCCCCACGCAGCAGCTGGCCGCCATCCTTGCCGTCAAAAAAGTGCCGTATAAAGGTACGGACTGCGCTGGGATCGGACGTCGGGCGGAACGGAAGCAGCAGGAAGGGGTGATCGAGTGCTGGAACAATAGGGTTAGCTAAACCGTTGTGGTACTTTACAGGGCCGCAAGCGAGCCGGTGGGGTGGAGGATAAGCGCAGGCGCAGGGAGGCTTGATGTCATACCTCGAGCCTTAAGCTCCTCGGTACAGAAGCGAATCAACTCTACCACCTCTTCGGGCTCGATGGTTTTACGGGTCCACGCGTCGTCCCACCGCGGCTTTTGCGGCTGCTGATCGCCAGATTGTTCGGATTGGCCCTTCTTGGACTTGTCTCTGCCCTTAAGGCGGGAGAAGAGGCCCGGCATTGTGGCTCAAGCCGCTTTTCTTCGAATCGGGGGAAGAATGAAATCGGGGGGCTCTCGACGGTGACGGCGAGGCAGCGTCGGTGTGCTGGCGGAATATAAATCTGGGTCGCCAACCATGTGCGAGAATGGAAAGGAAAAAAATTGAGAGAAAAGGAAATATTGGGCTGAAGTATGGCCAAGGTAAACGATTGGTTTTCGTCGTAGCGTTGTTTTGACGCGGCCCCTTGTAAGGTTTGAACTAGGCTATTGGAGACTCTTGATCAAGGTCAGTTACTGTAACGCTACCCCGACGATTGGAAAGACGATGAAGGGTATCAAAGCATTGGCGTAGTAAAAAAGAACTGAGAATGGGAGAATGGGGGGAAAAAAGGAAGAACGAAGCGCTGCCGCCTTCAGCAGCGGGTGTCGAGAAAGCCTTCAGGGGCTCGCGATCAATCAATCACGTCCAAAGTCGAGCAGCCAGGAAATTGCCTGTCCCGGCCGGAACCGCCTTCAGTGCCCTCCACGTTCAAGTTCGAGTATCGTTTGGCTGGAGCTAGCCGCAAAAAGCGACCTCATGTCTTGGAACCCAGGCTTAAATAGGATTAGGCTCTGCACCCACGACCACACCACGTTCAGGAACAGCACACTCACGGCTCCTGCATGCCCTTTAACTTTTAAATGAAACGAATGGGTCGTGTCATGGGCACCAACGCTGCTCCTCGCTGGGACGCGGCCATGATATTCTTGAGGGTAACATCTCTCACTTCGGCCGATCACAGTGCCTAGGTCTCCAGATTTCCGGGCGGCCTCAACGTGTAAAAGCATCAGGGTCCTGGGGTTCTAGGTATACTTGAACCATCTTATTCATTTCGTCCGCACTCCACCCGATCTGAAGAACTGATGATTGCCATCTTACATTACAGTACTGTACGGATAGCCTCCCACTAATAATGCCGATTAGCAGCATTACAAGCACTATCTTACGCACCTTAACACATACCTAGAGCCTCGATCCTCGCATGGTCGTGTTCCGTATATATCTTGCTTATGACCTTTCCTACCTTCATAGTCTATCTTGAGTCCTGGCGGCTCTGGCTCTGGCTCTGGCGCCCTGGCTCTAGCACTTCGGCACGGCACTTGCGCATTCTGCCGTCACACCAGAACGCTAAAGCCTGCATCACACAAAAATTTCGCGAAGCCACTCGACGTCGCCCCACAGGCACGGCTCTTAGGCCCCATCCATCTTCTGTATTCACAGTTCCCCCGCTCTCGACATTGCCTTGAGAGAAGAGCCAATGCCGCGTCGAATTGATCCTGTCAACGCAGTGCCAACTCACTCCAACATTTGGTTACTACGTGGAACATCACAAATCACAGGCCTGCCCGCAAGCCATCGGTGAGCTCATTCGTGGCTGTCGATTGACCAACAAAACCCAACCGGACAGCCCGCGTTCCCGAGCATGGATGTGAGTTGGCATGGTGCCTTATCAATGATGGGTGTGGTTCCAAACAACTGGCAAACCATCTTTTTTTCCGCACAATTACCTGCATAGCGCCATGTTTTTGGGCAGCAAACCCGTCTCGAACGCAATTCACACCAACTAGGTAAGCTCTAGAATTCGCCTTGCCGTTCATTCAACTTCCATCGGAGTGCTGCTGCAATGCCCACTTGCTCCCGCGTTACCTACGGCTGGCCGAGAGATGCGGCTGGTCGGAACTCGTTGCAATGCGTGCATTGACGATGGGGCCACGGGACCTTGCATCCCCGGTCCCAGTGCAGATGGAAGCCGCAAGTCAGACACTAATTACATACAATACCTGACAGTAACGCAAGATACTTGTAGCCACCACCAAGACTTTGGCTAACATATAAGAAATCTCGATCAATTCATGCGTCTTTCGCCATGATGAGACATCCAATATCGGTGACCGGAACAATGACTACAAAACGAGGGATCTGTAATATATATTGTATTGTATGTGGGCGATACAGTACGAGGTAAGTTACAGTATGTGACTTCACCCCTGATCCTCTCCTTATCCAATCAACATTCTACATCAAGCGGGTCACTTGCCGTTCTTGGAACCCCTGATTGACTTGTTTCTTTTTACTTCTACCTAACGCTATCTTTTCTTTTTCTTCTATACCTGTATACCTTCTTTTTCATTACTTCATTTTGTGTTCTTCCCTCTTGATATCTTCTCGGGTAGTTTGGTTTGAGCAGCATGTGCCTATTCGAGAGTGACGATAGATCTTTTATTCATTCCTCCCCGTGTCAAAGCAGCCTGACCACCGGTATATCACGTATTAATGTGAGTGGTCCAAGCACACATGCTTCTCAATGCAGGTGACAGCAAAGCAATCACTCATGTTGCGCAGGTTGACGGGGTAAATCCAAGGTAGGAGGATAGTCTGGATGTACATACGTACACTTATCACGTTGGATTCCGAGATGCTCCAATCTTGGCCAGTTCTCGCAGGGCAAGGGATTCACGTACACCAGGCCTTACATAGCTGTGCGTTTAGATACTCTACGTCCAGATCCGAGGTTACCTCACATATGTCAGAATCAGAAAGTTTTTTCCTTAGTTGAGCCGCACTGGCCTTCTGTCGTGATTCCTATCATTCCGTACCATCATGACCCTTTCCCGAACAACAGTCGACCCGTAACTGATTCAAGTCACGTATATCCCTGAGGAGGGACTACAGGAGAACCGCCTCAGCACCTGGCAGAGCGTTAGAAAGGAGACCCTAATTCGGTGCCAAATCCACTTGCCCCTTCCCAGATAAGTAACCACAGCAAACAGCAAACCGGAGACAAAAGAGAAAAACCCATTTGATCAAGCCTCGACCTCAGGCACGACGTTCTCGTCGCTTTCATCGGCCGCTTTGACAGTCCCCTTCTTCTCCACCGCAACCGGCGCCTTCTCCTTGGCTCCGAGGTTCGCCCCAACAACCGACTCCCTCACCACCGCTTCAACCTTCTTCGTCAGACTGCCCTCCGCCACCTCGCCCTCAACCTTTGCCGTCTCTTTCCCCTCACCAGCGCCTTCCTCTCCTCCAGCACCCCCCTCACTAAAAACACTCTCGCCCTCCACAAGCGCCCAATCCACCCTCCCTTGCGGCCCGTACCGCTCGGCAAGCCACTCGTTAGCCAGCCGGAAGTGCCCACAGCTGAAAAACCCCCTAGCAGCGCTCAGCGGGGAAGGGTGGACGCTCTTGAGGACGAGGTGTCTCTTTGTGTCGACCTTTTGGACGCGCTTGCCGGCGGGGGTGCCCCAGGCCATGAAGACGACACCCCTGGTGCGCTTGGTGGCGACGAGGTCAATGATCTTTTGCGTGAAGCGCTCCCAGCCGCGGTTCGAGTGACTGTTGGCCTCGTGCGCGCGCACCGTCAGGCACGTGTTGAGCATGAGCACCCCGCGGTCCGCCCAGGGCGTCAGCAGCCCGCCTTTGTTTGCTGGGGGGTTGAAGGCAGGGTAGTCGTTCTTGAGGCAGATGTACATGTTTTTAAGCGACGGCGGTGCGGGCGTCGGCGGCCGCACTGAGAAAGCCAGCCCGTGCGCTTGGTTGTGGTTGTGGTAGGGGTCCTGGCCTAGGATGACGACTTTGACGGTGTTGAAAGGCGTGTGGCGGGACCTGACGTCGGGGTGGGTAGATTGTCAGTTGCTACGAAACTTGTCGAGCTTGAGGAATGTAGGTAGCTTACCAGCTATACACGTCTTGCTTAGGCGGGAACCACTTCCTGCCTGCGGCCGTCTCTCGGTCCAGGAACCGCTTGAGCTCGAGAAACTCCTTGGTGACGAGCTCGTCCTTAAGGAGGGCCAGCCAGCTATCGTGCAGCGTGGTAATCTCAAGTTGGAGCAGCTGCCTTTGCTCGGGCGTTAGGGAATTGACCCATTTCACCTTGTCAAACTTGGGAGCTGAAGGCTCGTGCGTCGCTGCGGCATTGTTGCTTCCACTTCCACTGGCAGGTGTCGTCGAAGATGCCGCCGGCTTGGGTGCGCCAAAGAACGACATGATATTGCCTTGTTTGGCCTTCTTCGGGTCTGAGCCCGCCTCGGCAGCCGCCTTGCGCTTGAGAGTCGACATGCTGGGCGCAGGAAGCTGTAGCCTGAGGCGGTGACGGCTCTGAGTTGGTGGTGACAGAACAGATGGAATCACACGGCTTCTGAGACGACAGGAGGGAGATGGGAGGGAGAACAGTGGTGATGCGGGGATTGGGAGCCTAATACCCTGAATCTTGAGAGGGAAACGAGCCTACAGACCGTGGTAGGCTGAAATCACCGGGGAAGTTGTGGAATGTTCAATATTTCCACCAAAAACTGCAGGTATCGTCAAGTTCACGAAGAGTGGAAGAAAGTAGGTGTACAAATACCCCAGATTCGATTGAGTTTGGGCGTTGGGAGATAGCGGAGATGAGCACCGGAATCCTGGTCAAACGAGACCCAAACCTCGCAACCAAACAGGGCAGAAGTTGGCTATCCAGCCGACCTTTTTTTTTTTTTTCTTAGTTAGGTTCCTTCAAAAAGCGCGTTTCTGCGGCGCAAGGAGACGCGGTTTTTGGCGTCACCATTTAACACGAACTGCAGGGGGATGCAGGCAGGCCGCAACCATGCAGAAACCAACCCCAGGTGACGTAAAACGAGGATAAGCAGGCAGCTGCGACACCGATATCTCTAACAGAGTCATTGACAAGACTCCGACTCGGCGGGAGAGCACTCAATGGCTCAATTGGATCTGGTTTACCTACACCTGTTGTTCGATGATCTCACAGAACAAGAATGCCGCCCGGGGGTCAGCTTGAATGTGTCCTTGGTGTCAGCGCTAACGATTGGCCGACCCCCGGCCGCCAATGCGCGCCCCATCTCAGCCCCACGCGACCCCATTGGTCTAACGTCCTGCAACCACTTAACGCGGGGGCGGCGGGAGCGCTACCCGCGTGGTCTATCTTATCCTACGCGTGTCCACGGTGTCCATCCATATCTGCGCCCTCCTGACTATGGTCCGCAAACCATGTCTGGTTGCTAGCCAAAAGAATGAAATCCAATTTAAGGATGCCCAGTATTAACCCGCGCGTGCAGACAGACAGACCTTATGTATATGTTCCCCAACACCCCATAGAAACACCACGCCGCATATCATACAGACCCTTTTATACATTTGGCAGAAAGCTCAGCCATCAACCCTTCCATGTCAGCCAGCCAAACACCAACACCACCATCCACGTAACCCTCCAGACGGTGGTCCACAGCTCGGTAACCACAACCGTGACAGCCGACCTGGGGAGCTGCGGACCTTGTCTCCCCTTGACCTTCCACTTGCCAGCATTATAGTAACTATATTCCTCCTCGTCCTCACCCGGGATCTCAATCCTCGGGGCAGCCCTGGCCTTGCCGGGACCTGTTCCCCAGGAGGCCCATTTCTTTCCCGGCCCTTTCTCACGGTGCACGCGCCCGCCATTGGCGTAGCCATGGGTATTACTATGGCTTTTTCTGTCCGCATGATGCTCATGCCCACGTACTCCCATGCCCTCCTTCGACGCATTCACACTCCCGCTGCGATCACGCGTGCCGTGGCCGTTGGCGTGGCCGTACCAAGAATGGGATGACGCCGTGGTGGGCGTCCCCGGCAGGGCATACTCATCGTAATCCTCAATCTTGGCTTTGAAGACGGGTAAAATTCCCCGCCCTGTAGCAGGGAACCCGGGCTCGGCGGGAGCGAGTGCGAAGGGTTTCAGCTTGAGCAGCGGGACGAGGAAGGCGCGGATGACGAGGAGGGCAATGCAAAAGATCGCGAAGCTGACGTAGCGGATGTAGGTGGAAACCTGGCGCGGAAGCAGGCACAGGTGCGTTTGCAGCGTTGGCTTGCCCGAGTCCGGGTACAGGGGGTTCCCTTTGTCGTCAATCGGGTTATACAGGCTGACGAGCAAAAAGCCGGGCTCAGACACGCCCATGGCCATGCTGATGCTCTTGACCGTGATCTCGCGGACGTTCGCCTGTTCCGGTGAGTGCGTGACCTCGCAGTAGTCGTGATCGTCGCCTGAGAAAGCGTGGACAACATTGCCGACTTTCTTGATCAAGTTTTCAGAGTCCTTTTCGCCGAGGACATTTTGGTATTGATAGCCTCGCGAGACGGAGATTGCATTGCGGTGATCTGGGAACACGGGTTGCGTCTGTCCCTTGGCGGGTTTGGTAGGCGGCCATCGTTCACGAAGCGGGCCGCAGGGAGTTCCAGGCGGCCGGTGCAGTGGGACGTGGGTCAACAGGATAGTTGGCAATTCTGGCCCGTTGTTGCCAGAGGTCGGTTTGTCGTCAGATTTGGCTTTGACTCTGACTTTAGTAGTCAGCTGTTGGATTTTGTGCTTGAACTGGGCCAGGTCCTGCGACTCGCCCCGGAGAAACCGCAGCTCCCTTTCAACCGCCTTCTGCTTCGCTTCCCTGACATTGACGAGGAAATGCTCAACGGGCCCGTAAATCTCCTTCAGGTCATGCCGCCTAGCCTCGTCCGAGGAAGCTGCGCTCATAGAGACAGTGTCGACGGACACAAATGTATGATTTCCGATGACATCGACCCGGTTGCCCTCGCCGAAGTAGGTTTCAAATCGATTCCTCACCGGCACCTTGATTTCAGCGCCAAATCCTAGGTCATGGTTCCCGGGCAAGCTGGCAACGAGCTTTCTCCTCTTTTGCGTGACACCAAGTGCGGCCCCTGCTTTTACCCAAGGGTTGAGAAAGATATCGCCAAATCTAGCATACTCCTTCAGCCAATATGCCTCGCGGTATGTTTTATGCCACTTCTTCAGGTATTTCTGTTCGTTTTTGGGATGGGGCCCCCATTCCGGGTCTTCGAACTTGCCATGGGCCGTGACCCACTCCCTGCCGCCGTCAAACAGGTCGCCCAAGAAGAAGATGCTGTCGGGATTCAACTGCCACTGCAGCTGGTTGTAAGACCGCCGAAGGTAGTTGTCCGTGATTAGCATGGTCAGCTGATTGATCGGCCACGGGCGACCGGGGTATGAGTGAGGGTCGATGAGCTGAGGGTCAGCCACGAGAACAACGCGATGAGGGTCTGCTCCGGCAGGCTGTAGCAAGCAGCAGGTGGTCAGCATTGTTCTCCGGCCACACAGTTACTTTGCGTTCTTGTATGCCCAGCTTACCCAGTTCTCCCAATTCTCCCACTGACAGCTCTCAACCTTGGAGTGAAATACCCATCTTTCACCCCATAATAGCACCACGACCCATATGGCGACGAGCAAGTGCGGGAAGCTCAGGAGGCGGTCGTAGGTAAGGTTCCGCCGCAGTCGATGAGCCAGAGACAGAGCGGCTGCATACACCATATGACGACCGCGCTCCCTCCAGAAGCGGAGCAGCGAGTTGAAGGCCACGGCGACGAATGCGCCGAAGTCCTCCAGGGCCGAGGTTGAGTTGCTGGAATAGTCACGATACGACGGCCCTTGCCCTTTCCAATGGTTGCTATGAGGCCGCGTCATGATGGCGAGCCGGCCTCGCCATTCCCCACGGCCCGGCCGCACAGCAATGGGCTATGGGAAGGATAGAAGAGACGGAAGGGCTGCGTTCGTTAGTGTATGTCCAGATCAGGAATCGTCCAAGGTCGATGATCAGCACACGTCAGAGTGGACACGACGGGATCCTGGTTGTATCTCGTTTAAGCTTCAATCTCGTAAAGGGGCCGGTCAGAACATGGTGGCCAAGGTTGTGATAACTGCGAAAAATGATGGCGACGGTCTTAAGGTTCCTTCCAATTCCAGGCGGTTGATTGCATACGGAGTATTCAACCTGTCCGTAAGTTGACGTTACCCTGAAAAAAGAGGCCCCTTGGCTAGGCAGCCCTGCAGTTGGCGTTTGCGGGGCAGGGGCAGAGCTGCAGGGGCCAAGATCACCCATCAGCACCCCTGTTAGCCAAAACGTTGGGTCTCGTAACGTGCCCTTTAAGGCAGGTACCTAATCAACTTGGAATATCTCGGGAGGTTGTCTTTCCTTTGGACCTACCTACCCGATGTCTACGCCGGAACACTAGCCGTCTCCCAACAATTGGGCAGGTCGGTTCCCAAGATATGCGGTAAACAACTTGAAAGCATGGCACAGTGCGGCCAAACCGTCTTAGATGCTCAGGGTTGAAGGCTTCTCTTGATGACCTGACATATTACAGCTGTTCGTATGCTGCAGTGCGAAGACGGGTACAGAGGTATCGCTTACCCATGCGATAATTCGACTATAAGCGTTGTGGCCAAATTTATGGGTTGGGAAGATGCGAGATCAATGGCAGAAGAAACGGAAAGAAAGCAGCCATGCAGCGAAAGCCATGATTGTACGGAGTATGTACAATATGTACAAGGGAGAATGTAAGCTTGAGACCCAAAGGGAACCAGAACATGCTCCAGAGGCCAGACTAATCATCCGCCAGATCAAAAGACCCATGTAAACGACTCCTTAACCTCAAATGCAACCGAATACCTAGAGAGACATCGTCACGTCAGTACTCGAGCAACTCACCACCAGATCAAACAATCCAACATAAAACACGAAACTCACTTGACATCCGCCGCCGAGGCAGCAACCGACACCTCAAACCATCCCTCCTCCGCAATCCACCTGCCCAGCTCCGTATCATAGTAACCAACCGCATACTTATCGATCGGGATCCTAAGGTGCTTTGTTTCACCCGCATCAAGCTCAACCTTTTCAAACGCCACGAGCTCCTTCTCCGGGCGGGGCAGCCGGCTCTTTGGGTCGCGAACGTACAATTGGACCGTCTCGGCGCCGGCCACGGGGCCGAGGTTGCTTATACCCACCGTAAGTTCGATGCTGCCGTTGGGGCTCAGGACCTTGGCGCTGAGCGACGGGCGGCCGTACTCAAACGTTGTGTACGACAGGCCGTGTCCAAAGGGAAACAGCGGCGCCACCTTGACCCGGTCGTAGTGCCGATACCCAATGTACAGGCCCTCTCCGTACACCACCTGCAGGTTCTCGCCGGGCCAGTTGTGGTACGCCGGTGTGTCCTCTAGTCGGCGGGGGAAGGTGCACTAACGAACTATTGGTTAGTTATCAAGATAGGGGAAAGAGGGAGAGGGGGGGGCGCTACCGGTAGCTTTCCGCTGGGGTTCCTGAGACCAAAGAGAACGTCGGCAAGCGCATTGCCCGCTTCCTGGCCCTGGTACCACGCCTGAATGATGGCGGGCACCCGGTCGACCCAGGGCATTGTGACGGGCGAGCCGGACTGGTTGACGACCACGGTGCGCGGGTTGGCCTGGACGACAGCTTCAATCAGGCGGTCTTGGCTGCCGTCGAAGGGCAGGTCCATGGTCTGGCGATCATATCCTTCCGACTCCCACTCGGCGTCCAAACCGACAATCACCACAGCCACGTCAGCAGCCTTCGCCGCATCGACCGCTTCTTGTAGATAGTCGACTTTGTCCTCCTCCTTGAAGCCGATCCGGCACCCGCCGTACTTGTGCGTCATGTTGAACTGCTTTTGCTTGGCCACGGGGCGCAATTCGTTCGTCATCTCGACGCGGAGCTCCACCGCCCGGTTCGCGTCCATGTCGACCTCGACAAGGTAGTCCACCGAGCCGTCAAACATGGCCTCGCCTTCTTCTGACCAGTCCCAGAGATCCAGAGCAAGCTTCCCATTAACGTACAGCTTGCCCGGCCCCACTGACATGAACGATATGGTGTGCTTCCCGCTAGTTTTGGGCGTCAGGTACGTCGTCACGATTGCCGACCACTCGGGTCCCACGTCGGAAAGGGGCGCCGAGTCCCACAGGAAGAGATCCGTGTTGGTCCGCCGCTGGATGACGACGGGCGGGCCCTGGAACTTGTCACCCTTGAACCACTCAATTGTAACCCCTTGCTTCCCCGTCTTGTCGGAGCAGTAGGGAGATGCAACTGGGAGCCACTTGTTGATGCTGCATCCCAGGGAGTATGTGACGGGCTGCTGGGCGACCTTGCGGATGCTGTCAAGGGGCAGGGTTGTGTAGTAAGGGTTAAGGCTCGCGCTTCCGCCACCGCCCGCAATTGCTCTGTTAGCATTCGGTCCAATGACGGCCACCTTGGCCGTCTTGGGGTTGATCGGCAGAATCGACCCCTCATTCTTCAGCAGCGTAAGCCCCTGGACGGCAGCCTCGTAGATGAGTTCCCGTGTCTCTTGACGATCATCCTCTACCTCTTCGGCCTCGGGAGTCAGGTCGCTGCCTTTGGTGCGCTCTACAAGTGTAAGAACGTTCTCAGCGGCCCGGTCGATATCGGCTTCGGCGAGTTTCCCGTCTTTAAGTGCGTCGAAAAGCTTTTCAAAGCGCCATTTGGTAGAAAAGGGGAACTCGATGTCGCAGCCAGCCTTAAGCGACTCGACAGTCGAGTTGAGACCGCCCCAGTCCGAGATGACGGTTCTATGTTGAAAGGTTCAGTCGGTATCCCCTCAGAACTTTTGTACGGCTAGGCGAGTTTGTCACTTACCCATCATACTCCCAGTCCCCACGGAGAATGTCCTTGAGGATGTGTTCGTTCATGTCAGAATGAACGCCGTTCACCAGATTATACGAAGTCATGAGCGCCCAAGGCCTAGCCTCACGGACCGCGATCTCGAAAGGGCGCAGGTAAATTTCTCGAAGCGGCCTCTCGGCAATTCTCGAGTCGACAGTTTGTCTCTCCGTCTCCTGCTCGTTGCCAACAAAGTCTTTTCATCGTCAATCTTTCTTGCGCACAAAGAAGAAGAGGGAACAAGGAGAAACCAACGTTTAACTGTTGCGGCTACACCTCTCTCCTGCAGGCCGCTGATGTACTGGGCCGCCAGTTTGCCAGTCAGGAGAGGGTCTTCAGAAAACGACTCAAAGTTCCTCCCCCCAAGCGGGTGTCTGTGCATACAAACGGTTGGCGCAAGGAGGACGCTGGCCGACCGCGCCTTGGCTTCCTCAGCAAGATGCAGACCAACTTGATATAGCATATTCTTGTTCCATGTTGCCGCCAGCGAGATACCGCAAGGGAAAAAAGCAGCCTGTTCATGGCGGTTAGCATCACGGGCGCCTCACTTGGTCCCTTTCACGAAAACACACTTTGGTACCTCCGACGAAAATCCCACCACGGGCACCATTCGGCCCGTCACTTGTCTTGATAGCCGGGATGTTCTTGGATGGGATCGCCTTGGTCCTCCAAAAGTCTGCGGCCGTCAGTAGTGAGACCTTCTGCCTGTCAGTGCCCTGAGATTTCGAAAAAGGGACTAGGGTCGACAGACCTTTTCCTCCAGGGTCAGGGTAGCCAGCTTCTTCCTAGCCAGATGCCTCTCGTCTCTTGGAGGCCTGGTTTGCTGGAATGGGCTGTCTGGAGGCGAGAACTCGGTATCCGGGGTTGTGTTTGTACTGATGCTGCCGAATGGTGACACACTCAGGTCGCTATCACGCCCGGTGTCGATACCGCTGATTTCCGCTATTGCCGCCATTTTATACCCTACGTCGTGTACTAGTACCTCTTTCTCTCGCTATAGTCTGTCACATATACTTGTTGGCACGACGCAAAGATTGGCTCTTGAACACAACGACAGGAAGCTTGAAGCACAGCGGTCAAGGGTGAACAGCACACAACTAGAGAACAAGAGATTGGATGCGTTATCAATCGAGGGAAGATCAGATGGATATACAACTGGGTCTATTTTCCGAGTATTAACCGCCCGATATGAAAACGCCCTTCGAAGGAAGAAGCAGGGTGTTGGACATGGGGATAGAGAGAGCCAAGCAAACCGTTGACGGGACTCGGGCCCTAACGAGGGCATTGAGGATTGAGGACGGCTCTTGGGCGGAGGAACAAGCTCCCTTGGGGTCTTTTGGGAGACGGGCCATACAGATGATACCCATCTCCAAGGTCACCCGCCGGAACATGGGGCCTCAGTGTAACGACAGGCGCGGACGGGGGTGTTTCTCAAGATGCCACAGCGTGGGGTATGGAACGGGGAAGATCTGACCGGGAGTGTGGCTGCGAGCAATCGAGGCAGTTGCGTCACTTGACAGCTTGTTCACGTTGTCCGTAGCCCCCTTTTTGATTATTGCCCTCGGGTGCAAATAGCCATATCGGGAGGAGCGGACCGTGTGAGCGCCAGCATCGTTTAGAGCCAGCCAAGGCATGTAGCACGCGGCGTTATTGCATAAGGCGGAGGACAAGGGCGAGCTCGGTCAAGTGGAGTGTGAAAGCAGGAGGTGTGGATTCGATCAGCCCGGGTCTCGTTGCACCCTGACGCCAAGCAGGGGGACGACTCCCAGGAACTCGGTTTCTAGACCGTAAATGCGCTCTTCGTATCCGTACTGTACTCTGTAATGCGCGTTAACGTAGGGACGATGGAGGACAAAAAAAGTGAAGCAGCCACCGTCCAAGAAAAGCCTGGCCGTTTGATCCTTGTAAACGACGTTTGATGGCAGCTTGGCGACCCAAGCATCAGTTGGTCGATACAGGGACCTCCTGCTGTGGCAGAAGCTGTTGGTCAATATACCGAAGCCAGACTGAACCCAACCTCAACTCTGATGGATCCCGAGGCGTATGGGGCGAAAAAGTGACGGTGGCAATAGTGTACTATGCGGCCGGCTTGACCGAGACTTCCAATAGGTCACTGCGTATTGTGGCTTTGCAGATATTACCTGAAGTATATGGAGAATTAGAGAAAACAAGAATCCATCTGATGTACTGATCATTGGTGCAGCCCCGGGCATAATCTGTATCGTGGATGACGAGCAAGGTCGGTGGCCTGGATGTGTTCGCCGCTTGAGTTCCAGCGATTCGGTCGAAGTACGGATACAGTACAACCCTGGTTTGTTTGTTAGCGCGGGACTCATGACATGGGTCCTGGTCCTAGGTTCAAGAAAGATGCATCTCAACAGCCATAGGGAATGGTTCAACACAAAAAAACAGAGAACCTTAGCAATGCTTATGATGGTGTCTTACTCGCACCGTTTTCCCGTTGATAAAATGGCTGTTTTGCTGTCGAGATCGAGATCTTGGGGTTGACCCTTGACTCCAAGTCAGGCACTAACGAACAAACAAGGGTGATATTGTATGCTCGATATGAAACCATGAATCGAGGCTTTGCAGAAACTGAGGAAGCGTGGGTAAGGCTTTCCTCGGATCGACAAGCTTGTGGTTGTTTGCGGGACTTCGGGCCGGATTCCTGGGCAGGGCGAACGGCGGCGTTGCGGATTCGCCAGCCGACAAAGCGACTCAAACCCCCCCCCGGGGATAGTGATGGATAGAATACATACTGTATGATTCGCGGGGCCCTTATCGCCCTAAGATGCCTCCGTCCAAACTCTCGTAATGTGTTGATTAGGGAGCCATGTGATTGCCATCCCGCAGACGGCAGCAATATGCGGCCATTGTCCGTTGCCTTAGTGCCATGCGCCATGCATACATTGTAACAAGGCTCTATCTGGGTCGACGTCGGATCAGTGCCGATGGGTGGACGCCATCTCAAAAGTTTACCACGGTCTGGCATCTCCATCCGTTGTCATGACCTGGAATTCTAGCTGCCGTTGAAGTCGCAACGTGGTAGCGCCCCCGGTGTAACCACCCAGGCGGAAACTGCCCTCCAAAGGAGCACGTTCCGGAGGCGGCCCGATGCAACCCTTCTCAGGGACGTTGCGTCTAGTGGCTCTGGAAAACCGGGATAGCCGCTTGTCAAGGCTGAGTGAGCCTCGAGCTGGAAGTTACACGGACTGAACGGCTGGCTCAGCGCATTGTACCAGGACCGTACCTATAAAACTGGGGTTTTTGTCACGGGCATCGTAGGTCGTGGCCACAACCCTACGGCTCCGACGGCATCTCCAACCGGGGTTTCAATGCTCGGCGGCTGAACGTCGGTGAAAACGGCTGCTGTTGGAGCGGTCGATCCACGATCCATCACCCGGAGGGCCAACGCCAAATGGATCCCTTGACCGAAGTCGCCGTCAGGTGGTTGAGAGCCAACGGTACCCTGACCGAATGTGTTGCTATCTGTTCCATTGAAAGATGTCTGCAGCTGATAGAAACGGTCCCTGTGCGGACAAATCGGAGAAATGATTTGCTGGATCAAGCTTTTTGGCGTTCTGGTTTCAACTGCCCTGTCTCGAGCCTGTTGTATCGAAGCTTCCCAGAAACAGTGGGTCGATTACATACAAAATCTAACATACCTACCCTCGAGATACCTCACGGGGTGCGCTTTCTTCCATGTGAGAATTGAAAAGGTAGCTGTCTCTTTCCCCAATCAAGTCCAAGTTACATGTCGTTCTCGTCCAAGCATATGCTATGGGAAGCATCGCTAATTATCGAAAAGGGCCAAGCGGGCATTGGCATCAGCCGTCAAGATCAGGCTTACTTCCGGGACGGCCCGGTATATAGTATCATACTTGTTTGGTGTCTTTTCCGACTGTGCCATTGGACTGGTCAATCGGCGTTGTGGTCATGTCTGACATATCCGAATCGATTTTAGGCGCATGGCGCGGTCATACGAGATGATCAGTGTCTTCGGATATGTGAATCGCCTCGTCGTTTTGAGCTTGTCGAAGCCGTGTCGGACTCAAAGGCCGGATCACACCCTGCATAGGTGCGTGATGCCGCCGCTCCGGACGATCCGACGAGATACACTGTCTTCGATTACATGGCTATGATCAGCTACTCAGAGAAGCTCGGCGTCGTATGCGATATTCAAGGCCGGACAGCCACGCCACAGCGCATGTTGTCGATGTAAACCTGTCCTACTAACCGATTAATAACTAGCGGTCCTCCTATTTTACTCACCGCGTATGTATAGAGTACCTACAGGCGGAATTGTCTTCCGAATCTGCTGGAAACCAGCGCCCAAGACAGGATCTCCGATTCTTCGGTCTATGAAGGCCCCGGCCCTCTCTGTTATCCCTCGGCTGGGATTTGTCCGAGCCGGTCTGCCGATGGACATGACCTTGTTTGATTCAAAAAGGCGGGTCGGCAGATACTGCTTCGCTGCTTACTTCTGGACAGCGTCTTGAGGCATTTAGGCTCTGTATATCGCCGCCGGGAACCTTGGTGTCTGCATCACCGGCTGGTGCAATATCCGTTAGCTTTCAGACCGGGTAGTACTCCCGCGGCCCGCGCACTGCGTTCCACCACCGGCGACATGCCCCCCTTCAAGGGTTCCGATGATCTGATCTGGTCGGATAATATGGGCATGGCCATCTGCTCTCGTAAGATATGCCGTGCTCTCAGGGAACGAGACTCGTAATCCAAATGCTGGGCAGTTAAGGAAGGCCCGATCGAAGGAGCATATATCGGAGCAGGTAGTCAGCGCTAGAACGAATCCATGAAGTCTTATTGCGTGTCTCTGTGGTAGAGCATGCACACCACTCTTGATCCTGAACACAGCTAGCTGCCTTGTCCTCGGACGACGGCGGCGGGTCAAGGCGATCTCCTTGTCGAACTGCGGAATTAGGCCCACAAAATGAACGGTGCATATCTAGGCATCGTGGTCGAAAACTGCTCAATGCCGAGCCGTCCTGGATCTACATGCATCCCGCGGTAGATCGGGCTGTATAATCATCCACGATTCGGACTCAGTGGCAGAACCTAAGTCGTTGGCAGGTATTGTCCCTCGTCAAAGGTGGTTGATATAGGGACTCGCTTCCGAGAAAACAGGATGTCTCGACGCCTCGCCTGGCTAACTTGCAGTAATAACCGTGGATTCGAGAACTGCTGTGCCTACAGCTTCCTTCTCCCCTACAGTTCTGGCCTCCAAAAGTGTGTGGATGTTCCAAGGAAACGAGCCAACATTGTCGTGTACTCGGTAAACACCCAAGCTGCGTTTTTCATCGGACTGTATGGCTGTGAGACTCAAGAAACGCAATGTAGAGCTAGCCATTCTGCATTCCCTGGTCAGTCGCCTTCAGAGGGTGACTTGATCCGGTTCAAAGACACGTTTCTGGAGGCTAGCGCAGTCGAGGCAACGCAGAGGACAGCTAGTTCAGGAAGATAGGATCAAAGATGAACCTGAGAGATTAACCTATGGCGTCTTGCCAATTGACAACGATCGTGCCCTTCATGAGCAGCATTGCCGTTGTATGGAGACCATGACGGTTGGTGATAAAAATTGCGTCCGAGATGAATCGCTGCGGAGGCATGACTGGTGCAGTGGAGCAGCACCAGCAAGAGCAGCCCCACACTTTGAAGTCATTCACCAATCACAAGGCGCACCAACATTTTCCACAACCTCGAGCTGCCATTTGCCCTTTGCGAGCTGCCGAACAAACCCTTGAGGCAGCTTGCAACCGAATCGAGGGTGACCACAACGCCGACCAAATCATGACCCGGCAGGCTGTGCACGCCGCCGTATGGCGCGCTACGCCAGCCGCCGCCCAATGCCTCGGCGGGAGCCTCAATGTCAGCATCAACGTCAACAGACGGGCAGCTCGCGCGGCTTTCTCCACGACAGCAGCACAGTCCGAAGACCGCCCCAGCGGCCGCCAGCGCTCCGAGGCCGCAGCCCAGAAGATCGCCATGCTAGGCAATAAGCAGATGAATGCGCAGAGCGGGCAGTTAGAATCAGCTGGTCCCATGAGCCGAGAACGTCCATCGCAACCGCGGGCCAAGGGCCCCATCGATGCCCGCGCTCTGAGCGCTACTTCCAAACCGCTGGGCTCTGGCGGTCTCGTCGCGCCCAAGATTCTCAATCTACGCAGCATCCGCGGCATGGGCGGTGCGCGCTTCGCCGGGCCCGGGCGTGGAGCAGGGCCGGGAGAGCAAGCGGGGCCCGGCCGCACGACACGGTTCGGGTCCGGGGGGTTTGGAGTCCGCGGTGGCAGACTTGGAGGCGCAGCGGGCGGCAGAGCCGGGCTAGGAAGAAGCGGAGGAAGACCCTCCGGAATGCGAAGGACGCGGAGCAAGGGGGCAAAGCCACGCGACGAGGGCGGAAAGGACGACGAAGCGGACAGGAACTGGAAGAAGCTGACGCCCGAGGAAAAGGCCATCGTGGACCGGCTTGAGAAGGGCGAGGAGGTGCGGTTCGACCCCAAGCTGACGCTCGACTCGCTGAGCGGGTACGGCGCGGCCATCGCGTCCGACTCTCCGCTGGGCCAGGTCGAGACGGCCATCCGCGAGATGCGCGTCATGACGGGCGGCATGGCCTTCAACGCCGACTCGGGTGGCGTCACGGCCGACATCACGGCCATCTTGAAGCGCTACGAGAAGAAGCAGCCCATCTTTGTGCACAGCACGGCCGAAAAGGAGTGGATTGAGAGAGCCAAGCCAAAGCACCACCTCGTCGGGCCCAAACCTGAGATTAAGAAGGCCATTATCGAAACCGCCATTCGCGGCAAGTACGAGCAGCCGCCCGGGTTCGCTCCGATAGGCGATCCTAAGGCGGCCGTCGCCAACTACGTCAGCCGCACCTTTACCTACAGGGCGACAGATTCAGAAAAGTTTATGAACAAGCTTGCTTCTCTGCTGCCGGCCGCTGCGGCCGGTGGAAAGCCGGCTTCCCAGGCCAAGCAGGCTTGATGGAGACGGGAAGGGGGTGGTTTGAGGGAAAGGCCCGCTGCGCATGTAGGCTCCGATTGTCGTGAGCCTAGTGTGCATCCCATACTGTAACAATACACGTCCTAAGTTGTTCATTTTACACTGCTAGTTGTATTGTACAAAGGCATCTATCCATATACAGACGGTTTACCTTGGTTCTATTTTATACATACCCTTGCCCGTGCCATGCTCGGCTCCGTTTGCACCTTGTGGCGTTTCCCGGCGTCATTCCCAATCCACTTCAGCTCGACCTCGCCATGATAAGCTGCACCACCTCCTTCTCCTTCGCCTGGATGATCTTCATCTGCTCGTCCTGGAACTTCTTCGCCTTCTCCTTCAGCCGGTGCAAATCGTCGCTCGTGATGCGCCGTTGCCGGTAGTACTTCTTTGTCTTCTCGCCGCGGTTATGCGTTTCCTCGCGCACCCGGTTGCGCCACGCATTGCAGATGTCCATGGCGCGCCGCGAGAGGGCGTCGGCGCGCTCTGGCTCGACCGTCATGACCAGCTCGAGCGGGTTGTCCTCGGACCGCTGCGGCTGCTGGTTGAAGTGGTCGGACCGCTGCACCGCGCTCATGATGGGCTTGACTGACGACTCCTCGAAGGCCAGGATGCTCCACCTCCTCCCGCCCAGCGGCGCCACCGTCGCCAGCTCGCGCAGCGGGAACACCTGCGGCGACTTCTTGTCCACCCGCACGGGCACCGCGCCAATGGCCTCGGCAAAGCCCTTGCCCCCGCTGCGCAGCTGCTTCAGCTCGTCGACGAAGCGCTTCTCGAGAGCGCGGTAGGCATCGTGCAGATCCGTGAAGTCGTAGGGATTGATGATCGGCTCTGGCTTTAGCTCGCCCTCGTCGGTTGTGGCTGGTGCGGCGGGCGGTGTGTTCTCATTCCTGTTCCTCCTCTTCCGACATGTTGTGTGGGAGAATGGTCTCCTTATTGTAGGGTGTTGGGGGACATGGTTCGGTCTGCTAGAACCCAAGCGTGGCACTAATTGAAAATTCGTCTCTATTTGGCGATGGAGGAAACATCTGTCCAAATTGTTTAGCGAGACTTGTCTTGAGGTCCATGTGCCATTGGGTCTAAACTGACCTTGATAATGTCCTATGAGGAATAGTAGCGCTGCTTAGCAGCGTGTCTACAGCCCGTAGACGGATCATACTGGGCTCTTTCTCTGTATGCTGTCGCGTAAAATCGCGTTTGCAAACCACTTTTGCCCGTTTAACTATGCACTCGTCCCCCCAGCCAATCAGGTCGTTCACACCGTGTAGAAGATGCGAATGGAAAGGCACTGAACTTAATAGAGCAGTTTTTCAAGCCGAAGCATCATAGGTTGGCTGCGTGGCCCAGTGGTTAAGGCATCTGCTTTACAAGACAATCCAGTTGTTCGGTTTCGCAGAGGATCGCAGGTTCGAGCCCTGCCGCGGTCAATTCATTTTGCTATTTGGCCCAACGCTTTGCATTTTTGCCCCCTTTTCGCTGGTTGCCGGTCCCTTTCTTTTTGTAACTTCTCGTGCAGGCGATACAGTAGCAGACCTAAAACCAAGAGAGAGAGTTTTCTCCATGCCAAATCGAGCGTATTGTACGGAGGTAGATTTGATAATCATCTCAATCTGCGGCGTCCCAAGGCAATAACCAGTATGTACATAACAGACACCCCTGGCCAGTGAGACATGGAAGGCGAGAAGGGAGTCAAGAGACTAAGAATGACACTAATGGCGATGACTTTACAACGAGACTGCTACCTCGGGTCGACTAGGTTACTGCAGCTCGCATAGTATAGACTCGTTCTCTCCTGCTGCTGCTGCTCCTCCAGTAACCCCCCGGGGTCCTGAACCCTCGCCAGTCCTTTTGGCCCTGACCACGACCCTCTTATCATAGAACCACATGGCCAATTCAACAGGGTCTGAGGATCAAGCCCCATCTTCATCATCCACGGCACCCTTTGGACGCCTGGGATATGTATGTACACCCACGCTAAGATTTAAAAACAATCGCAGAAGGGCAAGAGCCAGAGTGGGAAAGACAGAGCTGCTCGATGAGTGATGTCTGTGATTGTTCATGAATCCCTTCTCTCACTCCTCCTCTCCATTATCTCAACGCTCCTGTATCAACACATATGCACTCCTTAGCCGCGGGTAAACCAAATTGACAAGTGAGAGGCAGAAAAAGCATGTAAAGGGGGCAAGCCAAGACAATATTTATGCTAGAAGGGATCACCGCAGTCGGCGAGACATAGGAACGACATGAACACAACGAGAAAGTCCCCCTGTTCTGATTCCCATCCACAAAAAAAGGATTCTGCTATCTTCTTTTGGCATTGGTACCCTAAAATGTTTCCATTCCCTCAAAGTGATAGGTAAGGCTCCATAACATGACGGCGGCTAGATAGGTAAGTAGGATAGAACGTATGTTGATGCCCTTCCAAAGGAACACACGACGACTGGGCCAGTTCCATGGGCGTCATTGGGTGGGCTCTCGTAGCCAGACAAAATACTACACAGCTTCCATGGTCTTTTCCGCCCCTTCCTTCCTCCTCCAAAGAACAAGATACGAATACCCTAACACAACAGCCCAGCTTTCACCCCGGGCTGGCCACAGTAAAAGTAGGCTAGCTCATTTAGCTCCTGGCTTGGTCGATCCCATCAGAAAACTCAAAGACCCTGGCCCGTCTGCCCAGCCAACAGGCTATCCATCGGCGTCTCGCCTATTCCGGACAACAGCCTCGCGGCTGTTTCCCGCGGCGACTGAAAATGATGACTTCTTTGTCGTCGGCCGATCGTCCAACGACACGACGCATTCGGAGTATCCTCAGACCCCTCACTCCGCCTTGGCGGCTACGCCTGGCGCCCTCCGTTGGGGCAGTGAGCGGAGTGAGCGAAGGTGTAGCGGCGGCGGCTTCCTACGTCATCCTGAGCATCCCCATCCTCGATCCTTGCCGACAAAGTCTGTCGTGATCCAGGAGCGGAACACGGTCCGGGTATTAGTTGACTTTTGTTCCGCAAAGCAGGCACTTGACAGGTTCGGTCCACGTCTTCTCGCCGCCCACAATGCCTTCGCGCAGATCCTTGAACTCTATCAGCGGCGGGCCAATGTCCATCATCTTCAGCGACGCCTCGAACAGCCCCTCCCACGGCCGTGCGCTCTCGCCATTGGCTTCACTCCCCTTCTTCCTCGGCCTGCCCGGCCGCCGGCCAGGAGTTGACTTGCCGGTAGCGGACTTGTGCGGTGTGTCTGCGTTGGCACGCTCGCTCGTCGCCGACCTCGCCTCGGTCGACCGCTCAACAATGGAGTCTTCGAGCTCCGCCGGGGCATCTTCGTCGTCCGCCTGCTTGACGTCGACGTTGTCTTTCATGTTGACGTGGACAGCGTCTGCTGAGCCAGTCTCTGCTTTGACGTCGATCGAGTGCTGCTCGGCACCGGTTTCTGTCGGACTCAACGGCCGCTTCCCCTCGTCGCCATTCTCCTCCTTTTTGGGTGTTACCGGAGAGACGTGTGGTTTGTCGGTGCCCAAGCGGCGGTACGCTGATCTGAGGGCGTCATCTAAGATGCACTGCTCATGCATCCACTTCTTGCACGATTCAGTTGTACACCCGACGAGCATTTTGTCGGGATTCGCGGGCGTATTACAACTGCACACCAGCTCGACGCTCTGTAATGCGTTAGTTTGATATGATACGAGGGGGGTGGGGGGACCGGAGAGACTCATACTGAAAGTTCATATGTCCTGACGTCGAAGGCCTGCCTCCAGTACAGCGCGTTTTGTATCTCTTCGTCGTTCTCCTCGTACCACTGCTTCACTTGGGCTTGTGAGGTGACGCTCACCACATTGATGATATCCACTGCGCCCTTGTTAGCATTGGCTCCAAACTTGACGTGCCGCCAATCCAATTGTTCTTACTGTGGTTGGAAGCGATCAACTCATTCAAGCCGTGATACGGTTGGCGGCCTTGGACTGTCTTTTTCCCATCGTGGGTGCCCTGGGGAAGCTCGTCGGGCCAGTACATCCAGTAGATCCGCGCATACACATGGTGTTCGTCGCTTGCGCGGATCTCTAGAATGCGGGCTACCCAATCATCATCTGACTTCTTCCTAAGCTGCATCGGCTCGTTGTTGTTAACAGCCTTCTGTCGCTCGATGCTCGAGTCATTCGCGACGTAGATAAACCCTTCACTAAAGTACTTGACCCCATTGACTGTGTGACACGGCCAATGTCAGTTCGATGCGCCGCGAAGGTGGTGATGGTGAATTGGGCCGGGACTGCACACTTACGGACAAAGCTGTTGTACCTCGTCATGTCGGTCCATTTCTTGGCCGGGTCGACCTGGTAGTGGAGGTCCATAGTTTCGTGAGTCTTGAACTTGCCGCAGGGCGCAAATGGCGACATTTGCAGGTTGACCTTCTGGCCTGGATCCTCCTCCTCGCCATTCTCGGTCCGCCGGCGCTTCTTCTTCTTTTGATCCTTTTCCCTGGGATCAACAATTTTGATGGTGAACGGGCACTCCGCCCGGTTGTCTTCAGCTTCAGTCCTTGGCCTCTTGCGCGCGGACGCCATTGTTGCGACGCGTCGACGCTGTTTGCGGATGGGCTAGATCGCAGCCAGAGATGGGTATGTCCAAGCGACAAGTTGGCGAATCGTAAGCTTTTGCGCCGGAAAAAAACGAGCAACGTTTGAGAGAGCAAGCCGGTAGGCTGCACGGGCGGTGATTGCGCGGAGGGTTTAGAGATGCGTCAGCTCTCCGCGCGAGTTGATGATGGCTCCAACTTGCTACGGTCACCGGTGGCTGGGAAAGCGCCGGCGCAAACGAAAAGCGATGGAAGCAATTGCGACGCAGTGACTGAGTTGACCCGAGCTCCCGAAGCTCTGCCAAACGTGCAAAAGTCGATTAAGCTGTCGACGGAATCCTCTCGGCTGTCGCCGGCCGGATGTGCGATGCTCGAGCGTCAATGGGCGATGAAGAAGCAATGTTTGTCGCAACCGAAGTTGACAGCAATCAAAATTTGGTTTCTGGTTTCCGCGTCCGCCACCTCTGGCTAGGTAAAAACATGGGAGGCCCCAGCCACGTGATTTTCGCGATGAGGAGAAGGTGAGGAGAAATGCTGTGGCTGGGGCCCTCTTCCGGATTCTATAGCGCTTGGCGGACACATGCCGGTTCCAAACTCCAGACGTTAGTAAGAGCAAAGGGCACAATTCGGCAGTGGTGACCCATGGCTTAAGCTTATACTTCTTAGCTCATTGATTCAAAGTCATTTTGTTGAACCTGAGCTTCCAAGTGATTTGTCAGTTTGGGAAGCGTGATAAACTAAACCTGCGAAAACTGCCAGATTTGAACCACTTACATACGTAAGGACTTGTGTTTGAGAATCAATCCCTCCAAATGGTCTGAGATGAGCTTGTCTGCATTCCACTGGCCACCTTACTAGCTACTACGAAGTACTCGATCTCTCCTTCCGCCTTTGCCTTCTCTGCAGCATACTACATTACGGGCAATAGCCCAGCTATACATACCACCAACGCCGACGCTATGCATGCTCCGCACAAAAACCAACCGTAACTATAACACCATGAAGACATGTCCTAAAATATTCCAACTTTCTTCTCCCTCAATCTTCTTTCTACATGCGATCCGTCTCCGTCGACTCGTCATATGCAGAGAGGATCGCCCGGCTCTCATCGTCGCTGTCGCTTCCAACTGTGTTCTCGTCATCCCCGACTTTGAATCCCTCGATGATCTCGGCAAGCTTCTCCCCCTCGCTCTTCCCTCGCTCTACATCGATGAACCATATGAGCGCCGCCGGCAAGCCCACAATCACGGCCAGGAACCAGAAGGCAGGCCGAATCTCGCCAGAGGCATCGATGATAGCCCCGACAATCGCTGGCCCAAACACGCTCGACCCTTTGTCGGTGATCGCGTAGAGGGCGTAGAATGCAGCCTCGGAGCCGGGAGGGATCAATTCGCCGTAAAGTGAGCGGCAGTATCCGCTGAGACCGCCGAGCACGAATCCGTACACGGCGGCCAGGGGATACATCTCCCATGGCTGTTGCAAGCCGAAAACGCCCCAGTTCTTCACAAAGGGGAGGTAGCCCATTAAACCGTAGAGCGGGATGATTTCAAACAGGGCAATGCACGCAAGAATCGTCTGATGGGTCTGAAGACGAAAGCGCCGCGAAATGAAGGACCACGAAAACGCCCCGACGATGCCCGCGGTCGTCGATATCACGTTGATCATCCCCAGGGCCCACGCCTCCATATGGAGCTGGGTTTTCGCAAAGAGGATCGCAGTGGAGGAAGTCGTCGCGATGGCATCCGACAGCAGAAACCAGCCGCCTAGAAAGAGCACAATGTCGACGAGCCGTCTCGCGAGCCGGACAGTACGGAAAAGAGATTTCCAAGCGTACAAGGTGTAGGATATTGAGGCGCGGACGCCACTGCCACTCAACGATGCCGGCAACGGAGGTCCCGGTCTGGGGCGGAGCCACATGGCGGCAGGAACCGTAAACAAGGCCCACCATGCGCCAACGACGAACAAGACAACCCTTTGCGACCAGGTCGAGTTGCTCATTTGGATGAGAATGAAAATGGCGACGCATTGCAGAAATAGTCCTGCGATGTAACCAATTCCAATGCCCTTCGCCGAGATTTGCGTGGAGAGGCTAAGCTCTTGCGATGTCAGCTCCTCGCGAGTATGCGCCCGCGACAGATCGTGCCCTCCTATTGTGGATTCCCTGGACAACAGCGCCGCTGTAGAGTCTTGCATTGACCTCTCGGTATCTTGGCTGAGCGCTGACGGGCCTTCAGGGTGCCGCGACAGACCATTAGAGGCGGTTAGGTCCGGGCTGGTTTCGGCCTCCGCATAGCTAACCACAGGATGGTGTCTCACAAGGAGAGGTAAGAACGAGTTGAGAAGCACAAAGGAGGCTCCGAAAGACGTGTTGGATATGATGGCGAGAAATGCGCCAAACAAATAGATGTTTTTCGAGACGAAAATGTAGAGCATCACGGATATGCTCCCGATCCAGCCGAAGGCGAGCAGCAGCTTCTTTCGATAATTGCCGTGGTCCGCCGCACAGCTTATGCTGACGACTAGGAGGGCCTGTAGCAGGACACTTATGCTGAATGTGTACATGGCGAAGCTCGCCGTATTGATCTCCATGCCGAGTACATAGACAATGCATTGTCCATCTTCGCCGGGGGTCCTTGCCGAGCTTGGACCGCAGGGCGTCTTACGGTCGACCAGGAGAACGCCATTTTCTCGCGCCAAACTTTCAAGGAGTATCGGAATGAAGGACCCTATCAGCTAGTAAGCTGTTGAACCGATGTTGAGAAAAGATTGAAGGGTGTCGAGGGCAATGGGATGCCGGGTGAGAGCGACCATGAACGTACCGATTCCTATGTCAATTCGTTAGCTTGCGCAGGGCACAACATCGATTGGGCTTTGCCCGATTCTCGACCAACTGACCACAGATAACATAAACCTCGGCGGCGAAGGCATAGGCATACCATCCGGCAAGTTCCCTCGGGCTGGTGGGGCGGGTGTCCTCGCCAGGATAGCGGGCGGGGGCTATGAACAGGCTGCTGCCGCTGTCGCTGCCACTTCTGCTTCGCATGCCATTCATGATGCCCAAGTCCCCCCTAGTGGCTGTGCTGGATCGCTCGTCGTCGGCCTCGAAGGAAGATGAGTACGACAGGAACGAGCGCTTTGAAACTTGCGAAAGGCGGGAGAACAACCGAGGTGCGGGCGCAGGCCGACGAGTTTCGTTTTGGGGCGCCATCGCCTGAAGCAACCACCTGCAGAGCAGGGGTGGCCTGGGGGCTGCGCACCTACCACCAGATCACTCGGTGGCCCGCTGCGGATCTGACCGACGCTAGCAAGCTGTCCCACCGTCCACGTCCCGTCAGCCCTGAGCACCCTGCAGCTGCCAGTCCCATACAGCACGCACTGCAACGACGGGAGCAGAAATCGTCCGTGAAGAGTTCAGCTGCGGTGAGGGACGATCTTCGTTAACATTTCGAGCGCGGTCGAGTGCAGGTCGATCTCAAGTCTTGCGGTCGCATGGGTGGCATGCTACCATCGTTTTCTGTCACGTCGAGACGTTGGACCGTGTTGCTGCGGGGGGGTGCACAAACTGGGAAACCGGACCTGATGCCGTCGACAGGGCCGGGCCTATATATGTTTGTTGAAAGTTACAATGGACGGAACTTCCAGGTCGGTTGCCTTGGCCAGCGGAATGGATGGGGGCTTGTTTTGCAGAATCTGGGGCGGCTCGTAGATCGCAGATCGCTGAGGAAGCCAACCATCGCCCGTCCTACTCACCCAAAACAAAGTCTTGGTTTCTCTTTCTAACCACACTACCTTAGGTTGTGTTACTCACTGCATTATCACGGAAGTTTTCTCTCCCTTTGGAAACCTCCAGACATTCTGACATGTAGCCTGCAACACTACCTAAGGTAGGTCCAGACAGACACACTTGGCTTGCAGAAAGCAGAAACCGTGAAGGCAGTTCTGATCCAGAAACCATCAAGCACTTCAGTGCTGCAGGGCCGATCTGCCTTGGTGGCGGTTTAGCGACTGGGAGCTGCAGGCCGTTTCGACCGATCACGCCCGAGGTGAGTGTTGGTCATCTGAGAGCAGATGGCGAGCAGGCCGGCGTGTCACCCAAACTGGGAAATCATACGCTAGCTGGTTTACTAGCATCTTATAAAGCTTCACAGTTTCACATGGTCCACTCCCTTGCTTGAAGGATGACGATACACGTGTATGCCAATTGCGACCAAAACCCGGCAATTTCACACAAGTGATTGGCAAACGATCGGCAACCCCTGTCCATATACCTATTCTCAAACTATTGACTGTATCCGACTTACAAATTCCAAGCCTGGTCAGACAGTTGTCCCGAGATGGCTACCTAAGCAACTGACTGGGTTCACAATTAGGTAACTTCATATCAAAGCTCCCTTACTGAGGGCTGAGGCGAGTCTAATTTTCCTGGTTTGTCTTCACTATCTTAAGATCTATTTACATGGCGGGACGGTCAGTTGAATAAGGACTGAAACCCGAATTACATGATTCTCGCTAAGAGAAATGAGTGCGAAGTGTGATCCCTGCTAGATGACTGAATCAAAACAGGTACTATAGCTTTTGACCGTCGGAATAACAACGACTCACTCTTTGCCGCTTTGTATTATTATTTCTGAAACACGGTCAGGCGGAACAACTCTCACTCTCCCATTAACCATTCATAACTGCCTAACACGAACCTATTATGACTGGCGGTTCATGCCGATGGTATCAGTGCAAAAACCAGAAAAGCAGAAAGCATCAACCTCAGGCATCCGAAACGACTCAAAAGACACCCTCCACACCCCTATCCGACAAGAACTATTTCGCCACCCCCCAGTAATGAAATCAACTCTACTTCTTGTTGAAGATCCCATAAACCTTCCTCTTGAGCTTGTCAGCCAGCCCCATAGGAGCTTCCCCCGCGGCGGCCGGCTTCTTGGCCGCAACGTGCTCGTTGCCCGCGCCGCCCCGGCCCGTGTGGTAATCGGCATTGTCCTGGCTGGGCCGGACAGCCGCCTCGGGGATGACGTCCTTGTCGGCACGCACCGTCTGCTTTTTGCCGGCATCGCCAATGTTGCCAGTGCCTGAAAGTTATAGGGTTTTACCGAGTTAGCCCAGCCCGCGACGTTCATGAAGGTTTCCCAGCCCAGCCCCTGTTCGTTCTCTCTCTTATCGGCGAAAGCTGCGGGCCTTGGCATGTAAATGTGGGGGTTCTCGTTTGGCGCTCAGGTGGGCGCATCTTGCGATAACGCTAACTAACTTTCCTGGTGCCCCGTTGCCTTGCCCTCCCGATAATATGAGAGTGGGACAAGGTGAGATGTGGTTCTGGCGTTTTTTTCCTTGGTTTGGAAGATCGTGATGGAAATCGTGAATGAGAGTTGGATGTAATACATACCTCCACGGCCAGTGCTGAAAGCCCCGTCTCCATGGCTGCCTTCTGCGCCTACACGAACCACCTCTCCGTCAACATATTTGGTGTCGTCTGGGTTGATGTTACCGGCACCACCGCGGCCGTGAGAAACCTCGGGAGCTGTCATGCTGGTTTTGGATTTGCGTCGGGTCTGCGCGACAGAGGACAGTAACGGGTTCAGTTACACTGGGTAGACTGTATGGTACGAGGCGATTCCTTTGGCGGTTTGTTTGCGAGCAGTTGAGAGCTGAGGGAAAGGCGGATGGCGCGATTCTGCCTTATAATGCAACCCAGCCTCACAGTTTCAATGCAGGTCAGGCGAAGAGCCCGGTTTACCAGAAAGACAAAGATCAGGTTGATAGCGGGATTGTCCCAGATAACACAGGCCATGCCAAGGCTGAAATTGGCATCGAGAGCATTGGGTTGGTCGCTGTTGAGTCACTTACACTACGATGTACGGATACTGTACTGTAATTAGACTGAAATACAGTCAATATACTAGGTACTGTGCTGTATGGATGTATGTACTGTACAGTACCTGTGCCTACTACCGTATGATATCGCGAATTTGGGAAATTAAACGTGGATACGCCCAGCCAGCCACCCTCCCGCCTACTAATTGAAGCCTTTACAGGATTCCACCACAACCAACCTTTTCTGGCCCGATTGCAACGTTAAAGCCACATCCAGCCACAACGACGACCCTAGGAGGCTTGTTTTAGGCTATCGTCGCATCGCATATATAAAGTTTGA